>NW_019154102.1:15084854-15144254 GCF_002288905.1 Enhydra lutris kenyoni
ACATGTAAAAGGATAACTGGGAAATGCAGAGAGAATTGGGTGGTTAGCCTAGGAAGCTCTTCCTTTACCTCTTCCTCATGTAAATTCACCTTTCAAACTACAGCTGAGTAGTTTCCTTTCAAAAGTCTGGCCTGACTTCCCTGACTTGGCCAAATCCTAACACCAAATCCCCAGCACCATTTCACATTTGCAGTGTTGCTTTTGTTTGCCCAGCTTCTGTGTATTGGGTTAGCACCTAAATCCCTTTTTCTTTATCTCCAGTGGGTCAATGACTATGTCTTTTTCCTCATCATCATATATCCAGCATTTAGTGCTCAACCGGAGACAAAATCTATGGTCAATAAATATTCGTTGAATGAATGAACAGAAGTAAGGAAGAATCAAGCAGAGTGGGTTGTCACCCAAGCAGCTAGGGATCAGCATGAAGGCCCCAGAAAGGATCTCTGAGGCAGTTAGAAGGGGCACTCAAAGGAAGACAGAGAAATCCTAAGGACAAACTTTGGCCTGAGACTAACTAACATTGTCTTAGATTGGCTAGCATAGGGAATTCCTTTTGAAAATAATGAAATGTGTCTGCATTTGATAACAGAATTTAGGCATAAGAAAATGTGGGTTCAAAAAGTTCCATTCCTTTCTATAATACCAATCATATAGACTGAAAAAATGTAAGTGACAAATATATGAAAGACGACTCTTCAAAGACGATTTTTAAAAATCCGAACTTCTGAAAAGAAAAATTCTCCATTTTAAAAATGCAGCTTCTAGAGGGAAGCCCTGACAAAGATCTTTTTTTAAAAGTTTGTTTATTTGTTTGTTTATTTATTTATTTATTTATTTATTTGACAGAGAGAGCAGCAGAGGGAGAGGGAGAAGCAGACTCCCCACTGAGTAAGGAACCCAATGTAGGACCTTGGGATCATGACCTGAGATGAAGGCAGACACTTAACTGACTAAGCCACCCAGATACCTCCCTGACAAAGATTTTGCTATAATAAGAAAAGACAATGAAGTAACGATTAACTCAAAATTTAGATCCAATTACCCAAAACAAAGGTTAGCAAACTGAAATGTTTTAAGACTACTGTATTTTTTTAATTTAAATTTTATTTATTTATTATTATTATTTTTTATAAACATATAATGTATTTTTATCCCCAGGGTTACAGGTCTGCGAATCACCAGGTTTATACACTTCACAGCACTTACCATAGCACATACCCTCCCCAATGTCCATAACCCCACCCCCCTCTCCCGACCCCCCTCCCCCCAGCAACCCTCAGTTTGTTTTGTGAGATTAAGAGTCACTAATGGTTTGTCTCCCTCCCAATCCCATCTTGTTTCATTTACTCTTCTCCTAGCCCTCTAACCCCCTATGTTGCATCTCCACTTCCTCATATCAGGGAGATCATGTGATAGTTGTCTTTCTCCGATTGACTTACTTCGCTAAGCATGATACCCTCTAGTTCCATCCACATTGTCGCAAATGGCAAGATTTCATTTCTTTTGATGGCTGCATAGTATTCCATTGTGTACATATACCACATCTTCTTTATCCATTCATCTGTTGATGGACATCTAGGTTCTTTCCAAAGTTTGGCTATTGTAGACATTGCTGCTATAAACATTGGGGTGCACGTGCCCCTTCGGATCACTATGTTTGTATCTTTAGGGTAAATACCCAGTAGTGCAATTGCTGGGTCATAGGGTAGTTCTATTTTCAGCATTTTGAGGAACCTCCATGCTGTTTTGCAGAGTGGTTGCACCAGCTTGCATTCCCACCAACAGTGTAGGAGGGTTCCCCTTTCTCCGCATCCTCGCCAGCATCTGTCATTTCCTGACTTGTTAATTTTAGCCATTCTGACTGGTGTGAGGTGATATCTCATTGTGGTTTTGATTTGTATTTCCCTGATGCCGAGTGAAGATTACTGTATTCTTAAAAACTGAGAGTCATAGACCATATATGCAATTGTATTATAGTACTTTAATTCAAATCTCTGTTGAAATTGTATAAGGAACCAATGTTGTATTTAGGACAAAGTCTTCAAAATAAGCAAACCTCCATGAATCCTGACGTTTTGAGATTTCTTAATCTCTGAAAGCCTCTGTTTCGTCATATAAACTATGAACATAATTATGCTGCCTCTCAAAGTTGTAACGATTAAATGAGACAATTATAAAGGATCTGGCTGTTCTTAGATTATGAAAGTTTAATTGGTGGTAATTATTGTTAAATAAATGAAACTATCTCCTTTAAGCACTTAAGAATATTTCTTAAGAAAAATCTGTTTTTTAGATTTCCTATTTAACTTCATTGTTTTTTTTTTTTCATTCGTGAAAAGAATATTTAAATATATTCTTATTCTTCCTAGTCAGCACTAGTGAAAATGTGTTCCTTAGGCACAGAGGAGAAAATATCTCCTTTTTCCTTTCTAGGTTCTTTCTCATACTGGAAGAGTTATTTCTTCCTCCCTCACTTCTCCCCCTCTGCTTCTTTTGTGCACAACTAAGCTGGCTACTGAGCATGAGTTCACACTCATTGCTTCTCCCTCCCCTTAGTATAGGGAGCTGAGCTCATTCATTATTGAAGAAGGGTAGAATGCCATTTTTTAAAGTTGGTATTTTAAAAAGATACTAAATTGGCACTTATAAATTAAGAATCCATAAATATTACATGATATACATTTACTATTCTATTTTAATATTTATAAAGTTCTTAATGCTACTCTCCTCCAAATAATTTATTTTCCTAGAGTGCTATGTTTTAAAAAAGGTTTATCATATTCTTCTGTTGTCCTTTTTTTTTGCTTAAAATTAGGCATCTTGGGGCACATGGGTGGCTCAGTGGGTTAAGCCTCTGCCTTCGGCTCAGGTCATGGTCTCAGGGTCCTGGGATCGAGTCCCACATCGGGCTCTCTGCTCAGCGGGGAGCCTACTCCCCCCCCCCCCCCTCTGCCTCTCTGCCTACTTGTGATCTCTCTCTCTGTCAAATAAATAAATAAAATCTTAAAAAAAAATTAGGCATCTTGCAGATACATACACTCTTCCACTCAAATGAAGCAAAAGCAAAGGAACACCTAGAATCTTAGATTCATTTTCTGTCCCCTATTTTGAACCTTACAAGTTTTGATTTAGGTCATCTGGAGAAACTTGAATTGTTCACACTAGGTTTTTATATGATTGTGTAGCAAGACAAAGACTTTATTTTTTTTAAATTTATTTTATTTTATTTTATTTTTTTTATTTATTTATTTGACAGACAGAGATCACAAGCAGGCAGAGAGGCAGGCAGAGAGAGAGGAGGAAGCAGGCTCCCCGCTGAGCAGAGAGCCCGATGTGGGGCTTGATCCCAGGACCCTAAGATCATGACCTGAGCCAAAGGCAGCAGCTTAACCCACTGAGCCACCCAGGTGCCCCGACAAAGACTTTTTTAAAAAAAGAATATATCAAGACAGAATAATCATGGTAACAATATGTACTTTTTTTTTTTTAGAGCAAGAGAGAGTGTGCAGACATGTGCAAGAGAAGGAGTGGGGAGTGGGCATCAAGGATCAGAGGGAGAGAGAGAATCTTAAGCAGGCTCCATGCTGGGGGTGGAGCCCAACGCCAGGCTCCATTTCACCATCCTGAGATGATGACCTGAGCGGAAATCAAGAGTTGGACACTTAACTGGCTGAGCCACCCAGGCGCCCCTGGAATATTTTTAACCAATATAAACATTTTTATTAGTAAAAACAGAGTGCACATCAGTAGCACAGATTCATGTTTTGAAAACAAGTTAATTATATTGACCTAGCTTCAGATAAATTTTTTAAAAAGAGGTATGTGTTTGCTACAAATTCCTTATTCTAAATTTTTATGTTCCCATTTCATTTTATTTCTCTAGGCAAATGTCAATTAAGCAGAAAGTAAGTATTTGAATAAAAAAATTCAATCCCATTATGGAGTGCTTTTAGAAGGATGGTTTTATGAAGTTATGAAGAAGGGACCTAAATAAGCATTTTAATGCAAACCTTTAGGAATCCTGAATAAATTTTAAAGTCAAGAATTTGCTTATGATATAGCTGGTGCCCAACGTGTATGTTGATCACAGCCTCATTAGATTATGACTTTTATCCTCACCTCCATGAAAATGCTGAACTTTAACCTGTAGGTTAAAGGTTGAACTTTAACCTGTAGGTTAAAGGTTAACCTTTAACCTCTCATTTTGTTTTCAATATGGGGAGAAGCAAGTTACTGATTGGTCATTAAACAACCACAGCTAAGACATGAGCTTGTGTTTCCTCAATAATACAGACATGACATAAAGCATGATCAGAGGAAAAAGTCTCAAAAAAATTCAAATTGCATGCACTGATGTAATAACTTACAATATGAAAAAGAATGTCTCATACTCTCAAGAGATTAAAGTTGTACAAATGTGAGCACCATAAGCACATGGAATTTTATTTTTTGGAACTTGACAAATTTCTAGTGCCTAGAACAGTTTCTGGCATATAACAGATGCTAAATAAATATATACCAAGTGAATGAACAATCAAGACAATATAAATGAGTAAAAGGGCATCATTTCTAGTAGATCCCTAATCCATGATTATCCTAGCCCTCTCCTATGAGTACATCCACCATGGCTTTTTTAAAAAAATTACATGAAGTAAAAAAAAAAAAAGAAAGAAAGAAAAATTACATGAAGTAGTGTATCCTGGGATCCTAAGAAAAATAAACACAAGACAGGTAAGTCTAAACTGGGAAAAGAAATTATGGTGCCCACATTATAGAACATGCTGCTAGGAACTGAAAACAAAAATTTAGAAGGATAGAGTACTTAAGAAGGGGTACTAAGGGCAAGGGTGTCTTCTGTAAAGAAAAAGCAGGCAACTAAGACAAACGTTACCTACTAGGTAATTTTGCCCAGGACCACCTAGAGTCCCACACTACAGAAAAGTGTGTTTAAGCAAGCAGACTACAAAAATGGGACTGAGGAGTTCCTCTACCTCTACCTATTGGTAAAACTATTGGACCAAAAAAAAGGTGAAATAATGCATTCATTGGAGAGAGTTTGCTTTGATCTTAGACCCAAGTAATTTTGCCTTATTTAAAAATAATACCTCATCTATTAATTAAGGGCACTGAAATTTTGAAGAATCAAATATGTAACTTATTTTCATTAGCTGTTCCAGAATAGACTACTTTAAAAGAAATATTTATAACAAACATACATCAGAGCAGCACACCTAAAATTGAAGGTAAACTTGAGGACTGACCATAATCCAACTTCTATCAATTAAAATTATAGCACATATAAATAACTGCTGAACTACGGAACCAAGATACTGAGTCAGTATAATTAGTAAAATTGGGAGCCAATATCATATTATCTCTTTCTCTTTTAAGCTTAGATAGAACTCATGATGTCTATCAGTCTGTAGGTGTATGCTGCAATATTTTATAACCAGAACAATTACACAGTCCTTCAAGACACATGTGCAAACAAGTGGTATAATTTTCCAGACCACGATGTTCCAGGAAAGTCAAGTTTTATAAAAAAACAAAAATGAGTGCTATGTTATTAATGCGTATGACTCTCAGGACATTAGCCAATGCTCTTTCCAGTAAGGAGTCCAATCAACAGATGTAATGAGAAACAGGAGAATTCTTCTTAGTAAATTGTCCAACTTTGTATTTTTACACTTGAGAGAAACACATGTTTCCATACTTAGCCGACTCAGCAGTAGTGGGAAGCCTGTGAAAATTGTTTGTAGCTACAACTTGGAGTACATCTTTAGGGCTTCTCTTAGAATTCTTTTAAGGACTTCCTTTCTTTCTAATGCTAAATATAGATACAGTCCTATTTTATTCATTTGTACCATTATTTCTTATAATCAGTATATTATCTAAAGGGCATTTTTATTTTTACAAACAAAACTACCATAGCTCAGTTGTTCGGTTGTGCAACTGATTTTTTTTTAAAGATTTTATTTATTTATTTGACAGACAGAGATCACAAGCAGGCAGAGAGGCAGGAAGAAGGATCCTCGCTGAGCAGAGAGCCCAATGCAGGGCTTGATCCCAGGACCCTGGGATCATGACCTGAGCCAAAGGCAGAGGCTTTAACCCACTGAGCCACCCAGGCACCACCTGATTTTGGTTTTTGTTGTTGTTGTTGTTATTTTTAAGGAAAAAACCATCTCTCTTTTTGTTATAACTTTCTGTTACACCATCCTGCAAATGGGTTTCAAAAATGATGATTAGAGGAATACCTGGGTAGCTCAGTGGTTAAGTGTCTGCCTTCAGCTCAGGTCATGGTCCTAGTGTCCTAAGATTGAGTCCCACATCTGTCTCCTTGCTCAGTGGGGAGCCTGCTTCTCCCTTTGCCTGTTGCTCCCCCTGCTTGTGTTCTCTCTCTTGCTCACTCTCAAATAAATAAATAAAATCTTAAAAAAGACAACAAAAAGCCCCCAAAATGATGATTAGATGTATACATATTCTATCTCCCTTGGCTACCCTCTCATTTTCAAGTCTCCTTTCTTTCAAGTCAAAAAATGGCAGAAGACATGAACAGACACTTCTCCAAAGAAGACATATAAATGGCTAACAGACACATGAAAAAATGTTCATCATCATTAGCCGTCAGGGAAATTCAAATCAAAACCACATTGAGATACCACCTTACACCAGTTAGAATGGCAAATATTGACAAGGCAAGAAACAACAAATGTTGGAGAAGTTGTGGAGAAAAGGGAACCCTCTTCGGTGGGAATGCAAGTTGGTGAGGCCACTTTGGAAAACAGTGTGGAGGCTCCTCAAAAAATTAAAAATAGAGCTACTCTATGGCCCAGAAATTGCACTACTGGGTATTTACCCCAAAGATACATATGTAGTGAAAAGAAGGGCCACATGCACCCCAATGTTCATAGCAGCAATGTCCACAATTGCCAAACTGTGGAAGGAGCCAAGATGCCCTTCAACAGATGAATGGATAAAGAAGATGTGGTCCATATACACAATGGAATATTACTCAGCCATCAGAAAGGATGAATACCCAACTTTTGCATCAACATGGATGGGACTGGAGGAGATTATGCTAAGTAAAATAAGTCAAGCAGAGAAAGCCAATTATCATATGGTTTCACTTCTTTGTGGAACATAAGGAATAGCATGGAGGACATCAGGAGTAGGAAGGGAAAAATGAAGGGGGGGAAAGGGGGGAAATCAGAGTGGGAGATGAACCATGAGAGACTATGGACTCCAGGAAACAAACTGAGGGTTTTAGAAGGGAGGGTTGGGGGGATCGTAGTAATGGGTATTGGGTATTAAGGAGGGCATAGATTGCATGGAGCACTGGGTGTTATACGCAAACAATGAGCATGGAATACTACATCATACTACATCAAAAATGCTACATCATACTACATCAAAAACTGATGAGGTACTGTATGGTTACTAACATAACATAATAAAAAAATTATTTTTGATCAACCATTTCTATTTCCATAGAAATAATGGACTCCCCATTATTTCTACAGGAAAAAAATTTTTTTAAGATTTTATTTATTTATTTGACAGAGATCACAAGTAGGCAGAGAGGCAGGCAGAGAGAGAGGAGGGGAAGCAGACTCCCTGCTGAGCAGAGAGCCCAATGCGGGGCTCGAACCCAGGACCCTGGGATCATGACCTGAGCCGAAAGCAGAGGCTTTAACCCACTGAGCCACCCAGGTGCCCCTCTACAGGAAAAATTTTACAAAATTATTGTTGTATGAAGAAACTACCAAAGAGTATGCAAATGAAAAAATAGGGGAGAAGTATTTCAGAAGTTTGTCAGACAATAAGTTCATAAAGTTACTATATTATTTTTCTAGATTTTTATAACTTATGTGGTATTTATCAGCTTTTAGAAGCTTACATCAGTCATGATGTCTTTATTTTCATACCTTTTTTAAAAAAGATTTATTTGTTCTAGAGGAGAGGGAGGGTCAAAGAGAGAGAGAAAGAGAGAGAGAGAGAGAATCCTAAGCAGACTCCCTCTGAGCACAAAGCCCAACATGGGACTCAACCCCATGATCCATAAGATCATGATCTGAGTCAAAACCAAGAGTTGGATACTAAACTGACTGAGACCCCCAGGTGCCCCTTCATACCTGTTTTTGATATCTAATTTAGTATTCTTTTTCTTAGAGAGTGCCCTCAAATTATATAAGCTCAGGTCAAACAAAATGTGGATCTGCTTCTACCCAGTGCCTGGCTCAGAACTGGCACATTAGATGTTTTTTTGAAAGAATATATAGGGATTGCTGTCAGCCTGAAGGTGGTGACATGACATTCAGCTTGTGAAGGATGGGCCAGCCAATACTGAGGTTTTTTAGCATATCCAGCCTCCAAGCTAGACCAATTTGGGAACTGTGGTGGGATCACACCTGCCAGCAGAGATCCTGAACCCCAGCTAGTGGGAAGCCAAGATGACAGAGGCAGAGAAAATTAGCCTGGAGCCTGTCATATTGTTTCACAGTCAAGAAACAATATTTTTCCTTGTGCTTTCATTCTTGAAGGGTGCTGAAAATTTATTAAAAAAAATTCTTCCTATCCCCAAAGAATATGCAAATCAAGTTTCATGTGTTTTCCCATTTGACGAAAATGGTTACTCTCCCTTCCCTTTAAATGGAATAATGCAAACCATATGTGAATGGGATTACATCAGGTCCCAAGATAGCAATGTTTGGAAATGACTGAAGTCGTTCACACAGTGTCTCAAGTTAAAATATCTTTCTTAAGTAAAATGTGTGTTGTGACCTGATATTGCTATTCATGGTTCCTACTTGGCAATATTCCCATATTAAGACAATGTTTAACCTTAAAATTTCTAGAGTGCTTCATTTCCATCAAATGCCAGAAGTCTAGGAAGTTCTATTAACCAAAGCAAAATCTAGACACATGGTTAGGCTAACTACTTCCTGAAGGAGATGCTTCTGAAGTACCAGCACCTAGAATTGAACCCACCAGCAGACCAGGAGAGGTAGGGAGTAGGTGGTCCTCTATCAGGGTGCTGAAAGAAGGTTGTTCTGAGTTCTGACACGAAGAGTATCAAAAAGGAGGAAATAGAGAACTGAAAGGAAAGCACCTTGGAGGTCCAAGAAGGCAGCATCAGGGAGTCCTGTCAGCAGGTAACAGAACTTTAGCCACCTGGCTGGTGTTCAGGAACAGACTCTAGTCCCGGGGAAGGGGTGACAGTAGAAATTGATAATAACAAAACAGGACTCTGGTTGTTGAAGATGCTAAGTTAGATAAGAGCCACAGGGAAGCAAGGCAGAAACTCAGTTAACCAAACTGATGCACAAGTGGGTCTTGGAGGGTAAGACAGAGACTTGTAATCAGAACTTGGGCAAGTAATCAGAGAGCTTGGCTAGCAAGAAAGATATCTTGGTGCCGAATCCCATAGCATTAGGCTACAACCCCATAAATTTCTTGTGCTCGAGGTTTGGATTAGACAGCAGGGTGAGCTGAGCTCATGGTTATGACCAAGTAGCTTTTGCTGAGGGAAGAAGAGGACTGTAGAGACTTGGAGCAGGTAAGGCTGGACTGAAGTTAAAGTAACAGTAGGCCCTCCCTGTGTATGGGGCTTTTGAAATAAGTCATCAAAAGAGAACATACACGTAAAACCTAACAACAAAGGAAGAACTTGAATCTTTTGGGCTACTTTTAAGAAAAAAAAAAAGACCTCTTAGTAAGGGGAAATATTTTTTTACTGGAAGTAAGAAATAATTAGGGTTTTTTTTTTTTTAAGTATATATTCCTTAGCTTTCCTTTATACATACTAAAGCATGAAAGAAATTAATACAGACTGTTAATTAAAGACATTTTCTTTTCTTTCTTTCTTTTTTTTTTTTTAAATTCAGGAAGCATTAAGTTAGGACAAAGAACGCAGCTTTCTCTTCCTAAACACTGATTTAGCAATTGTTTGATGTGCTTTCCTCACCTAGGAAGCTGCTCTGCGCATTTTTTCTCTTGATTCATTGCCTGATGGCCTGTGCAGTCCTGGCTGTCACTGGGATTCATCATTTACCACCACATATCATGGCTCAATTCCTGCCTTAGTATGCCAGTTCATTGCTGGGGTAGAGCCTTATGCCGAGCCCCACGCTGCTTAGATGGGCAGTGGATCTGTGTCTGGATCTTGACTCCTGAAAGACCGAATCCTGTTTCCTATACCTTTAACTTCTGACTGGGATTCTTCTCTGAAGATAGGAATAACCCTAAACCATGGAAATGGTGGCTTTTTGTTTTAGAGCATTACTTACTGCCTGAATATCTGCTGGAATAACACTGAGATTGGCACCTTCCCACTTCAGGTATTAGCTAGGATCTCCATAATGTGTTGTGCGGAACAAAAAACAAAAACAAAAACAAACCAAACATTTAGAACCTGACAGACACAGAGTTGACCTCAGCCTGTTACTTGATTGTAGTTAAGTCACTGAGCTTTTCTAAGCCTATTTCCTCATCTGTAAAAATGAGGATAGTGATTCCTACCCACATGAAAACTAAATGAGATAAATACATAAAACATCATGATAGCCCCTGCACATAAACACTGCTTCATAAATGATAGCTATTGTGATTATTAGGAAATGTAAGGAAAAAAAGAAAAAAATTCATCCAAAAATATTTATTAATTGTTGTTATAATTTTAATAATTTCAATAATGTGAATATATCATGCACAATATATAATTTATATTATTAAATAATAATTTCAATAATATATTCAATAATTAATTAATAATTAATTAAATAGTATTTTAAATGATTAAAATTATTAATTAATTAATGATCTACTAATAATATATCTAATAATATTGTTATAATAGTTGCCAAGTTGTGGTGTTTTTTTTTAAATGGTGAAAGCTCAGGTCTTGATCTCAAGCCCTGCATTGAGCTCCACACCCACTGGACTGAGATCAAAAGTCAGAGTCTTAACCAACTGAGCCACCCAGGTGCCCCAGTTGCCAATTATTTTACTGAGCTCTGGGGGGAAGAATCAAGGTGAAGATGAAATGGCCTTCTAGTTATTTGTACCATCAGCATCTTCACCATAGACATATTTGCCACAAGTATTTTTGCCACAAACACACTGGCTGTAGAAGTAATTAGCTGTAAGGCAAATTTGCCCTAAAAGATAAAAAAGTAACTGGCTGACAGTTCAGTTTGACAGTTTGTTGGTTTCATCAACTGGTTGACAGTATGATTTCATGTTTCCACTGAGGCAGTACTCCCATTTTTATATTATATAAATCTTAGCCCTCATAAATGTCTGGACAGTGGCAAAGGTTTGAATCCACATTTCCAACGGAACTTTGGAACTTCTGTCAATGGACAGTGATAATATATCCAGAACAAACAACAGTATAGTTTTTTATAATGCAAGACAAAGTTCATGTACAAATATGCATCCTAGTATTTGGAAACTGATACCTGTCTTAATGAAGGAAGAAAGTTTAACAACAACAACAACAAATTGCAATGCTAAGCATGGACATGAAGAAATGAGCCAAAAAAAAAAAAAAAAAAAAAAAAAGTACAATATTATGAATGAAAGAATTTGAAGACAATGCTTAGGTACAATCTACAACATAAATTCAGTTATTTTTACAGTACTGCCATGAATATACACTACACATTTCAAATGTATTTAAATATGTTACATTTCACAATAATGTCTTTTTTAGTTACTCATTTTAAAAGTTTCATTATGTTCTTTTTTAAACAAATGTACCTCTATTATTTCCTGTTATTTTATGTTCTAGGGCAAAACTGCCTTACAGTCAGTTAATTGTGCAACAAAAATGTGGCAAAAGGCTTGTGGCAAAAATGCTGGCAGCAAAAATGTTTGCAGCAAAAATACCAGACATGGGTCCCTCTAGTGGGGACAAAGAACAAATAAAGAGGAGTCTTCAACACAATTTTCTGTGGAGAATACAATGACAGATGCCAGCTCAGTGTGATATGGATATTCAGTAGGAAGGGCATCTAAACTGGAAGAGATGATCATGGAAGGGCAACTGGAAAGAAAAGAGTTGATTAGAACAAAATGAGGAAAAAGGGTGCTCCTGGCAGGAGCTTGAAAGAGTTTGGTGGATGTGGGATACTGTAAGTAGACCATTGAGTATGGTTGGAATACAGATAAAGAGTAGGGAGGTGAGTCAGAGAGGGAAATTGGAAGGTAAATAGGGTTCTCTCCTGATTGTCTTTGTGGCTGGGCTAAGGAGTTTGGGATCAGACCTGAGGGCTATGAGTGGCTGTTGATGGGTTTTAAGCAGAGGAGCAACATGATCAGATTCACGTTTTAGAAAAAGCACTCCAAAGGTTTGAATAACACTGAAAACAAAGGCAGAACCACATTGGAAAAGCCTATGTGCTTCTCAAGAAGGACCTTCCTCTCTTCTTAATTTTGTAATATAAATATCATGCCAAAACGATTTCAAAGGACAATGAAAAAATTTTTAAATAAAATGTCTTTTACTGTGAGAGTCTGGAGTTTCTTTTTTTAAAAACAAAACTACACATCTTCAAAGATGACTAAAACGAAATTCTAGGATCGCTACACATGCTCCCAAATCTATGTTCTTAACACTCTGCCCCTGGTGATCACAGGTCTAACTGCAAATGACTTTTGCAGGGGAGGAGTAAGGCAGAGGAGGAGGGAGAGAGAGAATATTAAGCAGGCTCCATACCTAGTTTGGAGCCCAACATGGGGCACAATCTAATGACCCTGAGATCAATGACCTGAGCTGAAATCAAGAGTCAGACTTGAACTGACTGAGCCACCCAGGCACCCCTGAAAATGACTTTAAAAATGGAAATTCTATTTAACGTGAAGTGCTTAGTCTTCCAAGGATTAGTGTAGAACTATAGCTACACCAAACTCTATAAATGTTATTGACAATTTAAAATTCTTAAAATTCTCCATTTTGTAAAAATACTTAGTACTTTCATAGTATACGAGTATGTGACATTTCCATTTTTAAGATGCTGGCAGGAAATTAAATTTTTGAGAAATGATTGTGAAAGAACTTAAGGGAACAGAAGTATAATTACAAGCATCTGCTGAATCATACATACAGAAGAAATATTGGGTAAAAAATATCAGAGATTTGTTGTTGAAGCTTCTTTCTCATGGGGTCAAGCTGGCCAGATCATACCAACAAGGCACACTCCAGCCAAAGCCCATCCTGAGTTGCCTTGTTTCATGTTTGTACTTCACTGTTTATCTTTTATCCCTCAATATTGGTTTCCACTTGTGCAGTAGACACTGAAGTCATCTCTTCAACATCCCACTTCCTGACATTGTACATCAGCTGTATGGTTTAAGGAATTGACCTGAGTAACTAAGGCAGGCCCTGATAAATCTGACTCAATCAAGAAAATCTGATCCTTCTTGCCTATAATTAGTCAGGAACCAATGCTTAAACCAGTCAGCATATGGCATTCCTTTACAAACAGTCTGGTTTAGGAATAGGCACATGACTGTATATCTAAGACAATGAGATATGCCAAGAAGATTGCTTGGAGGTTTCTGGGAAATGTTTTCTCACTCTTCAGTGAGAGTCATTAGAAAAAATGGTATTTTTTGTTTTTAAACAAAGAACATGTAGCTCCAATTGTTACTATCATCGTGTGACCATGAGGAAACCACCTTAGGATAGAATTGATATATTATCCTGGGTCCTTGATAACATTGTTGAACTGAGTTTCATCCAAACCTGAAGCTCAGTCTACCTCTGAACTTCCAATTGTATGAACCAAAAAATTCTTTTCTGTTTAAGCCACCACTTTGAGTTGGGCTTCTGTTACTTGTAGGTCAAAGCATTCTAAGTGATGCAATTTCCCACCACTTTTTCCTCCACCTTCACTTCTAATCTCATGTACAATTTGGCTATCTTTCTTAGCTTTAACCATCAGCATTCTTCTATCTAGTCATTTAGAATGAACGTTTAGTTGTCTAGCTAATATCTGTTCCTAGTTTCTTCCACTTGGCATTATCATGCAGGATAGACTGTATGAACCCAGT
The DNA here is from genome assembly GCF_002288905.1 of Enhydra lutris kenyoni. Taxonomy (NCBI): domain Eukaryota; kingdom Metazoa; phylum Chordata; class Mammalia; order Carnivora; family Mustelidae; genus Enhydra; species Enhydra lutris. The sequence goes on from NW_019154102.1 coordinate 15,098,913, forward strand.
GCATCCTGAGAGGAGCTAGCCTGAGGACAAAGTCAATATGCTGAAAAAAGACAAAACAGAAAAATGGAACAAAAAAGCCAAACAGGAGACCTTGATAATGTCATTTAATTGTTAGAGCATACTATTTTCAGTCTTCTTATCAACTAACAAATATTTGCATTAAGACAATATGAATCGGGGCATTCTGTTGTTTGAATTTGAAAACAACTGAACTAATAAAGAATTTGCTACCAGGGTGCCTGGGTGGCTCAGTCGATTAAGCAGCGTCTGTCTTCTGCTCAGGTCATGACCCCAAAGTCCTGGGATCAAGCCCCACATTTCACTCCCTGCTCAGTGGGGAGACAGCTTTTCCCTCTCCCTCTGCCTGTTGCTCCCTCTGCTTGTGCTCGTTCTTTCTGTCAAATAAATAAATAAAATCTTAAAAAAAAAAAAGAACTTGCTAGCAAAATGTAGGATGCTTCAAATAACAAACCCCAAATTGTGGAATTGGATGAGTGGAAGTAATAGATCAGGGGACAGTAAGAATCTCACTATTCCAGACTGAGAAAACTGTCACTCCTGTATGTGGGTGAAAAAAATTTCATTAAGTTATCACTTTATATTAGAGACAGACTTTTGAGACTCTAGTATTTGGGAAAATAATAGTAAGAATGAGAATATTAGCATGTGTTGGCTACTTATGATGGCTTTCACTAAAAACCTATAACAAAGAGCAAAGCTTAGGCTGAAAGCAGAGAAGGACATGGGAGGCAGTAGTAGGAGCTGAGCTTAGTTGTCAAAGTCTCTCCTAATTATCTTTCATTAAATAATTGACATTGGACGAAGACAGCTAATTTCTGTCAAATATAGAATTACAGATGGGACTTCCCTACCTAAACCCATCGTTTTCAATATCTGTCTCAAATGTGGCCATAGAAGACAATGAACAAGGAAGATGTTTTCAAAGGACAGGACCAAGGGCCATGCAGGGCAATGGATTCTCCTAGAAAACAAAAATCAGAGGCTACCAGATTGTCTAACTGCTGGGATGGGCAGTCCTTTCCTTTCTAATAGGATATGATATGAGCTATGGACCAATGTCCACTGAGTATTGTTTCCCATTCTTTCCTTTCCTTTCCCTTTCTTTTCTTTTTTTCCCCCACTCTTTCCTTTTCAAATGAGAGTTTTGAGTGTAATTATCCTGTTCTTTTTCCATTATTGTAAATTGAAAATGTTTGAAGTGGAAAATGTATGTTTAAGCCATGAATCCCTGGATCCCAAGGAGCCTTCCAGACCTGGCAGAGAGCTCTTGGCCTTGGAGCTGGATATGGTTACTGTGTTAGATTCTGGGTTGTCTTTCTCAGGGAAGATAATGACTGTGTCTCATGTAGATATGGACATTTTAAAGATTCTATGTGTGGGAAGGAGGTATGAAACTTGACTTATCATATCAGATACTGTTGGTTGTCTATGGCACATCCCTTTTCCCCTTCTTCTTACTGAAAGAGCCTACTCCCTTCTCTGTGTTCATGTGCGTCAGGAAAGAATGGTCTCAGGCCCATTCTCAAGACTAGTCCAGGCCAATCATGATTCCCCTCATCCCCTTGCTGGTAACTCTTTTAGACATGGGTGTGCTGAGAAATGAAACATGAGAAGAAGTTAGCTAGAAGACTTCTGGTCATGATTTCTCTACTTTTTAAAAGAGGCATAAGAAAGACATAGCCTCTCTCTGTAAGCTGTACCTTATCATGTCAGGTTATAATACATGGACCTGCTGCTGTCATCTGGTGACCATGAGGAGAGCTGTGAACTAAGTACAAAACCGACATACTTCAGAGAGGAAAACAATGGAAAGAATTCAGGATCCTTCAGACACTGAATTAAACAGTCTCATATCTCCTTCATCTCAGGATTTCTTGTTCTTTGTAACAACAAATATCTTTGTTCCTTAAGTCTATTTAAATTGAGAATATTTTTCCTTGTTGGTCAAAGCAATCTCACTGATATACTATCTCTCTATTTCACTCTTTGAGTGCTATTTTCACCTGTTTAATATTTCATAATGCAAACTTTCCTAGAGACAGCTCATTGAAGGTAGAGCCTGGATATTAACCTAGACACTATATTAAAGTTTACTTTTTGGAGCACAAAGAATTTATTCACTCATGCCACACAAATATTAATTCAGACCTTAGTCTTTCAGTATCTGTTATGGATTGAATTGTGTCACCCCTACCCAAATTCATATGCTGAAGTTCTAACCCCTAGACTCTCAGAATATGACCTTATTTAGAGATAGGGTCTTCACAGAGGTAATCAAGTTAAAATGAAGTCATTAGGGTGGACACTACTCTAATATGACAGGTCTACTTATAAGAAGAGGAAACTTGGGGGCACCTGGGTGGCTCAGTGGGTTAAAGCCTCTGCCTTTGGCTCAGGTCATGATCCCAGGGTCCTGGAATCAAGCCCCACATCGGGCTCTCACCTCAGCAGGGAGCCTGCTTCCTCTTCTCTCTCTGTCTGCCTCTCTGCCTACTTGTGATCTCTCTCTGTCAAACAAATAAATAAAATCTTCAAAAAAAAAAAAAAAAGAAGAGGAAATTTGAAGACAGATATGCATAGAAGGCAAATAATGTGAAGAGACATGGAGGAGATAGTCATCTATAAGCCAAAGAGAGAAGTCTGGAGCATATCATTCCCTCACAGCCTGCAGGAGGAACCAACTCTGTCAACACTGCAGTCCCAGGCTGGTAGCCTCCAGAACAGTGAGACAATACATTTCTGTTATTTAAGCCACTCAGTTTAAATGGTACTTTGTTATAGTCTCCCTAAGCAAACTAATACAGTGTCTGTGCCATTTCTTCTAGGATGTAATGTATGTAAGTGCTGTACGTAGCTGTTGAATCACTAAATTGTACACCTGGAGCTAATATTATACTGTATGTTAACTAATATTTTAAGATTTAATGAAAACTTTAAAATACAGATGTAGTTATGCAGGTATAGATTTGGAAGTACTTATTCCCTATTCTCAAAGAGTTCAGTAAAGTAACTGACTGGGTAGTCACATTTAAACTAATTAAGAGAGAAGTTATTCTCAAACACTTTAGAAGAAACTATTTATAATTCAACAAATCATATGCCAATTGCAGATCATTTTATGTGTGCACTAAACAGATTTCAGTTATAAATGTTCATGATAAGTAAATGTTATGCTCATGAGAGGAATAAAGTGTTGCATTAGTCTTAAAATATTTGACAATTAATTCAGATCAGCTTCTATAATTAATCTAATTAATTAATATAATTAATCTAATTCTAAAAGATTTGCAATGAAGCAATTTCTAACAGTTGTTCCAGCTATCAATAAAGTTCCCAGGATGTGGAGATTATGAAGGAATATTATGAAGGCCATATTAAAATTATGCCCTTTGTCCTCTCTTAGGTAATTTAACAAAATACTAAGACAACAATAACAAAAAGAAAATTATCCTACAAATTATGATGTAAGGAAAAGAAAATTTAGGTGATGAAAGGAAGCTAGCACTATGAAGGGATAGACATGGAAGGCTTTCTCCACAGAAAGTGATAACTTTTGTGCTGGGTTTTAAAGGAGAGGAGCAAATTTCATAGAGCCATCACTGGTCACTGTTCTATTTCTCTTCCTTGCTCAGAGGCAGGAATTAGAACTACATTTCCTTTGCCAAGAAAACACCAGACTCCTCTTGCTACCGAGACTTAACAGCCAGTCCTCTCTCCCTGCCAACATGCCTTAGGCCAAACCGTGGTGAGCTATAAAATTCTTATAGTCCACCTGATTTCAGATGCCTTTTCAAAGAAAAAAAAAAAATTCCAACTGTTAACTAAGAAATAAGTGGTCACAGCACAATTAGATTGAAAATTTTATTTGAAGTCTACTCATCTTAAGCTCTTCTAAGTTTGTCTTAATATTATCATCTATTACCTATTTACAGGAAGCCATGAAATAATTCTTTTGCAATCGAGTTTTCACAAGGAACAGAATTAAAAATAAGTAACATATTTGACCTTAGGTGAGTATGCTGTTTTTGAAACATTCATGTAAAATTAAGCTTCTTTGTAAAAGAGAAAGAGAAATAAATATTAAAAATGCCATTTTCATGTCCAAATCTTTCCTTTATCCCAGAAGAAATCTATGGTTAGAATAATGAAGCAAGAACAAATATCTTTATTTTGGTTTATAATTAGATTGCATCTATCAAAATTAGTTATCAAATTAAAATCTAAGGTATTTTTCTTCTAAATATGGTAATAATACTATATTTAATATCCCTAGAATGTTACAATTCTCAGTTGAAATAACACTAACCTTAGAATGACTTATTTTGACTTTTGGTAGGTCATCAGTATTCCCAGATCCATCTATGATCTGAAATGTTTTAGAAGTGAGCAAAAGTGTGTTTTATACCTTTGCTTAATTAACATATCTACTAAGACTGTTTCTTACTTTAGAGTCTGACAATACAAATAACTCCCTTTTTCTGGATTTTTTTTCCCTATTATGTAAATCAATTACATTTCTTTTTTTTTTTTTTTTAAGATTTTATTTATTTATTTGACAGACAGATCACAAGCAGGCAGAGAGGCAGGCAGAGAGAGAGAGGAGGAAGCAGGCTCCCCACTGAGCAGAGAGCCTGATGCGGGGCTTCATCCCAGGACCCTGGGATCATGACCTGAGCTGAAGGCAGAGGCTTTAACCCACTGAGCCACCCAGGTGCCCCATCAATTACATTTCTAAAGAGCAAGTTTGGTAAAAGTGAGCAGAAATGGCCAGGAAATCTAGGCTATGAGTAAATTAATTAAGAAAGTCACCAATATATTATTGTTGTTATTGTATTGTTGTTATATTGTATTATATTCAGAAACTGAATATAAAGGCTGGTAAACCATAGAGGGTTGGTAGTACCTTAGAAACAGACTTAGATTTGGAAGTGACCTCAAACATTATCAAGTTATAGTTGAGATAACCGAGGATCGCTGGGATTCAGTGACTTACTGTAAGTATAGAGCATTCTACCCACACTCTAACGAACTGAAACACTAGGTTTCATATTTGCACCTGCTCAGGAAGTGAACCCTTTTTACATGGTCATGACACAAAAAAACCTCAAGGTTTTTCCTTTGTAGTTAGATCTTTTACAGCATTGCTAGAAACCCTGAAATTTTGAAGGCCCACACCTTGAAATCTATATATGGAGTAACATAGACACTTCAAAAAAGGGGTCAGAAGAGGCCAACCCTGCCAACTGGTATTTGTTTTCCAAACTAGTGATGTTTATCATTAACTGCCAATGGAAATTTGTCAGTTGATTCCTAAATGGAACTATGGCTCATGAGAGTCTGACATTTACTCCTTGGCAGAGACACCAACCTGGAGATAGCCGACAATGCTATGAGTATGACCTATCAATTTCAAACACACAAGGAAAATGAGTCTCTGACTTACTGAAAAAAATAATAAATTTGGTGATCAGATTTATTGCCTGCAGTAAATTTGCACACTTATTGCAAGCAATAAACATATGGAATATATGCTAAAAATAGAATGATATTTCTTTTTGGCAGAATTGGTATAGTGTAAAGCAGAAAAGTATCATCTTTTCGTACTACATTGTTGAGTAATATAGAGCTAACATACCAAAAGTTGAAAAATTTGGCTCTTTGCTAAAGTAACTTTGAGTAATGAGTTATATAACTTGCCAGCACTTACCATCTGCTGTAGCCCCTACCTCTTTATTTTTCCGGGTGTTTAAAATGATTTTTCTGGATACTTTTTAATAGCTCTTAATATAGAAATTACTATTCAAACATTACATTTATTTTATTATGTTTCACTACGTTTATAAAACAGATAATATCTTAGTCCGTTCAGGCTGCTGTCATAAAATACCATAGACTGGGCTTATAAACAACAGAAATTTATTTCTCACAGTTCTGGAGGCTGGGAAGTTCCAGATCAAGGCACTGGCAAATTCAGTGTCTGGTGAGATTCTGCTTCCTGATTCACAGACAGCCACCTTTTCCCTTTATCTGTACCAGGTGCAAGTAGGGAGGGAGCTCTCTGATGTTGCTTTTACAAGGGCACTAATCCCATTTATAAGAGTTCCACCTTCATGATATAATTATCTCTCAAGGACCCCACCTCCAATACCATCACACTGAGGGTTAAGTTTCAATATAGGAATTTTCTCAGGAAAGAAACATTCAGTCTGTAGCAGACAATAAGAAAAAAAAAGTAAGTTATTTCCCAGTAGCTCACCTTTTAATATTACTGAGGAGTTTATAGCTCAGGCTTGAGCTCTCCCTTTATCTAACTCACCACATACTAAATTCAGTGTCAAGAATAGGGAAGGCATTTTAGACATCCTTTGGGAATATAAATTATTGAACACAAATATATATCATTTCAGTGATTAGTTGTAGACATCTACTTTAATATCACTAACAATTAAATGCCATGCTTTTATATTTGATTTCACATTGTTTTTTCAATCTTCTATCTTCACATGTCTTACCACCAGAAAACTACATGCGACAGAATGAGAAAAATTGGCATTGAATTGAATTAGCTGCCTTTCTGGAGTGGGTAGTTTTCGTTAAAAAACATGTTTATCCTAGATGATACTGGTGTTTGGTATTTGATTGTGACTAACTATAAAATTTGATTGTGACTTGGTATTTGATTGTGACTAACTATAAAATTTTATCTGGCTCAATTCTCCCTTTCATACCCAGAGCAGGGCTGGTACCATATTTTCCTAAGAACATTAAGGAGAAGCATCTTTCTTAGTTCCTATTCCAGGCTTCTGGGGGCATAGGAATGTTCTCAAGAACAAGCCAGATGCTCTCATCCCAACTCCATGTATGTGCCCTTATCCTTCTAACTGCAAGGTAGCCAGATCCCACCTTTGAAAAATAATGTTGGTGTGCAGCTAGAATGACTTATCAGAATTCTTCAGAGCCACAGTGGAACAGCTTTCATCCACTAACCCCTTCTTCTTTGGGCCTATCTCCTTGTCATACATGACAAAAGCATATGTAGAGGTCATGGCAGCATGAGTCTGGCTGCAAACAGGAGCAAAAGGAAAGCTAGTCATGTCATACCAAATCTGTGCAGTTCTGTTCTCCCTTATAGAAAGAAAGCTGTCAGGACTAACAATTCCAATCAAGAATTAAATGTACTTTTGACCAAATTGCTCTTCAGAGAATACCCCACTGAATCCCATTTAGGATCATTGGATTTCAGAGCTAGAAAGCATCCTAGTGACTCCAATTGGAGTTAGGCAGTTAAAAATAAAAATATTACCTTTATTATTGTGAAGGCTGTATGGAGAATGAGGGTTAGGGCTGAAAGCCAAAGGAACTTGCTAATATTTCCTGACTTAGTCTGTCCCAACCCAGCCCCCAGACCAAACCTTGAACAGAACTTGATACTGCCTCCATCCCATCCAGTGCAAAAGTGCTTATGTACTTATGTACTTTTTAATAGGTTAACTCTACTCAGTTATAATCTGTGGATTCATGGATGTCAGCTACTAATCAGGTGGGCATGAAACCAGAGTGTTATTCTGGGGAAATCCTTTTGAAATAAAAGTGGGGGAGGGGGACACATCACTTCCCAGCATTATGAGGAACAGAACCATAAGAAGTCTGGTGAATAGACTCTTCCTCTTCATTTCAAAATAATTTGAGAACTGTCTAGCAAGAGTGTACAGTGTACTGTAAATTATTAATACAGAACTCTAGTCTACTCTCAATAATATATAAAAGACTTTTACTAACCTCCCTCAAACATATTAGCAATAAGAAATTAATAAATAAACTTTAAACCATGGTAGGGATTTTTCTTCTCAAAGTTTTATCACAGTGATTTATCTTACATGTCATATTGTAAATAATTTTAACAACAAACTTATTTTGAAGGAAGTAATGCTGGAAATAGAGCTGATATATAAGAAAGAAATTTAAGATTAAAATTAAGATGAGCTTTTCTTACAATTTAAATCTAAATGATAAGACTTTTAAAATAAAAAAAATCTCAGGAAATGACGTTACAGTGGATTGGTGAAGTTCACAAATATATAGAAGCCATCTGTTTGAAAGCAATCAAAGCAACAAAGGCAGTCAGTAATAGGTTCATATAATAGGGGTTTAATGTATTTGCTGAATTATTACAAAGAGTGATTATATAAAGTCTGAAGAAATTGGACTTTTAACTCTCAACACTAAGACCTTTAATTCACTCAGGGCTCATCATTTCAATGAAATACCTGAGGTCACAGATCTGTGAACTTATATGTTATGTTCTTTAATAGAAATTCTATTTGGAACAGGAATTTACTGAAATGAAACTGGCAGGATACTGAAAAATCATTTGAGTTGTTCAAATTATTAAAAATAGAATATTTTATCTTAGGTTTTAAAAAATTTAATTCCTTCATAAGAAATAATTTTTCTTTAAGTGAATTTTTTGGTCTACTTTATTTAGACTTTGGTGGGACTCCAAACTACTCTCTAACATTTGGCTCTTCAATGTAGTAAAGAGAAAAAGGAATTTTTAAAAAGCAATGTATAAAATAGTACCAAAAGACCAGGAGAAACTGCAAACACAAGAGTAGTTTTACAATCCACTGAGCATCCTAATTAGAGGTTTTCTACTGCCTTGATCTGTCCTCTTCTATTCTCTTCTGGATAATTTCATCCACTCTCATGCTTTCAAATACCATCTTAAATGTTAATTACCTTCAAATATGTACTCCAGCCATTACCTCTCTTGCTGTGTTGACCTGTATTTCTCTTCCCATAGGACAACCTCTTCAAGAAGTTTACAGTTTTGTGTTTAAAAAAAAAATACAGGTGTGTAAAAAAAATGATGGAAGTGTTATAAATATGTGTTAATAATATCAGTTTGTACCCGGTACTATAAGTACAAAAGAAAGAAAGAGAGGAAAAACTACATGGAGGAAATGGAATGGATGTCTAGGGGAAGTAATGACAGAAGGGGAGCAAGGAAGAAAGAACAGTGTAAGTCAAGTTCCTGAATGATGACTCAGCCTGCAAAATAGTTCCCTTAAACACCGGCCCTACAGTACAAAGTGGGGAATGGCCAGAAACCGGCAGGAGCCAGATCAGGGAGGGTCATACTTGGGAATTCAAAGGTATTCAACATTTCTTTTTCCTATTGTGCAACAATAGAGAAACATTAAAGGACTTTTTAAGAAAGGAAAACAGGATCAGATTTGGATATAAAGGGAAAAAAGAATTTTTCTATTTTAATCCCTCCTGCCTTCTAAAGAGCACGAATTAAATTTGTTCTATTGAGCCCCTGAAGAGATATGTTTGGACATATTTGTGAATGGAAAGCTATAGAAGCTGAACTGCTAGAAGGAGAAGGAATTCCTTAAAACAACTTTAGGGAAATAGAACAGAAGTGAGAGAAGCCAGAAAAATATCCAAAGGCAGTGTCTCTATGTGTCATGAAGTACTAACTCACAAATACCTTGAGTGGTTGGTTTTTTGCCTGTTTGTTTTGGCAGAAACTTAACTTCACTTCCAAGATTGTTCCCAGAGATAGTACTCACTAAGCAGATCCTGAGGATAGAGAGAACTTTGAGAGTGTTTTGACAAACAGACTATAAGGTGGCTCCCCATGATCTTTGCTTCTTGGTTTTCACATCTCTGGTTTTATAACCATTTGAGAATGGGCAGGTCTGTAACTTGTTTATAATGTATGGAATTTAGCAAAGGTGATAGACTGTTGCTCCCATGACCATATTGCACTATCTTGCTAGCAAACTCACTCTAGGGGTTCTCCTTGCTGGTTTAATGAAGTCAGCAGACATGTTGGGAAAGTCCACACAGTGAGGGACTATAGGCGCCTCTAGGAGCTGAGGACAGCCTCCAGCCACTAGCCAGAAAGAAGTGGGGTTCTGAGTCATACAACTGCAAATAAATGAATTTTGCCAACAATCTGAGTGAGGTTGGAAGCAGATTCTTTCCTGGTCGAGCGTCCAGATGAAAACACAGTCCTGTTGACATTTTGTAGTCTTGTGAGATCCTAAGCAGAGGACCCAGCTAACCTGTGCCAGGTTCTCACTATGAAATGATAAATGTGTGTGTTAAGCCCCTAAAATTTGTGATTTGTTAAATAACAATAGAAAACTAATACAAATATAATAATCCCCCAGCCTCTCTCCCACTTCACCAAATCTACATATATTTCATAGTCTGATCTTTGAGTCACAAAAGTTTTAGGGATGGGGTGCCTGGATGGCTCAGTGGGTTAAAGCCTCTGCCTTCGGCTCAGGTCATGATCCCAGGGTCCTGGGATTAAGCCCTGCATCGGGCTCTCTGCTTAGCAGGGAGCCTGCTTCCCCCTTTCTCTCTGCCTGCCTCTCTGCCTACTTGTGATCTCTCTCTGTCAAATAAATAAATAAAATCTTTAAAAAAAAGAGAGAGAGAGAGAAATCTTAAAAAAAAAAAAAAAGTTTTAGGGAAATCACTTTCTAAAGCTGCCAAAAGGTTGGATTAAAAGAGAGGAGACTACAGTCAGGACATAAGGGCTATAGCCCAAGTGAGAAATGGTAAGAGACAAAAGCAAATTATGAAAAATAGAAGTACATTTCAAGAGAAGTCTAATGAGTCCATCTGGGACATGATAAATTCAAGGTATCTGTAGAACCTCCAAGTGATAGTATCTAAGAGCTTTGGCACTAACTTTGAGAGATACTAGTTTTTATCTGGCAAAACTCACATTTTCTTGGACATAACCCTTCAAAACTTGACAATAACCTACCTTTTCAGCCCCGACCATGTATTCTGCAATTCATGGAGCTAGTGGATACTCCCCAAACAGGACACACATATTCGCATTTCCAACTTTGTCCATGTTGCTCCCTTTGAATGAAATATACTTCTCAATTAGGTTTATTTATGAAAATCCAACTCACCTTTCAAAATCCAATTAAAATGTCAATATACTCTGTTAGAATGTAGGCTTTCTCAAGGGCAGGGCTCTTTGCTTTGTTTGCAGATATATCTCATAACTGTAGAATAATGTCTGGCACACAGTAGGCACACAATAAATATTTCTTGAATTAACAGAAGAGTGTCTTCAATAAACGTCTTAGAATTAGCCATTCCTAATTGTTTCCCCACTACAGAGCAAGTACTAGTGTATTCCATATGCTTAACAAATGTTTGCTGATTGGTAGTATAACTAAAAACCTCTTCTAATGTTCCTGAACAAATGAGGAGAAGACAATGTAAATTTAATAGAAAAAAAATAAAAGGATAGGTGTACACCTGACCTTTAGCTCTGTTGAATACTGCAATCACTTGTTAATTCATTCAACAAATGGTTACTGCACACATAGTATATACAGGATGGCATCAGTTATCCTAAAGTCATTCTCAACCTCTTCTCCCCTGCCTCCCCCTAAATACAGAGGTGGAAGTATATGCTGGTTCTCCCAGCATCCTTTATAGCTAAGGATAGTCATGTGACACCATTATAGTCATTAAAATGCAAGGGGAAAATTATTGAATAGGTGATTTGAGAAAAGATGTATCTTTCCTGGTAAAAAAAGAGTCAAGTAGAAAGCTCTGTTCATGAGGCACCTGAGTGGCACAGCCGGTTAAGCTCTGACTCTTGATTTCAGCTCAAGTCATGATACAAGGGTCCTGGCATTGAGCACGCCCTTCCCAAAAACCAGGCTTCATGCTTAGCAGGGAGAGTGCTTAAGGATTCTGTCTTTCTCCCTCTGTCCCTCTTCCTGATTACACACTCTCTGTATATAAAATAATTTTTTTTTTTTTAAGAAAGCTCTGTTCAGTAGTGTCCCCTGCTTTCTGCCTTTGAAAATGGTTATGGTGCTTGGAACTGTGGCATCCAGCTTATGACTATGAAGAGAAGCCAAAGAGAATCATAAAGAAACCAACCTAAGCCCTACATTGAACAGTTAAACCAATGCCAGCAAACACCTAATTTTGGATTTCTTCTTATGTTAGACAAATAAACCCCTCTGCTTAAGATCTAATAGTCTGTTATTCTGTTACTTATAACTGAAAATATTTCCAAACTAATAGAGGAAGTTAAAAAAATCTGGATAATAATATAATCTGGCAAATAATTCTACACATGAAATAGGTTTAAAATGCCTAGTTGATTTTGAAATTGTAGTGTTGAAAGTAGCACTTATGTATCTTTTAAAAATATATAATAAGTTACACTCTATAGCATTTAGCTGTGTTGTCATAGTCTTGACTGTCTCTCACGATATTAAACCTTATCCTTTGGATAATTGTGTCAAATATGAAGAAATTGCAATTTCAATATAGCAGTCTGTCAATTCTGATTTCAAAGGTAGGTCTATTAAAATTCAAATTAAAGGGACAGGATACAGTAAAAAAATAGAAAATTAGTATTTGTGAAAATTTCAAATTTATCCACCCAAAAGTTTCCAAAAATTATATTCCAAAATAATCCTGCACTTTTCAAAAAAGTTACAAAAGACTTTTGATTTATAGACATTGCAAATCACATGTGGTAATAAAAGAGCACATTGCATAATTGTATTCCTATTTTAAAAACTCCAAGCCATTTTATAGGATCATTTTTAAGCTGTCTTTTTAAAAAGTATAAGAACTCTATGTTTTTCTCTGTTACACTTGCCAAGTGTCATCAGAGCCTGAGTACTGTTTAAATTGCTTTTATAAATGAATAGTGTAGCCAATCAGCAGTTCCCAGAATTGCTGAATAAATGAAGCAAATATTCAATAAAAAGACTACCAGTGTGATGAATAATAATCCTAGAGACTTTCCAATAGATTTTTAAAAACTGAATCATTTAGTAAAACTATTTCTAAGAAATTTCATTAACAGGAACTGTTCTGCATTAGTGGAATTACTCTACTATGAAGAGTAGTTATCAGGATCTTCCTTCTTATTTTTTATCCACAGGCACTATTTACTCAGGAAACACTTACAAGGTTAAGAAAGCATTGAGCTGGGCCTGGAGCTAAATGATGTACAGATGAATGAGACAGGGTCCCTCTCCTCCAGGAAGGTTTTGCTGTAGAGTAATAGCCAGCCACATGTCTCAGTAGTTCTGTTAAGGTTGGGCATATTAGAATCTAAAGGTGGGAGCCCAGATAGATGGCTTTATTTGTTTGTTTATTAAGGAGCTGCATTTAATCCCATACTGGTGGAGTGGTCCCTGTTAACCATGCCCATAATGAGATAAATGTATCAGGGTTAGCTTGGGTGACAGTCGCAAGCAACTATGCAAACTATCATGGCAAAACAAAAGATTTGACAGAATTGAGTCAAGCTCTCTTTGTTTTTGTTTTTTGCTCTAATCACATATTCTGCTATTTTAAGAGTTCAAGTCAATGTTTCCTGATATGAAACTTACGTGTTTCTTGATGGTATCTTAAGAAACAAAAATAAAGATACTTATTAGAATTCTATGTCTTATCTCTTGGCAGTATTATATTTTTATTCATACAACATTTTAAAGTCAGGTGTATGCAGGTTGATCAATTCTTACAGAAATTCCTGTCAGAATTAATGTTATTATGGGTGATTATCACTAAAAAGAAAATTAGTTGCATCTTATAGTAAGATAATTAGAACCAGAATTTTAAAACTATGAAGTTGAAAACACCCACAAAAAGCCTTATACAAGAATATTTATAGCAGAGATATTTGTAATAGCCAAGAAAAGCCAAAAACAAACAAATAAAAAAAGAAAGAAAAAAGGAAAAGAATAAATATCCATTATTAGCTCACTAGATAAATAAAACTGTGATACACTGTGGTGGGTTGAATAGTGGCTTCCAGAAAGATATGTCCACGTGGAACCTGTGAATGTGATCTTATTTGGAAATTTGATCTTATTTGGAAATTTCCATTTGGAAAATTTGGATGAGATCATCCTCCATTAAGGTGGGTACTAAATCCAATGACACTCTCCATATAAGAGACATACAAGAAGAAAGACACAGAGACACAGAGGAAAAGGCCATGTGAAGATAGAGCCAGAGATAAAGTGCAGCCTCAAGCCAAGGACCACTAGGAGCCACCAGAAGCTGGAAGAAGCCAGGAAGGAATATTCCCTAGAGTCTTCAGAGGGAGCATGATTCTACCAACAACTTGACTTCAGGCTTATGACCTCCAGAGCTGTGAAAGAATCAACTTTTGTGGTTCTAAGCTATGAAGTTTGTTGTAATTTCTTAAGACAGTTCTAGGAAACAAATAGCAGGTATATTCATACAATGGGATACTGCTTAGCAATGAAGAATTAACTACTGAAACCCTCAACAACATGGATGAATGTCACAAAGTAGTTGGATGAAAGAAGCCATATAGTCAGACATAAAGATACTGTATAATTTTATTTACATGAAGTTCAAGAACAGGTAAACTTAATTTATAGGAATAAAAATCAGAGGAATAGTTAACCTCTCGGGGTGGGGGTGGGGACTGACTGGAAAGAGGCACGAAGGCACTTTCTGGGGGAATGGAAATGTTCTACGTCTTGACTGGGATGATGACTATATAGGTGAATACAACTGTCAAAAACTCATCAAAAAGTACACTTAAGAGCTGTTACATTTTATTCAATGTAAATTAGATCTCAATAAAAAAAAAAAAAAAAACTGAGAAAAAACCAAAACAACAAATAGCAATGAGGACTGAAATTATACACCAAGTCAGGGGTTGGCAAACTACAGCCTATGGGCCAAATCTGATCTGCTGCCAATAAAATTGTATTGGAGCAGAGCCAGGCCCAATCATTTGCATATTGTGTAGGGCTGCTTTCATTCTACAAAGTCAGAGTTGAGTAGTGGTGACAGAGACCGTATGGCCCGCAAAGCTGAACATATTTACTGTCTAGCCCCTTACAACAAGTTTGCCAACCCCTACACTGAAATTATAGTCTGTAACTATGCCTCTAGCTATGGAGGCCCTTTCTTGTCTTACATCCTGTAATTCTCATTATACTCAATGGTATAAATTAACAGTGTTGGTTAAGTAAGATACTTGAAATGCCTTCACCCTAGGCAACTAGGTGAGCCTGTGAGTTAAATCTTGGGATTCTTTTTTTTTTTTTTAAAGATTTTTTTTATTTATTCATTTGATAGATAGAGATCACAAGGAGGTAGAGAGACAGGCAGAAAGAGAGGAGGAAGCAGGCTCCCTGCTGAGCAGAGAGCCCGATGCAGGGCTCGATCCCAGGACCCTGGGATCATGACCTGAGCCGAAGGCAGAGGCTTTAACCCACTGAGCCACCCAGGCGCCCCAAATCTTGGGATTCTTAACATTAGTTCATTTTTCTTTTACTTGACATTTTTTTGGCACAATAGTTCAGTACTACACCCTGCAAAGTCATGGCATATTATCCATATATGTGTGAACTTGTATGGCCTCATCTGGAGGCATGCTAGGAACTGAAGGAGTTCAGAAATGTCACCCCAAAATATGCTACTCTGGCATATTAATATTTTTAATTAAAGGCACTTGAACAACAGCAAATATAAGAAAAACACTCTGACTTTCCCTCTTTTTCTTGAAAGCAGGAGATGAAATTCCTATATGAAAGATGACCTCCCTATACCACAAGGAACATAACACTATCATCAAGGACAGGAAGTTAAGACCAAGAGAATGCAATACAAACCTTGTGAAAATAATTCTTCTCTTCCTTTAGCCTCCCCATATAGTCATTTTTCCATAATTGCCTCTCTTTGTTCAACTTAATATAAAGGCAAGTAAGTTTGGCCACTCGTTTAGGTCTTCTTTCCTTATGAAGTTTCCCGTGTCATGCAAAACTTGTATTAAATAAATTGGTATGCTTTTCTCCTGCTGATCAGTCTTATGTCAATTTCATTCTCAGGCCCAATCAAAAAGACCCCTAAGAGGGTGAAGATAAAATTTGCCTCCCTTTCAGAGCTTTATGGTTGATTACAGAGAAACAGAAGACGAAAATGGCAATGGATGGGGCAAGGTTTGAGAGAACTTAGCCAGTGGGTTAAGTGCTCCCAAGCAGCTATGACACAGCGCTTGAGAAAGGCCTAGCAAACTTGGTTGGATTCTCACAGACATAGTTATCCAAAGGGTCTAATACGAAGGTCTAGGGACTCTAGGGTAAAAGACTCTGAGCTTAGAAAGTCAAAACTATCAGCCTGATAGGACTTTTCGTTGCACTTAGAATAAAACCCAAAATCCTTAAAATGGTCTCTAAGGCCTATGTAATATGTCACTGCCTACCTCTCAGCCTTTCTTCTTCCTTCCCTCCTTCTATAATTTCTTTTAACAGTGGGAACATGATCAATGTTGACTTTCAGAAGATTCCTTTGGCAGCAGTAGGGGAGAGTCTGAAAATGAAGAGAACAGTTAGAGACCACAGGGATGGCCTAAGCAATAAAGAATCGTTTAATGAATGTTTGAATTAGGAGAGTGACAGTGGGAATGAAGAAATGATGGATTCCAGCACAAATAAAATATTTTATTATTCACTCAATGAAACACTATCAATGAAAACAAACCTCCCACAAATTACTGAGTTCATTAAATGCATGGCAACTTCCTATGCCTTATTAATGGATACAAGTTCCTCAGCACCTTCCTAGGTTAGGTGGCTGGGGTTTCCAGCAGGTGGAAGCTATTAAACTTTCTGCTCTCCTGGCCCCATGGTTCTCAAACTTGAGTATGTATCATAATCTCCTGGAGGGCTTATTAAAACACATCTTCCTGGGCCCTGCTCCCAGAGTTTCTGATGTATAGACCTCTAATGAGAATTTGCATTTCTAACAAGTTCTAACAAGTTCCCCTAGGTGATGCCATTGCTCTGGGTCCGAGGAGTACAAGGACAGCATTTTGAGAAACACTTTCTAGCCAGAAGCAGGCAAGCTGGCAAATTGGGACTCCATTGAAACAGGTAGGAGAGGGCTTCTTTGACTCTGGTTCTCCAAGAATGGGGAGAGAAATACTCTTTTCTCAGGCACTTAGAAGAAGAGTGACTACATCTACCCAGGCAGTCATCTTCCTTCTAAAGGGAGTTGGCTTTCCCAAGTTACAGACCTCATAGTATCTACCCTCTCTTAAAGGCAGCCCCCCAGAAACACAGATAATCAACAAGAACCTCTGGTGGCTGCTTTTAATTACTGAGTTGCTCCAGTAAGGCATTAGGGGAAGAAAGGCGGGGGGAAAGGTGGGGGCAGGAACATGTATTTGAGCCATTTTCTTTCCAAAAACTCCTATGAGAATCAAAAGATAAAAAGCATAGTGCTTGAGACATTAAGAGTACTCAATAATAAATGAAACAAGATGGGATTGGGAGGGAGACAAACCATAAGTGACTCTTAATCTCACAAAACAAACTGAGGGTTGATGGGGGGAGGGGGGTTGGGAGGGGGTGTGGGGTTATGGACATTGGGGAGGGTATGTGCTATGGTGAGTGCTGTGCAGTGTGTA
This sequence comes from Enhydra lutris kenyoni, assembly GCF_002288905.1. Taxonomy (NCBI): domain Eukaryota; kingdom Metazoa; phylum Chordata; class Mammalia; order Carnivora; family Mustelidae; genus Enhydra; species Enhydra lutris. The sequence goes on from NW_019154102.1 coordinate 15,116,410, forward strand.
AACCTGGTGATTCACAGACCTGTACCCCTGGGGATAAAAATATATGTTTATAAAAAATAAAATTTAAAAAAATATATTAAAAAAAAAGGAAAACAAACAAACAAAAACAAAAATAAACAAACCCTATAACCCCCCCCCCCAAGAAAAAGAGTACTCAATAAATGTTCACTGTTATTGTTAGGACTTCAACTTTTTGAGGTAGGCATTTGCAAAGATGGCTGCATTGTAACAGAGTATTTGGGAAAAGCAAGTTTATCAGGAAGGTTATTAACTTAGTTAAGAACATTTTAATATCTGCATTTTCAGGGGCACCTGGGTGGCTCAGTCGTTAAGCGTCTGCCCTTGGTTCAGGTTATGATCCCAGGGTCCAGGGATCGAGTCTTGCATCAGGCTCCCTGCTTGGTAGAAAGCCTGCTTCTCCCTCTCCCACTCCCTCTGCTTGTGTTCCCTCTCTCGCTGTGTCTCTCTCTGTCAAATAAATAAATAAAATCTTCTAAAAAAATCTTTAAAATATATATATATCTGCATTTTCATATTTATAAATTTTAATGTCATGGCTCTAAGGTTAAAATTGCAGAATTTTATAGAACTGAGCTAACAAGTTATATGAGAAACAAAGAAGACAGCAGAAAGTTTCCAGAGCTTCCTTTGGGAAATGGAGATGTGACCCAGTTTGAGGCCTCACTAGCTAGAGGGTATCCCTAATGCTAGCTAGCAGCTGGCTGGCTCATGGAGACTAGTTTTTGAGAGCAGGCAGTAAACACATGTTAAGCTTGTGATGTGCTTTGGCAGAAAGTCTTGACAAACCTCTGTCATTCTTTAAACACATGGTTCCAAAGTTTCTAAACAAAGTGCAGTGTAAACTTTGACTTTGCCTCCCCTGGTGGGAAGGAGGAAGGGGCAGATTTTGCAATGCCTTATTAAATACGTCAGGGTTTTGCTCATTACAAAAAAACATGTATTCTCTCCAGGGAAGAATTTCTTTTTGGCACATTCCTATACTTTAATATTTGTATCTCAGCTATCCATTCCAATAGTATTTCTATGCTTTATATACTTTCAAACTACCCTGAGACATTTACATGAGTTCTATGAATTATACCTTACTCAAAGTACTTAAAGTAAAAAAAACAAACCAGAAAGCCTATATAAATTTAACTAAAATTTATTAAAAATTATAAAATGTATTTATTTGTAAAAATTTTAGCAACTATTCTGTGGTTTTTTAAGCATATTATGAACCTGTAACCTGAGAAAACCTACATAGTTAATATTCTTTAAAGTGAAAGTGCAATTATTAGACTCAATCCATATTATTCAGTAAAATGCAATTCAACATTCACTTACTGTGTGACTGGTAGATTTAGGGCACACATAGGTGAATAAATGGTGAAGTCCTTGTCCTTAATGAGTTCATAGTCTTTTGACTATGTGTTTCTTTGTTTCTCTGTCACTCTCCCTCACTAGAGGAAGAAGTGACTGCCATGCAGTCTGAATGTGTTGTCACCAAGGAAGGGAACTTTGGTTGGCTTTTGAAAGATACTAAGAATTGGGGTGGGGAGATGGGGAGAGAAGGGCAGGACATTCTGAACAGAAGTAACCAAACAAGTGAGAACACTGACATAAAAAATAATTTGTTGAGACTGATAAGCAGTTCTACATGGCTGTAGCTCCTGTGTTCATATTAAGAGGAATGCAAATGAGGGTAAAAAAGTTAGATGGGGCCAGATGGTGAAAGGTTCTTTGTGTTCTAAGGGATTTCAAATTTTACCTGTAGGTGGCTGGAAGCCATGGAAACTTTGTAAGCAGCAAAGGTACAAGATTTGATTTGTTTTTTGGCAACAACTTTAGGGACAACAGTATAGAAACTGGACTATAGTGAAGTACCTCAACAAAAAGTCATGTTAGGATTTGGTCACAACAGCCCTCAGGAGGCAGAACTCTGTTTATTGTGTTTCCAAATGCTAGATTTGACAGTAGCCTTAAATTGTCTTTATTTTTATTATTTTTTAAAGATTTATTTATTTTTGGGGGGTAGCCCATGATTTGGGGGTGGGGGCAGATGGAAAGCGAGAATCTTAAGCAGACTGCTCACTGAGCTGGGAGCCGAATGCAGGGCTCAATCTCACCACTTTGAGTTCATGACCTGAGCCAAAATCAAAAGCTCAACTGACTGAGCTACCCAGGTACCTCAGCCTTAAATTGTTTTTAAAATTGTTGTATTATATAAAATGCAACAATTGCTGTAAATTAACTAAAACCAAGGCCCCATCCAAAGGCCAACAGTATGAGAAAAGAGTGCAAAATTGAAAATATGAGGATTTCAGGAAAAAACACACATACCCACTCCCCACAGACACACACATATTAGGTAAGAAGTTAGGAGTAAAGATAAGTGTATTTCCTTGGTGGTCAGTAAAATCCTTTCCAACAGCTTAACTAATTAACATGAGATAAAAATCTAAGACATTTTTGTGTAGGGGAAGAGGGAATATGATTCCTGGCATATACTGTGGAACAACTAAATAGTTTATTAAAGGAAGTAGAAAATAAAGCTTGGGTTTATGAATCAATCAATTTGATATTTAAAAGGAAAACTATGGAGAATAATATTAATAGTTACATATAAAAGATGTCAACATAGTACACAAGAGTGGTTAGGATAATAATTTTAGACTATAAACAGTCATAAAAAATGCTAACAAAGCACTGGGCTATATGCTACTTATGTATTATTATGTAACACAAAGAACTTTGAGTTTGCAAAATTTTCATAATAAAATTCAGCTTCAGAAGTTTATTTTAAAACGTATAGAGTTTCAGTGTGCATACACTAAATTTGATTTCACATTACTACTGAAAACATAAAACAGATTCAAAAAATCAAATATTAATTTTTTTCTTTTTTCAAGTTTTTGTTTATATTCTAGTTAGTAGGGGCACCTGGGTGGCACAGTTGGTTAAATGTCTAACTGTTGGTTTCAGTTCAGGTTATGCTCTAATATTTGTGAGATCCAGCTAACATCTGGCTCTATGTTCAGCATGGAGTCTGCTTTGGACTGTCTCTCCCTCTCCTTGCCACCTGTGGTCTATCACACCCTCTTTCTCTCTTTCTAAATTAATAAACAAATCTTTAAATTCCAGTTAATATACAGTGTGATATAGTTTCAGGTGTAGAATTTAGTGATTCATCACTTACCTATAACACCCTGTTCATCACAACAAGTGCCCTCTTTAAATACTCAACACCCATTTAACCTGTCCACCTGCTCACCTCCCATCCAGTAACCCTCTGTTTGTTCTTTATAGTTAAGAGTCTGTTTTCTGGTTTGCACCTCTTTTTTCCCCCACTATGTTCATCTGTTTCATTTCTTAAATTCCACATGAGTGATATCAAACAGTATTTTCTTTCTCTGACTGACTTATTTCACTTAGCATAATGGTCTCTAGCTCCACATCATTGCAAATGGCATGATTTCATTCTTTTTTTATGGCTGAGTAATATGCTGCTGTGTGTATGTGTCTTTGTGTGTGTGTGTGTGTGTGTGTGTGTGTGTGGTGTGTATGTGTATGTGTGTGTGTGTGTGTGTGGTGTGTGTGCATACCATGACTTCTTTCTCCAGTCAGCAGTCAATGGGCATATGGGCATTTGGGCTCTTTCCATAACTTGGCTATTGTTGATAATGCTGCTATAAACATCAGGGTGCATGTATCCCTTTGAATCAGTATTTTTGTGTCCTTTAGGTAAATACCTAGAGTGCATTGCTGGGTGGTAGGTAGTTCTATTTTCAACATTTTGATGAATTTCCATACTGTTTTCCAAAGTGGTTGCACCAGTTTGCATTCCCAGGAACAGTGCAAGAGTGTTCCCCTTTCTCTGCATCCTCACCAACATCTATTATTTCCTATGTTGTTAATTTTAACCATTCTGACTGGTGCCAAGTGATATCTCATTGTAGTTTTGATTTGTATTTCCCTGGTGGTGAATGATGTTGACCATCTTTCCATGTGTGTGTTAACCATCTGTATGTCTTCTTTGGCAAAAATGTCCATTCATATCTTCTGTCCATTTTTTAATTGGGTTATTTGGTTTTTTGGGTGTTGAGTTTTATATGTTCTTTATATATTTAGGATACTAATCCTTTATCAGATATGTCATTTGCAAATATCTTCTCCCATTCAAGGTTGCCTTTTAGTTTTGTTGATTATTTCCTTCACTGTGCAGAAGTTTTTATCTTGATAAATTCCCAGTAGTTTATTTTTGCTTTTGTTTCTTCTCGCCTTGGCAAGAAGTTGCTCAGCTAATGTCAAAGAGGTTACTGCCTGTATTCTCCTCTAGGATTTTGGTGGTTTCCTGTCTCACATTTAGGTCTGTCATCCATTTTGAATGTGTAAGAAAGTAGTCCAGGGGCACCTGGTGGGTCAATTGGTTAGGCATCCAACTCTTGATTTTGGCTCAGGTCATGATCTCAGCGTTGTGAGATCGAGCCCCACATCAGGCCTGTGCTCAGCAGGGAGTCATCTTGAGATTCTCTTCCTCCCTCTTTCCCCTTTCCCCTCCCCAACACTTGCACTGTCTGTATATATAATAATAAAGATAAATAAAACTTTAAAAAATTGTCCAATTTCATTCTTTTGCATGTTGTTGTCCAATTTCCCCCAGCACAATTTGTTGAGACAATCTTTTTTCCACTGGATATTCTTTCCTGCTTTAAGATTAGTTGACTATATAGTTGCAGGTTTATTTCTGGGTTTTCTATTCTGTTCCACTAATCTATGAGTCTGTTTTTGTGTCAGTACCATACTGTCCTGATCACTAGAGCTTTGTAATATAATTTAAACTCTGGAATTGTGATGTCTCCACCTTTGCTTTTCTTTTTCAAGATTGCTTTGGTTGTTTGGGGTCTTTGTGGTCCCATAAAATTTTAGGATTGTTTGTTCTAACTGTGTGAAAAATGCTGTTGCTATTTTGATAGGGATTGCATTAAGTGTGTAGACTGCTTTGGGTAGTATGGACATTATAACAATATTTGCTCTTCCAATCCATGAGCACAGAATGTTTTTCAATTTCTTTGCGCCATCTTTAATTTCTTTCATCAGTGTTTATAGTTTTCAGAGTACTAGTCTTTTACCTCTTTGGTTAGGTTTATTTCCAAGTACCTTATGGTTTTCCAATTGTACATGGAATCAATTCCTTGAAGAAATCAAATGTCCATTTAAATTAAGTCTTATTTCACACAGGTTCTCAAAATGAGTCATAGAGGAAATTATTCAATCAGATCTGCTTTTGTTATTATTAACTTACTTCATGGAATGTATAAAATAAAACAAAAAACCCTACTAAATTTAATTGAATCTTTTTAAAGATAGTATAAAATATATTCATTAGAGGGATGCCTGGATGGCTCAGTTGGTTAAGCAGCTGCCTTCGGCTCAGGTCATGATCCCAGCATCCTGGGATCGAGTCCCACATCAGGCTCCTTGCTCAGCAGGGAGCCTGCTTCTCCTTCTGCCTCTTCCTGCCACTCTGCCTGCCTGTGTGCTCTCTCTCTCTCTCTCTGACAAATAAATAAGTTTTAAAAAAATATTCATTAGAAACTCTGATGTCAATATGTTTGTCTTAAACATGGAACCAAATTACAAACAAACCTCACTTAAAAGGTATTGCTCTTTTTTCCCCTATTAGTTCTTTTCTTTTTTTCCGAGATAAAATTGGTATTTGTTTCAGGCATACAACATTATAATTTGATATTTGTATACACTACAAAGTGATCACCACCATAGTCCAGTTACCAGGCATCACCCTATGACAGAGCTCCTTCACCCACTTTGTCTACCCCCTAAACCTCCTTCCCCTCTTATAATTACCCATCTGTATCTATGAATTTGGTTTTTTAAAGTAAACTCTATGCCCGAAGTGGAGTTTGAACTCATAACCTTAAGATTAAAAGTCACATGCCCTACCAGCTGACCCAGCCAGGTACCTGTTTTGTTTTTTTAGATGCTGTGTATAAATAAAATGATATATATACCTTTCTCTGTCTGACTTATTTCACTTAGCATAATACCATCAAGGTCCATCCATTTGCTGCAAATGGCAAGCTTTCCTTTTTTTTTTTTAATTTTTATTTTATTTTTTATAAATATGTATTTTTATCCCCAGGTGTACAGGTCTGTGAATCACCAGGTTTACACACTTCACAGCACTCACCATAGCACATACCCTCCCCAATGTCCATAACCCCACCCCCCAAACCCCCCTCCCCCCAGCAACCCTCAGTTTGTTTTGTGAGATTAAGAGTCACTTATGGTTTGTCCAAGCTTTCCTTTTTTATGGCTGTATTATGGCAGTAGTATTCTGTTGTGTGTGTGTATATGTACGTACAATATATATGCTACATGTCTATATCTGTATTTCTATCCATCTATATATATGTATATTGCCATCTTCTTTATTCATTTATCTGTCAATGGATACTTGTTTCCATTATCTTGACTATTTTAATAATCCTGCAATGAACATGGGTTTCATGTATCTTTTTGAATTAGTGTGTTTGTATTTCTTGGATAAATACCCAGAAGTGGAATAGCTGAACTGTATGTTAGTTCTATTTTTACTTTTTTGAGGAATCTCCATACTATTTTTCTGTAGTAGCTGCACTAATTTACAATCCTACCAACAGTGTACAAAAGCTCTCTTTTCTTCACATCCTCTCCAACACTTACTTCTTGTCTTTTTGATAATAGCCATTCTGACAGGCATGAAATTGATAACTCATTCTGGTTTTGATTTCCATTTCTCTGATGATTAGTAATGTTAAACATCTTTTCAAGTGCCTGTTGACCATATATATGTTCTTTGGGAAAATGTCTATTCAGATCCTCTGCCCATTTTTCAGTCAGGTTGTTTTTGTTATTGTGTTAGGAGTTCTTTATATATTTTGGATATTAACCCCTTATTGGATACATGATTTGCAAATATTTTCTCCCATTCAGTAGCTTGTCTTTTTGTTTTGTTGATGGTTTCCTTTGCTGTGCAGATACTTTTTAGTTTGATGTAGTCCTGTTGTTTATTTTTGTTTGTCTCCCTTGCCTTTGGAGTCAGACAGAAAGAAAGAAAGAAGGAAAACATTGTTAAGATCAATATCAAGGAGCTTACTGCCTATATTTTCTTCTAGGAATTATATTGTTTCAGATTGCACTTTCAAGTCTTTATTTTGAGTTAATTTTTGTGGATGGTGTAAGATAGTGATCTAGTTTCAGCCTTTTGCATGTGGCTATCCAATTTTCCCAAAACCACATATTGAAGAAATTGTCTTTTCCTCATTGTATATTCTTGGCTCCAACTTCTCCTTTTAGGTCTATTAATATTTGCTAGTCTCTGTATATAATAGTCTATCTTAAGTTGTTAACATCTTAAGTTTGAGTACATTCTAAAAACTCTACATTCTTACTCCCTCACCAATTGTGTTTGTTTTGTTTTTGATGTCATATTTTACATTTTTAAATTTTTTTGTATACCTTAATTAATTATTATAATTTTATTACTTTTGTCTCTTAACCTCCATATTTTCTTGCTACTTGGTAGTGCCTCCCCCCCAATCTTAATGAATAACCTTTAGTATTTCCTGTAAGACCAGTTTAGTGGTGATGAACAACTGTTGTTTTTGTTGCTTGAAAAACTCTTTATCTATCCTTCAGTTCTGAATGATAACCTTGCCAGGAAAAGTATTCTTGGTTGGAAATTTTTTCCTTTCAACAATTTGAGTATATCAAGCTGCCCACTTCTGGCCTGCAAAGTTGCCACTGAAAAATCAGCTCATAGTCTTAGGGGTTTACCTTGTATGTTACAAGTTGTTTTTCTTTTGATACTTTTAATATTATAATTTTTGGAATTATAATTATAATGTGTCTTGGCGTAGATCAGTTTGTATTCATCTTATTTGGAAAATCTGTGTTTCCTGGAGCTGGATGTCTGTTTTCTTCCCCAGGTTAGGGAGGTTTTTCAGCCATTATTTTTTCAAATAAGTTTTCTACTCCTTTCTCTTTCTCTCTCTTCTCTTGATTAACCCCTGTAATGCAAATGTTATTCTGCTTGATATTGTCCGAGTGCCTTAAGCTATCTTCACTTTAAAAAATTCTTTTCTCTTCTAGCTGTTCTGATTAGGAGATTTCCACTGCCCTGTCTTTCAGGTCGTTGATCTGTTTTTCTACTTTGTCTAGTCTGCTTTGAAAATTTCGTGTATTTTTTAGTTTAGTTATTGTATTCTGTAGCTCTGTGACCACTGTACTTTATTATGTTTTCTGTCTTTTTGGTGAAGTTCTCAATATGTTCATCCATTCTTCTCCCAAGATCAGTGAGAATCTTTACTACCATTACTTTAAACTCTTTATCAGGTAGATTATTTATCTCCTTTCATTAAGGTCTTTTGTCATAGTCTCTTCTTTGGGACATATTCCACTGTCTTCTCATTTTGCTTGACTCTGTGTTTGTTTCTCTGTATTACAGGAAACAGCTACTGTCTTGAAGGAGTGGCCTTATGTAAGAAGTGAACTTTATTACTCAATCTTGCCCTAGCTTCTAATCTTCATAATGTCTAAATAGCCTTATTTGTTCTTGATAGGTTCCAGTTGCTAAGGGTGTGCCAAGGCCCATCAGTGTTCCAAAGGAAGAGGTCTTAGAAAGTACCTAATTTCAGGCTAACTGTAAGCCAGATCCTTGGGCAACAGATTTTAAGGTATGTAAGTATGTATAGTCTTGTGGTTCCATAATTGTAAACTTTGCTGGCCTCCACACCAGATCTAAAGGAGTTCCCTGGTGACTGTTGCAAAAATATGGCTTCCAATATCTATATAAGATTCTTTATGGGAGGTATCAGCAAACTGTGGCAAAGCCAAAGGGTGGCAATAATATGGTGTCTCCTTGCCCATGTTCACAGGGTGAATCTCTGTAGCCTCTGGATGTGCAACAAACCTGAAGACTGCCCCTCAGACTGAAGCTCCTTGGAATGAAAAAAAATATGCCTTTTCACATGAAGCCTGGAGGTGTATTTCAGTCTATTTGTGCTCTGCCCTGGGAACAGCTGTCTGCCAAGGACCATCTCTAATTTCTTATATCTGTGGAGCCCAGAATTGTGATTGCCTAGACACAGGGGCCAGGCACTCAAGAGGCATCCCTTGATGTGTCTTCCCACTATGGCAGGACAGGCCATGGCTATAGCACATGGGAGTGGGGTGCTGGAACCACCAGGCCAGGGTATGGCATAGTGGGCCATGGCTGTGGCTCTGAGGGCAGAAGCTTCCATCAGAGCTAGCAAGCTAGAAAGGAGGTGTGAAAAATGTGCAACACTGGCACCAACAAAATAGAAGAATGCAAAAATGGCACCCACCAAGACTTCAGTCTCTGGGGAAAGTCCCAACAGTTTCCTGCCTCTCTGGCAGATGCTTTAAGATTAACAAATGAGTCTCATTTGCAGATAGTCTAGGCACCTTTCAAACTGTTGCTTTTGTGGAGGGTCCCAGGGTGAATGTGGATATGGACAAGCCCTTTAAGAGCAGATTTTTAATTTCCTAAGGCCCTATAGTTCTCCTGGAAGTAACCCTGTTGGTTTTCAAGGCCAGATGCTTTGGGGACCTTCTTTCTGGTGCAGCTCCTAAGGGTTAGGAATGTTGGACACAAATCCCTCACTCTGAAGAGACAAGCTCTGTATTAAGAGATCCTTCCCAACTACAGATCTCTGCCCTAGGGTGGAGTTTCTTACAAGACCACTTCTCTTCCTCTCCTACCTGCCTTAATATGGCCTTTTTGTTGTGGGGATGCTTTTCAGATAGCTTCCAAATCCTTATCACAGGGAATTGTTCCACATGGATCTGTAGACTTATTTATTGTCTTTATGGGAGGAGGTAAGTTCAGGATCTGTCAATGCTGCCATCTTGAATCTCCCTCTATTCCACACCCCTACACACACTTACTTTATAAAGTTTCAAATCTATTTTATTGTATACAAATTACACCTAATTTTTAAAATTTCATTAAAGTATAAAAAAGTTTCACCTTAAAAAAAAACCTTTTCAAACCTGTATAAAAGTTAAGACTGGTATAATGAAACTAGATTCACTGGGTTAACATTTTGCTATATTTGCCTTCTCTCTCTTTCCAGAACTAATTAAAAGTAAGTTGTAGATTCCACAGACATCAAGACACTTTTCCTTCTAAACACATCAGCAAAACTTAAGAGGTATTTTGATAACCAAATTTTGATACACTCAATTGACTCTATCAAAAACCACCTTGGAACAAAGAGACAGATAAATGTGCAATGTAGAATAGATAAGTTGAAATTAAAACTTCATTATATTTGATGAAAAATGAAGACGAAGGAGCATGGCAAATTAGTGGGGGAGAAAAAAAGAATCATTCAATAAAAATGCCAGGATAATTGGCTAGCCATTTTGGAAAATAAATCAATTAAATCTTAATTTTATGCAATACACCAAAATAAAGTATAAATATATTAGGAATTATAGGTTAAAAAATCTTATTATTAAAAGAGAAAATAGGGGCTCAGTCAGTTTAAGTGTCCAACTCTTGATTTCAGCTCAGGTCATGATCTCAGGATCATGAGATTGAGCCCCACATCAGACTTTGTGGTCAGCAGAGAGTCTGCTTGAGATGCTCTCCCACTCCGTCTCCCTTTGCCCCTTCTCTGCTCTCTCTAAAATAAATAAATAAATCTAAAAAAAAAGGAAAGAAAGGGAAAATAATCATTTGTTTATGTTAATTATTTGCCTTAGCATTTACAGTTTGCTTCAAATGACAAATTTTAAAGATTTTATTTGAGAGAGAGTGAGAGAGTGAGAGTGAGAGAGCTCAAGCAGAGGAAGCAGCAGAGGCAGAGGGAGAAGCAGATCCCCTACTGAGCAGGGAGCCCTATGCAGGACTTGATCTCAGGACTCTGGGATCATGACCTGAGATGAAGACAGATGCTTAACTGACTGAGCCACCCAGGTGTCCCTCAAATGATAAATTTTGTACAATATGAATGAGAATCATATAGGTGAGAAAAGGAGAGTAAGGGAAAAATAAAGAATGAATATTTAACAATTTCTGGCTGGGTAAAAACTTTTCATCTTAGATACAATGATGGACTTCGTAAAGAAAAATATGTGTTACTACATAACAGGTAAAAGTTGACATAAACCACCAACATAATAAAAATCTGAAAACAGAAACCAAATTGGACAAATACTTGTGATAAGTTTTACAACACAAAAAATTCATACACACCCACAAAAAACCTTTAAGGTCCAATACATGAATTGGCAAAACAAATACATTTTTTTTAATTACTAAAGAAGGAGTAAATGATTTAGAAAAATCTGTTAAAAAGTCAGCCTTACTAATAAGTCCTGATTAATACATTTAACTTTTTTTCCCATTAGCAAAGTTTTTATCCCTACTTTGTTTTGTTTTTTTAATGTGCATAACCAGTTTTGCCAACAGCACTGAAAAGAACACTCTCTACCTTGCTAGTGGGTGACAATTGGCAATTTATATTAAAATGCACATAACTTTTGTTTCAGCATATGCATTTGGGGAACACCTTTCTAAGTTGAAATACACTTTTTATTTAGGCTTTTTGTTTTTGTTTTTCAAGTATCAGGAGTCCTATCAAGCTGCAGAGGATAATGTAGAGTTTAGTATTAGAATCCACAGGACCTGGAACCAAAGAAATTCTAGGGATCAGCTGCTCCCTCTTATTTTTCTCCCATGCACCTTACATTCTCTCTGCAGCTCTGTCCTACTCTCCTCATTCTGCTAACTGGCTTCTTTGGCTTATCCATAGTGTCTGATTATACACATGTCTACTGCAGTTTAGCAAGGGATTCTGTTCATCATTGCTCAGGAATCCAGGTTGATGGAGACTCCCTCTCAGTAGTGTGCTTCTTTGATCACGGCGGCAGGGGAAGAAATATGAAGAATTGTGCAATGGCACTTGCTCTTAATACATCTACCCAGAAATGATACATGCTAAGTCTACTCACATTTCACTGGCAAAAGCAAGGCACCAGGCCACAGCTAACTCCAAGGTCATCAGGGAAGAGCAATCCTATCACCACCAGGAAGAAAACTGTAATTTTTGTGAACAGTCCTTGTGATTTCCTTACCAATATGTTTGTGGGCTCACTTAAGCGTCTTATAAATGTGGATTAAATTTTTAAAAATGTGAGGGACGCCTGGGTGGCTCAGTTGGTTAGGCGGCTGCCTTCGGCTCAGGTCATGATCCCGGCGTCCTGGGATCGAGTCCCACATCGGGCTCCTTGCTCATCAGGGAGCCTGCTTCTCCCTCTGCCTCTGCTTCTGCCTGCCATTCTGTCTGCCTGTGCTTGCTCTCTCTCCCTCTCTCTGACAAATAAATAAATAAAATCTTAAAAAAATTTTTTTTAAAAATGTGAATTAAATTTAAAGTTATGGTCCTTCATTATTCCTCTTTTTAAAAATTTATTTTTATATTTTATGTCACATTTACTCATATAAAATTATATAAATGAACAGAAATCCACAGCACACAAGCATCACGCTCAACTAAAAACCAGTTAAAAGTTCAAATGCATGAGTTTGGCAAATTCTCTGTTGAGGCAAAATAGCCACTTATGCAACAAAACAACACACTAATAAGTAAACATGGTGTCATAATACTGTATCCTATTATAAGTATTTTAAGCAATACTTGTAACTTTTAGTTCCTTCTCTAAATGTTCATATTTATGATAAATAATTCTACTAATAGGCTTAGTGGCTTAATCTTGAAGTAAAAAAAATGTTTAAATTTATCTTTTCTTTCTCAGAGTTCTGAATTTAATTGAAAAGTACCCTAAAATTACCATTTGGAAATATTTTATCTTACTCCTGCTTAACTAAAACTAATAGAGAGATAAATCAAATGCTAATGATGATAAGAATGGAACTGTTATGTATCACTCTTGATTTTAAAATTTTATTCTTCAAGATTAGCATCCTTCCTCTCCTCTTTAATAAGTAAATCTTATACAGTTCAACTTAAAAAAATCTATACTAACAAATATATTTGTCTAACTTACATATTGAAATATCTCTGTAAGATTTCATGTAAAAAAAGTTCCCAATGCTAAAATTAATTTTGATAACTACTTCTGTAGATCATTTTCTTTGTCACAAATCCACAAATCTGGTATTTATTTGAGTTTTAGATTTCTCATTTTGAAAGATCTTCTAAAACACAAATTTAATCTCATAATTTTTCAGACTTCTCTTAATTCTCTTTTCTTTGCCATCCTAGCAAAACTCCCTAGTGAGCAAAATACCAGAATTTTAAAATCAGTTTATATAGCATATTTGTAAAATTGCTTCTCTAAACCTAGAGGATGAGGCAAGAGTTTATTTTCTATAATTTCTTGCATCATTATTACTTGGCTAACAAAGTAAGCCCTCCTTCTGACTTTATATCATGGTCTCCTTCTCAATCACTCAGCTTTGGTTTTATTGAACAAAACATGGTGACTCTTTGTTTTTCATAGAATTTTCAAAAGATCTAATTACTATGATCCAAATGTTTCAATCAAACCAGTGTATGGCTTTTGTTTTCTTATCTATACGCTGGGTACACACTGGCTTTATGAGTTTATTCATCTTTATAGCCAACAACATTTAAAAAATTCCATGTCTGATCATGGTTTCTATCATAAACTCAGAGAAAGTGAGTTGAGTTTGCCATTTTTAGTGAGATCATTTTGGCTCCCTAAGACAGAAAATTCTACTTTAAATAGCTAAAGCAAATAAAAAAGGATTTATTGGTTTCTATAATTGAAAAGTCCATCAGTAGATAGCAGAAGGTGGATCTCAGTTAAAGGATTCAAACTATCATTCAGATTCAGTTTCTCTTCATCCTCTACTCTGCCTTCTACTGTGTTGGCTTCACTCTTAGGAGCTATGTGGTACTCCCCAGACACCCCAGGCACACATTCATTCAGATTCAAGTTTAGTAGAAGAGTCATAGTTTCTTCCCTGTTGTTCCTCCACAAGTTACAGGATCCACTCTGATTGGGCTATTTTAATCACATGTCTTTGGCCAGGAGATCCTAGGATCTATATCAGTTATGAAATCTTTGAGTTGCAACTAACAGAAAAATCTAACTAATAGTAAACAATGCAGACATTAATATCTCATTTAACAAGAAAATTGAAGATAAGCAGTTCAAAGGCTAGTATCATTTATTGACGTTCATCCTTTTCCAGTAATCTCTAATACTCATCTGGCATAAATCAAGTTACTATATATATATATATATATATATATATATATAAATAGAGAGAGAGAGAGAGAGAGAGAGAGATCAGTTTCTTAACTCTAGTTCCACTAGTCAAGTTTTTGTTGCTAGGCCACTGTCAATATGCTTTACTTAATATATATTTATAAGAAGACTTTTATGTAATAGAGCAAATCTTCCCCCCTTCTTTTTGCATCTCATCTATTCTTGAGCCTTTGATTTCTATATAAAATTCTATTGAACTTGTCAAGTTAAAAAAATCCACCTAAGGGGCATCTGGGTGGCTCAGTTAGTTAAGTGTCCAACTCTTGGTTTTGGCTCAGGTCATGATCTAAGGGTCCCGGGATCGAGCCCTGCATGGGGCTCCCCAATCAGCAGGCAGTCTGCTTGAGATTCTCTCCCTTCTCCTCCCCTGGCTCATGCTCTTTGTCTGTCGCTAAAATTTAAAAAACTGAAAAAAATTCACCTAAAATTTCAATTGAAATTAATGTAAATGGATAGATTAAGTTTAGGAGACTTGTCCTCTTCATAATATTGAGTCTTTCTATCCAACAATATGTTTATATTTCTCAAAATATTTTTCTTTTTTTTTTTTTTAAAGATTTTATTTATTTATTTGACAGACAGAGATCACAAGTAGGCAGAGAGGCAGGCAGAGAGAGAGAGGAGGAAGCAGGCTCCCTGCGGAGCAGAGAGCCCGATATGGGGCTCGATCCCAGGACCCTGGGATCATGACCTGAGCCGAAGGCAGAGGCTTTAACCCACTGAGCCACCCAGGCGCCCCTCAAAATATTTTTCATTAAAGTTTTACAATATTCTCTATAAGATCTTGCCTAATATTCAAAGGATGTTCTAAATTTTTTTCTTGCTATCACAAAAAATATCTCTTAAAGTGTTATTTTCCTAGTTGCATATAAAATGCATTTAAATTTTGTGTATTAATTTTATATCAGACACTTTGGCTAATTATCTGATTAAGTCTGATGATTTGTTGGTGGAATCTTTTGGATTTTCCTATGTAGACAAATCACCTGCAAATAATGACAGTTTTATTTATTCCCTTCCAATCTTTTAACTTTTTTTCTGTTCACTTACTGTAGAAGTTCTTCCTTTACCTACCTAAATATTTCTGTGTCCTCGCATTAGATGTGTTCCCTGTAAATTCCATTCAGGTGCATTTTATTTGTTTTTCTTAATCTAATAATCTAAACTAATAATCTATATTTTTTAATTTGTGAGTTAGTCCAAGTGGTATTTATTAAATGTTCACTAATACAAATATTTGGATTTATTTCTACCATCTTTTTCATGCTTATTTTCTCTTTTAAATTAAAAAAAATTGTCTTTAGGTTTTACTTTTTAAAATCTTTTTTTTTTTTTTTTGCTCATGTCTATTGTATTAAATAAATTTTCTTTATCTTTCCCTCTGTCTACTGCATTTTGGAGTAATACATCCTACATGTATTCTTTTTTTCTTAAGATTTTTCTCTTAAGTAATCTCTATACCCAATGTGGGGTTCAAACTCACAACCTCAAGATCAGGAGTTGTGTGCTCTACCAACTGAGCCAGCCAGGTGCCCTAATTCTATATATATTATTAGTGATATCTCTAATATGAATACTTAAAGTCTAAAATTGATAAATATACCTTCCTTGATCTTGAATAAAACAAAGACCTAACAGTTTTTCTATGATTACCTCACTCTATTGTACATGTTATTATCATTAGTATTTTAGCTGCATCTTGTTTTTGTATTCCCTCATGAGTTGTTACTATTATCATTGTTTTATACAGTTAAAAATTGTTCAGATTTTCCCATGTATTTGCCTGCCCCCCATTGCTATTCTTCTCTTTTGCCTTTTTTTTTTTGTATCTCATTTCTTCCTTGTGGCATAATTTATTTAATTATGAATTATATCCTTTAGTAGGGATTCTCAACTTTTGTCTCTCAAGTTATAGTATAGATAGGTATAAAACTATAGGCTGCCAATTATTTGTTTTTACTATTTGGAACATATTATTCCATGGTCTTTTGATTGTTGCAATTGAGAAGTCAGTTTCAATCTAATTTTGTTCTATTGGTGTGGTAAGTTCAAGAATTTCAGGACAGATCAAGGAATGACCATATTGCAAATAAGGTTTATTAGGTGGCAGTTGGATAGGACCACAGGAAAGGGAAATCCAATCATAGCAAGAGACTATCCAGAGATAGCTGCCTGGGCCTAACACTCAGAAGGGCAAAAGGACAATGGAACTTCCAAGGAGAGGGGAACTGGAGAGGGGCACATGTGTCTAGGATATGTCACTCAGTAGCATGGAGGGAATCCCTGGGTCAGAGAGCTCTGAAGGGCAATAGCAGTTTGGATTCTCTTATAGCTACAGAGTTTGTCTTATCTATGGCTAGAAGATCTTGGGTGCAGTTCATGGGGTACAACTAGCAGGCAGGAACTATTAGAAATCTTTTTGTTGAGGATGCACTTAAAGCAACTGGATTGTAAGAATTTGCATTGGCACTAGCAGGCTTTGATTTAAAGGTCCTAGCCTGCTGGGAATAAGTAAAAAATATATAGGGACCAATACAGAGATGCCATCTTGACCCCATTTATATAACAATTGGGTAATCAATCTTTTCTCTTTGGATGTTTTTAAGATCTCCTCTTTATCAAGGTGTAGATCTATCTTCTTTTCTTCTTGCCACTGTGTCTCCTGAACTTCCCAAGGTTGTTCCCAAATCAAAGTTTTTGCATGTCCTAGAACTTCAACTTGGAAAGAAATTCCTTCAGATATATTTTTGGCTACCTTCCCCAACTGGTCCAAGTCTCTGCTCAAATTATTTCCTGATCCCAGCTTCAAACTTTCTATCTCCTGCCCTCCTTTATTTTTCTTTATAGAATTTATTATTACTTCACATTTTATTAAATATGTATTTGTTCATCATCTGCCTCTTTTCCCCAAGAATATATACTAGCAAGGGCAGAGATTCAGTTTTATTCACTGCTGTGTCCCTCATATCTAGAACAGTACCTGGAACAGTAGGTACCTAAATATTTGTTGATTTGATGAACTAGTGACCTCTCCTTCATGCTTTATTCTTTCCTTTTTAGGGAGATGAGGCAGATGAGTTCTTTTCTGTGTATCTATGCAGATGGGCCAAATATTGCTGCCCCAGACTGATATTCTTATTAGTGACCAACACAAAATGATCAGTATTTCTGAATTACAACTCCAAATTCCTAGGAGAGAAAATCTCACTGGTACAGGCTGGGTCAGTAGTCTTTCTTTGATCCAATTAGGTATATACAGCAGGTGGCAGGTCACAAGGTACATAAGACCTCAGAGGTCTTACCCCAGTGGAATAGAAGCTTTTAGAAAAGGGAGGGTCTGAGTAAGCAGGTACTCAAAAATGGTCTCAAATTTCTTAAAGGGCAAACTGAGGAAAATTGAAAGCCACCATAGAAATGTAAGCAATTATATTGTTCACTGTTAAATAAAACACTATTATATAGAATCAATAAAATAATTTGTTCATTTAAAATCATCTTTAGCATTGGCTTATAGTGTAACAATATTTTAATATTTTGATTTATCTTGCTTTATCTTCTTCTTACTTAATCCATTGTCTAGACTTCTAACACTTTAAACTCTTGCCTCTGCCCCAGCCTTCCCTCCCTTGAGCCTTAAGTAATCCTCAAAACTTATTGTTAACTCTTCCTTTCTTAAGTAATGGAAGATTGCCTATCATTTTGTTTCTCAAAAAATTTGCCTAATACTTGCTTTTGTTAGGAAATAAACCGCTTTATGTTACAGAAGCTTATGGGTTTGTATTTTTTATGTATTAAAAACAAAGAAACCCCAAAACTAAAGATATATATTTTAAATTAGTACATGAATGAATCAAAAAAATTCAGATGAGTAGAAAAATGAAAGATAAAAATGTACTTCCTAGAGCACTTTGTTGACCAGGACCCAACTGGCAACTACAATTTACACACAGATACACATACACACAAAGTTAAGAAAAGTTTCATCGATTTTACTTACCCTTACTAGTGCAATGCAATTTAATATTTCCTTTTTCCCTCTTTTTCTAATGTAGGTTGTAACACACTAAATTGATTTCATGCCCACAATTTGAAAAAAAAAATGCCCCAAATGTAGTTATGTCACACTGTTTTTAGTATTTCTGATAGTTTTCTTCATAATTGAAAACAATACATACATACTGCCACTTTTTGGTTTAACTCCTGACATTTTTTTATTGACTCCACACTGAAAATGAACATTAAGAATTTAGCTCAATTATATGACTCTTCATTTTTCTTCCTTTGGTCTCCTCTTTGAAATTTTTATTATATTATATTAAGTTCTATTTATTACTTTATTGCTTTAAAGAATATACTCACACCTCTATTTCTTGATCTACCCACTTCAGAAGGTATCTCTTGACTCCTCTATTATGTAAGATTAATATATTTGACATCCTTTCACTTTCCTCCACTTACCAACTTCCATTAGCTCTATCACTACTGTTACATTGTCAATATTTATATTTACTGTTAGAATAATCAAGTCTTCCACATTTTATCATTAATTTTAATTTGAAAAGTGAGGGGTTTCTTTTTCAGCATTACCATTTTTAAAATCTTATTCATTGCTGAAATAAGTAGTATGAATAAACTCATGAAAAGGGAGTCATACACCATGTTACTAGATCCACACTTATTGAAGGATAATGTTCTAGGTATAATGTCAAATGGACTCTCCTTTTATGTGTCTACTGATTACTCATAATAATGTCACATTTTAGTTTGTTTCATCTTTGGACCATGGCTTACACAATTTTTTGCCTTTCCTAAAGATTCCAGTTGTCTGGAAGAAGACAGGAGAAGCATATGTCACCCTATCACTGAGATTATTAATGTTTTTAATCATACTATTTCATAAAATGGACATACTTTTTTCTTAAAGACATTCTTCTAGATCCTTCTTTCTGTTCTACTATTATTGATTACCATGAGAGCCTAAATACTTGTGTTCCTGAAGTAACCTATCATTAAATTCCCACATTTCTGTCTTGAGTTCTCTTGAGTTCATTTTGCTGGAACATTTCCTTAGGCATTTTCCCCCCTGAAAAAGCATAGAATCACCCCCCAAAGGTGAAAAGCTCCCTAATTTGTTCTCATCCTTGAATGTTTTGCTCATAGAATTATAGGTTCAGAGTCATTTTCTCTCAGAACTTTGAAAGTATTGCTTCATTGTCTTCTAAAAATCAATGTTGTTGAGAAGATAAATGGCAAACTTCGATCTACTTCAATCTTCCCATCACTCTACTGCTCTTGTAAAGTTAACGGACAATCTCTACTCAGCTGAGTCTCTTTTCTGTCCTCAGTTTAACTGAGCGTTCATTATTGACCTTTCCTGATACTCTTCTCTCTGGGCTCTATACCACACAATTATCCTGGTTTTCTTGAATAATTGGCTCCTCTTGCTCATTCTCCCTCACATGTTTTCCTTTCTTTATACAACCTCTAAATGCCAGAGTTTCTGTAACCTCTGTTCTAATCTCTATGTCTTCTCCCTACATGATCTTATCCATTCTCATGGCTTTAAAAACTATCTGTTGACAATTCCTAAATTTATATCAGTAGGCTAGACTTCCTTTCTGAGCTCCAGATTCACATCTTTAAATATCTACTTAACATCTCTCTTGTATGTCTCCCAGGCATTTCAAACTTAACATGACCAAAATGGTTCTCTAAATCTGGATCTCCCTCAGCCTTTATCACCTCAATAAATAGCCCTGTGATAAATTGTCCTCCTTGACTCTTTCCTTTTTTTCACTCCTCATGACTCCTCCCTCTCTATGAATCCATCACCAATTTGTTATTTCCACCTTCAAAATATATTCTATACTCTTTAAAAATGTTAATTAGATCATGTCAATTCCCTGCTTTAAATGACTAGATTGCTTTTTATTGCATTTAGGATAAATCCAAAACCTGTACAGCCAGCTCTAAGTGTCTGATTCCTTCCTATTTCTCCAAAATTATTTCTTGTCTCTATTTTTCACTCACTTATTTCCTCACTCCATCCTCCTATTGTCTCCTAGAATACACAATGTTCCTTCTATCTCAGAGCCTCTGTACTTGCTGTGCTATCTAGCATACATTCTCCATGGTCTTTATATAGTTGCTTTTTTTTTTTTAAATCCTTCAGATTTTAGCTTAAATGTTCAGGGCTTCCAGGTTAACCCACACATAAAGGTAACCTTCTGGAGTCCACAATGTCAGTTGGATTTTAGCCTCCATGGGCAGAAGTCTAAATGCTACCTCTCAGAAAGGCTTTCCTTGACCATGTTACCATATTAATGTTCCTTGTTATTCTGGATCACAGCACTCTACTTCACTCATAGTTTTTTGTTTAATCTGTAATTATTTAATTATTGTTTTATTTATTGGTATGTAGCTTGTCAGCCCTACTTAGTATACTTCTCTGTTAGGTTCACTATTATAAACCTGCAGCTTACCAGTGCCCAGTTCATGGTAGTGTTCAATGAATATTTTCTGAATGAATGAAACCATGCTCTGAAACTTCGTAAGAATGTGAAAAAGAAAATGGCTTGAGTCATCCAGTTTGGTTTTTCCTAGACATATTTCATCTGAAAACTTGTTTCTCTTCACATTTTCTTTTACCATTTAATTATTTCTAGCCCTTGAATTTTTCTGTTGTTTCCCTGGAACCTCTTTTTGACACATTATAGGATTTAATTAGGACTTATCCCATTGTCCTAGAGTTGGTAATATCTCAAGCTGAGTGCCAAGAGGTGTTAAGTATCTCTCATTTTAAAGAAAAGTCCAATAATTAGAGCTTTGCTACTCTCAACCAGTACCCCAATCACCCATCCCAATCTATCCCAGGTATATGATGATTGAGGAAGGAGAGTGACAAAAGAAATTGTCAGCATTGTAAACAAGAGTGCAATATCTTTTCCAAACGGAGCAGGGGAGTGTGTTTCCTACTTCCTAAACTAAGTGAGGTATGATGACTGAAAATCACTTCTCACAAGAAGGGAAGACCAACAACAACCTCAACTGTTGAGTATTTTGAAGGAGAGGGAAGAGTGAAAATACAGACATACGTTCCTTTCCAGGTTGCTGGAGTCACAGGTAAAGCCTGAACCAAAATGACTGGAGAATGAGGAGATGAGATTTAAATGGAACATGAAATTGGAATTTCAAATTGAACTACTAGAATCTTGAAAGCCGAAAGTGACTAGTGCTGTCAAGAGGCAGGAAAGGGCAATTTGACAGTCATGACTGAAGATAGCATTTAGAAAAAAGAATAGTTTTATGTCTGTGACACTGTTCCAACAGTTAAATCAAATGGACATTGGTGGATGCTGAAATTTCTAGATTGATATACCATGTCATAATTTTTCTTTCATATTTTCTATTTTTTTGTTCTTTGCTGTATGTTCCAGGAATCCTTGAAATTTACCTTTCATCCCTTCTATCAAATGGTTTGATTTTAATGATTACATTTTTTAAAAGATTTTATTTATTTATTTGACAGAGATCACAAGTAGGCAGAGAAGCAGGCAGAGAGAGGAAGAAGCAGGATCTCTGCTGAGCAGAGAGCCCAATGTGGGGTTTAATCCCAGGACCCCAGGATCATGACCTGAGCCTAAGGCAGAGGCTTTAACCCACTGAACCACCCAGGTGCCCCTAATGATTACATTTTTAACTCCAAAGTATTATCTCTTGTACTCTGATTGTCACTTTTCTATAGCTTGTTCTTATTTTATGTTTACAGTACCTTTAATTCTCTGACTCAATCTTCATGTCCTTCATACTTAGGCTTTCTGTTTTATCATTGCCCTTCTCTTTGGTGCAATTGATTTTCCTCAATTATCTAGTAATTCTTATTTTCCATATTCATGAACAAGGGACTAGGTTGATGAATATTGGTGTTGGAATATGGGTTTTCTTTCTTGTTAGGTAAATATATACTTTAAACATGACTTATTTTTTATTACACAAATATCTCTTCATAGTATAAGTAATAGTACATAAAAATAATTTTAAAAAGAAAGAAAAGAGTCACCCATGATCTTACCACCCAGAGGTAACCATTAACTTTTTGGTGCATTTTTATCCAGTCTTAGATAACAAATAAGCAAGCAAACTTTTTTTTTTTTAATGGAATTTTGTAAAAACTGGTCTTACTACATATATTTTTCAGCTTGATTATTTTTCCCCACTTAGGATACAAGGAATATCTTTCCATGTCAATATATATATATCGACATGGAAATAAATATATATATATGTGTGTGTGTGTGTGTGTGTGTGTGTGTGTGTATAAAACCAAATATATTTAACATAATTTATTCCCCTGTTAGTGACATCTGAGTTATATCTTCATTTTTACTATAAAACAAAGTAAGAAATATCCTTGGAACCTTGGAAGTATCCAATGTATCTTTAAAACAATATATTTTAAATTATATTAAAAATATGTTTAAGAATCAAAACCTATATTTTTCCACTTGAAGAATTTCAAATACTCTGAAAGACAGATTTCTAAGTTTAGGGGTATCTTTCTTTCTTCCTTCCTTCTTTCCTTCCTTCCTTCCTTCTTTCCTCTTTCTTTCTTTCTATTTTCCTTTCTTCCCTCCTTCCTTTTTCTTTCTTTCTTTCTTTTTCATTCTTTCTTAGATAAAGATGGGGGAAGAGGGAGAGAGAATCTCTCCCAATGTGGAGCCTGAGGTGGTGCTTAATCTCACAATCCTGAGATCATGACCTGAGCCAAAATCAAAAGTTAGACACTTAATGAACTGAGCCACACAGATGCCTCTTAGAGATACTGATTTAACCAGGAAACTGATCAGAAGAAATCTCTTCCTCAGAAGGGTTTGGAGAATAAGAGTTTAGAGGTGAGAAATGAGAGGGCTGAAAAATACAGTCCAGTGTGCAAAGATTAAGGGCAGTTCTGGGGTAAACAAAAAGTAAATGAGTATGATTTTATTTTTCTTTGACACTATATTAATGAATCTATCAGTCATCTGTGCTGTGAAATAATACATAGTATTGGATTTCACTCAGCTGGGTGACTGATTATTGTATGGTCTTATCTGAGTCATTTATGTGGCGAGTTTGACACATTAGGTGGTCTGACTAGAGCTGGAAAGACTAAGATGGGCTCTAACACATGTCTGACAGTTAGTCCTGGTTGGTTTAGGGGCCCTCAACTGGAAAAGCTCTACTTCATATAGCCTGCCATTTTTCAATAGATTACAAATGGCTTCTTCATACATTGATCTCAGGGTAGCATTCCAATGGGGAGACTAAAAGCTGAAAAGCTTCTTGGAACTAAGGTTAGATGTCACATAATATCACTTCTGCTTCATTCTATTGGTCAAAACAAGTCACTAGGCCAACTGAGACTCAAGGTGTGTTGGGAGGAAAAGACTCCACCTCTTGATGGGAGGAGTGACAAAAGTCACATTGCAAAGGAGTGGTGCACAGGGATGGAAGGAACTGTGGCCATCTATGCAAACACTCTCTCACAATAGAATTTGTTTTGAAATACCTCCTTTAGTGTTCTAAAAGTAAATTTATAAGTTGACCATTTGCCATCCAAAACATGATTCCTAAAGAAATAATGAGGAACATCCAATATACACCTATATAGCACTCTATAGCTTTTAAATTCATTCATAAAGATCTTATTTAATAATTCATTCAACAAATTCTTCTGAGTGCCAAACACTGTGATATATATACTCTGGGGATATAAGATAGATAAAAGCTCAAAAAGCTTACCATCTATGTAGGGAAAATAGATATTTAATATGTAATAACAAGGAATAATAACTTGAGACTAATGTCATATCAAGGTAATACAGGATATCATTGACTAAAATCATCATTATCACTCTACTCTGTGACAACAGTTTCTAAGATGATCTTTATAACTCCAGACAGGTTATCAGTTGTTACTTTCATTTTTAGGTGAGGAAACTGTCTCATAGAGCTAACCAAATAATTTATCCAAGCTTTTCAGGCTCTAAGTGGCGGAACTCAAAAGAAAAACTCAAAAGAAGAAAAAAGTCTGTTTTTTCCCCAGTATATTCTACTGCCTCTTTAGAAACCAGTATGAGTACCTCAAATGGAAAAAATACCAATAAATTAAACAAAAACCTTAGATGATGGTACATATTTTGTATGGATTCTTCTCAAAGGACTTCAGCATTTACAGCTTTAGGGATTGATCATGTAATGTATAAGACACCTAATCTAGCACGCCTACCTACACAACAAAGCAAATCTCTTTAGATCCTAGACTCTTATCATTTGGGCACACTAGGTTGAGAAAAAGCCATTTTAAAAATAATACCTGTAGGGTTTCTTTCATATGACTATCTAAAGACAACAAAAGGGATTAGATGAGAATGACTAAACTACAGAATTACCACTATAGAATGAATTATATTATATCCAGTTTACTAAGCAATGAACTTAATCAGGAATATATACATCTTGGCCCCAAATTCTTTATAGAATAAGAAAGGATGTACGTGATTAATAAATATGTGAATATATGCAATATATACCAACATACATACACACATATATATATGTGCATACAAAAATTTCAAATAATTACCCATGTGACTTTAGCATTGTTTTATTCCTTCTCACTAGGAAATTGGTAAAACCCTCAAGCTAATGTGGCTTAAAAAAAGTTTTGGTCTATCTGGATCCTTATTTTTCTTTCATTATCCTGGTACTCCATTTGTGGCTTTATCTGGTCTCCATCCCATGCTGGCCTGTATTAAAAAGATATCAAACAGTTTAAAGTCTCTGAATCTATCTGTGATGCTCCAAATCCAGACAGTAGTCTTCAATAAGTTTACTTCTATTATTTCAATAATCTCAGTTTTTGTTATCATATAGATCAATGCAAAGCCAGGACTTCAGTAGGTTTGCAAACATCTAATGTTTCCTTTGTTAAACTCTGGTTGAAAGTCAATAATTGAGAATGGCCTGTCTCTCTCAGCACTGTTCTGTGCTCCAAATTCTCATTTTCTTGGTGTCATGCCCAGCAGTGGTGGGAGTGGTAATATAGACCAGAATTTTCGAATTCAATGCTTTGAATGGCTTACAGCTGTGAAGTATGACATTGAGTCTTTAAGGCCTGGGGCAGGGAGTTGGACCCCCAGGGTTGGTTGTCTCCAGCTGCTAGAAGCCTTTATCAGAGGGTGGCCCAAGAGGAACAGAGTCTCTACAGGTGAATTGGATGATGAAAAATATCCACTAGTTCCACAGGCCACTTATCCAAGGTGAATAGCAGTATGCTCAGCAGCTGGCTGCTGAAGTAGATGTCCAGATGGCAGAATACCTCCTTGGCTGTGTTTAGCACATCACAGCCAGCATGGTGCTCCTGGATGGTGCAACTTTGGTGGCTCTGAAACTCTGACTTTATAGACATCAGATAATTCTGATTGTTTGCAGCTGATATGCTCTTTTAATGGCATCCAAACTAATTTTCATCTTACTGATCGAAAAATGTGTGTGTTTTACAAATTAAAGCTTCATCATTATTTAAAAATATTTGCTAGATAAAAATTCAGCTGAATTAAAAATCTTCTTATCATCAAATTTCATCATTGTGTTTATCAGTAAAAGGAGCTGTCAGATTCCATGAATATAATTTCAACCATTATACGTTTTTAATGGGTTCTAAAGAAATGGTTTTAAGTTTTTTAAAGTTTCATTCCTCATGAATGGTGACTATGTTCATTTCCTCTGGTTGCTGAAACAAATGACCACAAACTGGGTGGCTTATAACAATATATATTTATTCTCTTAAAGTTCTAGAAGGCTGAAGTCTGATATGGGTTTCGATGGGCTGAAATCAAGGTGTCAGCAAGGGCCACACTACATCTGGAGGCTCCAAGGGAAAATCATTTCCTTGGCTTTTCCAGCTTCTGTGGGCTGTCTTCATGGCTTAGCTCATGGCCTTGAATCACGTTGCCTTTTCTCCACCTGCTTCCATTATCACATGTCTTTTTTCTTCTCTGTCTTCAAATCTCCCTTTGCCTACAATTTATTATTTTTATTTTACTTATTTTATTTTTTATGTAATCTCTCCCTCCAGTGTGGGGCTTGAACTCATGACCCCAGGGTCAAGAGTCACATGCTCTACTGACTTAGCTGGCCAGGGAACCCCTTACACTGGTGATTACATTTAGGACCCAACCAAATAATCCAGGATAATCTTTCCATCTGAAAATCCTTAATTCCGTCACAATTTTGAAGGCCCTACAGGGACAGGGTGACATTCACAGGTCCCAGGGGTTAAGAACTGGTTATCTTGAGGACCATTATTCAACTTATCACAGTGACTATTATGACTTTGAAGAGATTATAATTTGAAATTCTTGGTCAAAAACTATGTGTACCTTTTTCAAGCATAAAACCTGACTCTAAAGGTTATGTTCATGCAGACAAGTTCAAATTTCTCACTCAAAAATTTGAAAAGATTTTATCTCAGGTTTTATACAAGTTCCTTATCTAATAACTCCCCTATTGCTTTGCATTTTTTACTTTTTAAAAGATTTTATTTATGGAGGAGTCAAGATGGCGGAGAAGTGGCAGGCTGAGACTACTTGAGGTAGTGGGAGATCAGCTAGATAGCTTATCTAAAGATTGCAAACACCTACAAACCCAACGGGAGATCGAAGAGAAGAAGAACAGCAACTCTAGAAACAGAAAATCAACCACTTTCTGAAAGGTAGGACTGGCAGAGAAGTGAATCCAAAGTGACGGGAAGATAGACCGTGGGGGGAGGGGCCGGCTTCCGGCAAGCGGCGGAGCAACGGAGCACAAAATCAGGACTTTTAAAAGTCTGTTCCGCTGAGGGACATCGCTCCAGAGGCTTAACCAGGGTGAAGCCCACGCAGGGTCAGCGTGGCCTCAGGTCCCACAGGGTCACAGAAGGATCGGGGGTATCTGAGTGTCGCAGAGCTTACATGTATTAGAACGGGGAAGCCGGCTACAGAGACAGAGCCGAGGAGTAAGCTCTAAGCTTGGGTTTACCTTGAACCGGTCGCAGGCTCGGTCAGCTCGGAGCGCGGCCGGAGGCCAGGGTGATGGGAGTAATTGGGTGCTGTTCTCTGAGGGCGCACTGAGGAGTGGGGCCCCGGGCTCTCGGCTCCTCCGGGCCGGAGACCGGGAGGCCGCCATCTTCATTCCCGCCCTCTGGAACTCTACGGAAAGCGCTCAGCGAGCAAAAGCTCCTGAAAACAAACGCGATCGGATTACTCAGACAGGCCCCTGGTAAGGGCGGTGCAACTCCGCCTGGGGCAAAGACACTTGAGAATCACTACAAAAGGCCCCTCCCCCAGAATCAACAAGAAACCCAGCCAGGACCAAGTTCACCTACCAAGGAGTGCAGTTTCAATACCAAGGAGAGCACCGGAATTCCAGAGGAGGAGAAAGCAAAGCACGGAACTCATGGCTTTCTCCCCATT
>NW_019154102.1:15149254-15527011 GCF_002288905.1 Enhydra lutris kenyoni
GACCGGTACCCCTGGGGATAAAAATATATGTTTATAAAAAATAAAATTAAAAAAATATTTTATTTATTTATTTATTTGACAGACAGAGATCACAAGTAGGCAGAGAGGCAGGCAGAGAGAGAGAAAGGGAAGCAGGCTCCCTGCTGAGCAGAGAGCCCCGACGCAGGGCTCAATCCCAGGACTCTGGGATCATGACCTGAGCCGAAGGCAGAGGCTTTAACCCACTGAGCCACCCAGGCGCCCCTTATTTTTCATTTTCATGCTTTTATTATTTAAAAAGCAATTAACTTATCACCAAGTCCAATATGATGCCCACAGAGTCCCTCTAAGGACGCCATAGAAATATTATTTTCTCTCTGTGCTGTGATAAGGAAAAGGTTGGGGAATATAGCTCTACAAAGTTTAGGAAATGAATACAAAAGAGAAAACAAGGCCAGGGTTTTAAGTGAGCAAAGTCTATATCTGTTATAACAAGAAGTCAAACATACTGGCTAAAATCCACTAACCAAAAAAAAAAAAAAAAAAAAAAAAACACAAAAAAAACAAAAAAAAAAAAAAAAAAAAAAAAAAAAAAGACACTATAAACATTTAGAAATAGCTATCAGGTATATATAACTGTTAGAAGAAAAATGGTCACCTCTGGTGTGCAAAGATGGAGTAAAGAGAATTAGGGCAGAGGAGTACTGCTATTCATTATGGACATTTTGGTAATGGTTAGATTTTTTTTTTTAATTTTTTAAAGAAGATTTTATTTATTTATTTGACAGAGATCACAAGTAGGCAGAGAGAGAGAGAGAGAGAGAGAGAGAGAGAGAGAATGGAGGAAGCAGGTTCTCCACTGAGCAGAGAGCCTGACGTGGGACTTGATCCCAGGACCCTGAGATCATGACCTGAGCTGAAGGCAGAGGCTTAACCACTGAGCCACCCAGGTGCCCCTGGTTAGATTTTTTTTAAAAGATTTTCATCCTTGTTGGAATTTTTTTAAAAAGTCCAATTAAAAATGGTACTAGAACTTAACATTAATATACCACATTTTTTCCTGTGGGTCTTTTCTCTAAATGACATTCCTCCTCCTTTCCACTCTAGAGAAGGGAAAACACTGTTATTTTTTATTCCCTAATCATATTACCCACTTAATGACTTATAATTACCCAATTATTTAAAACAGTCCTGAGGATCTTCTCTTTAGTACTTAGAGTGGTGGGTGTGAAATGCTTAAAATAAATTCTCTGAGACTAAGTTAGGGAACAGAAGTTCTTTATCCTTTCCTTCCAGTGGTGGCACTGGCAGGAAATTTAATAAGCTAGACCAGAGGCAGAGATGTTTGGAAAACCATCAAAAGACATCTGATGGAATGCACAACAGGGAATCTTTAATATGGTTGAAAGAGGAAGAAAAAAATAGGATTAAACTGAATACTTTTCTATTTCACAGCTCTTCTCTATGGGGATTTCAATGTCAATAAGTAGCCTCATCATCTATACACATATCACTACAGAAAAGCAGAATGCTTATTTTATCTTATGGGTTTAGAAGTGATATATTATTTTTTAGTGAGTTTTTTATATTTTGGATTATGATTACATAATGATGTATGTTTATTAAAAACCCTGAGAAAATATAGGGTTTGTTTGTTGTTTTATGGCTACCCACTCATTAAAGGAAATGACTCCTCTGCCTCTATCATCAAGGTGGGATGTGGAGATGCAGTTTGGCACATGAATGAGCTACAACTTCATGGGCATCACCATTTCTCACCAACACTCTCCTATGGGCAACTTGCAGAACAGGAGAAACAGGAGACAACACAGTAAGGACTTGCCCTCTATGCAACTTTCAAAGGAGAATCTAGAGGGGAATTATTGATAAATGAGAACAAGATAATGCATGTTGCAGTTCAACTGCATTCTTCTGGGCCTGATGACTTTTAAAACTACTTAGAAGAGGGATGCCTGGGTGGCTCAGTTGGTTAAGCAGCTGCCTTCGGCTCAGGTCATGATCCCAGCGTCCTAGGATCGAGTCCCACATCGGGCTCCTTGCTTGGCGGGGAGCCTGCTTCTCCCTCTGCCTCTGCCTGCCATTCTGTCTGCCTGTGCTCGCTCTCTCTCCCTCTCTCTCTAAAAAAAAAAAAAAACAAACTACTTAGAAGATTTATCAACTCTAATCAACTCTTAGATAATTATCTGTAATGTGAGACAACTGTTTTTTAAAGCATCATAGTTATTTAAAATGATTGTTACTGTTGTGAAGAAAACTTAAATAATCTGCAAATGCAATTTAAAAATCTTACTATGAATAAATGGAAGGATATGTCATAATTTAAATTCACAACTTGTTTCAACAAACTTCCTGATTCATTAACAGGGTGTTGGCAACAGGAAAGAATGAAGTCTTTCTCTTCCTCAAGTAACTAGAAACACCATTCATGTTTTTAGACTACTCATTCATTAGTACTTTGTCTTGCAGATATTGTTTGATATCTTTTTCCAGTTAACCCTATTTGGTTACCTCTTGACTCAAAAATGCCCTATTGTTAGAGCTAGGCAGTAACTGGCAATTTCTAACAGTGGTCCCTTTTTCCTTTTTCACGTGGGTGGCCTAGAATTTAGATAGGTACAGATGGGAGCCAATATTGAATGTGTGCAACAGTCTAGTGTATAACTGTTGCCTGGTTTCTTGGCTAAACACTTGGGGCAGGACACAAAAATTTTTATGTCTCTGACATGTTCTCCAAAACTGCCTTGCTTTATTTTCTTGTGCGTAGGGGATGGAAGTAAGATAGACAAGAAAAAAAAAAAAAGACCACACACATTGCTGGTCTGTACACTTATTTCATACTTTAGCCATTTCTAAACCACATCTTATTGGATAGTATTCACGTCGCGAGTTAGCAAAACTTACTGTAAAGTCATCAGGACATTGCATTTGCTGGTATTAGTCTTACACTTTGGCCCAAGTTCACATTCTAGGTAGAAATGTCTAAAACTTAAAAATTCATTATCTCTAAATAGAAATTAAATTTTAAAACCTCTTTTTTAAAAAAAATTTCTTTCTTTATTTATTTGAGAGAGAGAGTGAAAGAGAGAGAACATGAACAGGGTTGGGGGTAGGGGCAGAGGGAGAGGGAGAAGCAGACTCCTCACTGAGCAGGGAACCCAATGCAGGGCTTGATCCTGGGACTCCAGGATCATGACCTGAGTCAAAGGTAGATGCTTAACTGACTGAGCCACCCAGGTGCCCCTCAAATTTTAAAAATCTTATTTACTGGTGGCACCAAACTGGTCATTCAGTACACATTTACTGAATGCTTGCTATATACCAGTCACTGTGCCAAGCACTAAATCTAAAAAGCCATCTCATTCCACCTTACCCCTATATACCCAGTCCTTCCCAGGCCCCCATCGTCATCCTCCTTTAGACCCCCTCCCCCCCGCAAGTTTCTGCAAAGGTTTAATCTGCAAATATATCTATCCATGTTATAGATTTCTAATGATAGATATATCAACATCATGCAACTTGAAGGGAAATTCCACAGTAGCGTATCATGAAAAAAAGGATTAAATACACACACACACACACACACACATACACACACACGAGAAAGTGACTTTTTCAGGTATTAAGATATATAAATAAATACAGAGATAGGCAATTGCCTTCTAAGCAGAATTGAAAGTGCTTTACTGCCATGACCTTCTTTCCCTATCTCCATGTTATCTGCCAAGTGAGGTTGTTTCTAGTGGTTCTGAGGAAGTGGGAGGCTTTTACAAAATGTTTGGGGGCTCAAAACTTAAGTTTAAATCACTATATAAAGAAATTCCATTTTACAGGGCACCATTTGAAAATAACACCTGGGAATATAGCTTCTAGCGTGCTACTTCTCTAAGAGCCAGTCTCTGGGCACTTACAGACTTAACCGTTGAAGAGATACTTTTTGGAGATTTCTTGAGGCAGCAAATGTACAACATCCTTTGGTACTATATCTCAATATTTAATCACTCATAAATCAAAATGTCATTCTTACGTATTACGAAATACTCTTGCTGCAATTAAAACTCACTTCCTCTCCCTTAACCTTCTGTAAAGGTAGAAAATAATGGATCATCTTACTTACAAAAAACCTTTTATAAATTAAAGACTCTTCATTGCCCTTTATCTTTTGCAGGCTGAGCAACCTATGGGGCCCAATGTTTTGGTGGCATCTTATTTTGGTGTTAACGCTGATCGATAAATACTATTTAATGCTGCTCGAATTTCTCTACATCACACAAAGGAGGAAGAGATTCTGATTAAGATTGTGTCTCCATTAAAATTTAGATATCTGGGTTTTAGACATTTTTTGGTTTTATTTGGGGAAGTTAGTTTTATAGCTGAGAGGTCAGTCTTTTTGGATTTCACATAAGAAATATAGTACCAAGGACTGTTACCCTCTAGCATGACAAATCACTGGCCTTTTCTGTGTTACTTACCTAATAACGTTTCCATATGACTATGTGGCACTAAATAATTAAACTTTGTTTAGAGAGGAATCATTAAACAATTCTCGCTTTACCTTGATTATTACCTTGATTGTGTTGTCCAAAGCTACAAACTCCTAGAATTACGTGGTTTATTGGAGGTCCCTAAGAGAGCACTCTCAATTCATCTGTCCTGAAGCAGGCTGACTGAGTCATGAAGGGAAGTCTGAGATGCACCCATTGAGTCTTAGAGGTGTTGGCAATACCAGGTGTGATTTAGCGGGAGCTGGGCTGGCCCTCTTGCCATTCCCACACCACTGCCAGCGTTCTTTTAACATCTCCTTCCTTCTGAACTTCAAGAATATTAAAGGTAAGCATCTCGAGGGGTAACATCCATTTCCGCTTTGATCAGAAAAGTAAATGCTGGGGCGCCTGGGTGGCTCAGTGGGTTAAAGCCTCTGCCTTCGGCTCAGGTCGTGATCCCAGGGTTCTGGGATCGAGCCCCGCATCGGGCTCTCTGCTTGTCAGGGAGCCTGCTTCCCCTCCTCTCTCTCTGCCTGCCTCTCTACCTACTTGTGATCTCTGTCTGTCAAGTAAATTTAAAAAAAAGAAAGAAAGAAAGAAAAGTAAATGCCTATCACAGCAGAAATCTCTACGGGATTAGGTACTGGGGTTGGTGGTTCTAGTGGCGGAGCCTTCACCTGGCACTTTTTTCGATGCCCTAAATCCCTTCTTCTGTTAGTGGGCTCCAAACATCCCACTGCTTAGTCCTTCCTGCCTCTTCAGCCTCCCTAGAACAGGAGTAGTGAGCAGAAATTTGCATCTCCTGAGAAGGGCCTGGGCTCGCTCAGGTAGTTGGCTTGGGGCATTCTGGCTCTATCCGCCGCTTAGATATCTTCAACCCCTGGTAAGCCGCAATATTTTTATGGACTACAAAAAAACCCGCTCGTGCTTCAGGGTCTCTCCCTTGCTGAAGTATCTGCAGAAGACTAGGTATTTTACTGGTGAAACACCCCTTCCCCGCCGCCGTAGGCATGGCCTCCACAGGCGGCTCCCAAGGTCCCACTCAGCGACCACCTCCGCGCGGCTCACTCGGGCCGCAGACGTCCCGCCCTCTGCCACCTCCGCGCGTCTCATTGGTCAGGCCCTGCATTCGCCTCGGCTCCTGACTGGTAGTTGTTCTTGTCTGTATGAGCCGCGGGGACATTTCCGCATTGAGGGGGGCTGCTCCAAATGGGGGGGAGGGGAGGTGTTTGAGAGAAAGTGGGGGTTTGGGGGTGTCAGAAGCTGGTAGCCAGGTGGGCGCTGGGGGTCTGCAGCTGGGCTGTGACCGCGGGAGAGGAGTTCAAGTTGTGCATGTGTGAGGGGAGAAGGGGAAGAGAGAAAGGTGCCTCAGAGGTGACATTCTCTCAGCCTGCGATCCTTCTTCCCGGGGCGCCATAAACGCCCCCAATTTCTCAGCTGCTAAAAGAAGCGGAAGGTGGGTCTCGGTGGCGGATTGGAGAGAGGCGAGGACGGGCTTCTCCAGACCCCTTAGGCTGTGTGTTTCTTTCTGGGAAATGTGTAAATCTCCTCTCCGCGACCCGCTGTGTGGCCCGGGAGGCCCAATTTGGGCCGTCCCGCACGCCTCGGGCTTGGGGCGGCATGCGGGTTCTCCCCTCGCGGATGGACCCTTAATATTTGCTGCGGGTGAGGGGCGATATGGCCTTCGGCCCCTCCCGAGAACAAGCCACGGCAGGATTTCGCCTCTCGCTGCTGGAAGGGGGCGAGCTGGAGGTGTCGGCCCGCCGGCAGGCGCGCGGAATTCTTGCCGCCTCCTAGTCCTAGGGTGTTTACAGGCTAGTAAAAATGGTTGCATTGCCCCTCTTTGCCGACCTCACCCGCCTCCCGCATCCTGCCTGGCCGCTGCAGCTGCTGACCGAGGTTCCCCGGGGAACTGGCCCGAGGCTGGACGGCAGCAAGGGGGAGGGAATGGGGGGTGCGGCCGGCCAGTGTCTGCTGCCGTCCAGCCCAGGAGGGCGTGGGGACCCCGGGGGGCGGGGGGGGGGGGGGCGGTGAAATAGCCGTTGTAGATCCTCCTCTTTCATTGATGAAATTTAAGTTCGTGTGATTTTACCTTTTCCGGGAGTCTCCAGTTGGCCCTGGTTTGTGTCAGGAGCGCAGTGTAGACAGGAGTTCTAAGCAGACTCCGTCACACTAAGTTCCTTTCTTTTTGGAAGTGGAGGAGGTTTTCCTGTTTGTGTTTTTTTTTTTTTTTTTTTTTTTTTTTGGGGGTTTTTTTTTTTTTTTTTTGAGGCAGTTTTAATAGCTTTGAATAATTACTCCCTTAAGGGACTAAATATAGGAAGGGGAGAAAGAACACGTCGGTTGTTAAAGTAAGGGAGGAAGAGAGACCTGTCCTATAGCGTGGCTTCTCTAGAAATTTATATATATATAGATACACACACACACACACACACACACACACACATCAGAGTATTTTAATAAATCCCTAAAATGACGAGATATGTACAAGGTAAGACACCTTTTTTTTTTTTTCCTCCCGGGTTGCTTCAGTCGGGAGGTGGGTGGTTTGGAAGTAGAAATGTTCATTTGAGATACCATTTGTGAAACGCTTTTCCTTAAATTGACATTTGAGCTGCTTTGAGCTGCTGGGTTGGCATTTCGGATACGTATAATTTATACTCCTGTGTTCTGCCTGGTTTAGTTCTGCCTCCCGGAAATCAGGTTAGTAGCGCTCTGGCTCGCTAAGGTAGTGGCTGTAAATAATGATAAAACAGGATTTTGCCTGCTGATTAACCCCTTTTCTCTTTAACTGGTGGAAGTCAAGGTAACCATGTGTGCGACAACGGGAAGGGGAGCTGGGAGGGCTGAGGGAAGGTAGGTAGGTTTTGCCAGGACTGTTGGGGAAGCTTTAGTGTTCTCTGTTTCTACTTCGTTTGTGTGTACGTGGTTGGAGTCTCAGATTCAGTTATTGCGAAACCGGGAGTATCTTGTAGAAGCTGGAGGTCATTTCAGCAAGAGAAATGACTTTGCTGCATTACTGTTTATTTTCTTCTTCTTTGAAATCTGGAAAGATTATTAAGGTTTCTTTGAATCTTGGAAATTGCCCTCTAAATTTTACATGTCTTAAAAAAGGGTTAGCGAATGCCTCTGAACTGAGTTAATCATTAACATTGCTTGTATGTCTGTGTGTGTTGGTTGTACACATTGAAATTGGTGCTACCTTAAATCGGTCACTCACTGATATTTGGCATAGGATTTGCTTCTTGTATGCAAGTAAACCCTTTGCTTGCAGACCCCACAGTGTAAAAGCTTCAGCTATTTTGGTGAATACACAGCTAGTGAAAGTTCACAACCACTTAATGTGATTCTCAACAGATGTATTTAAAAAAAAAAAAAAAGGTCAGTTATGGCCATTATGAGACCCTAGGAATAAAAATGCCCTAGTACGTTTTATATCATTTTATTAACTCTTCTTTGAGTTTTGTATAATAGATTATTTGCCTGTCTTAATATGGAAACAGATGGGACACTTTTGCTTGCCTCCTTTAGCATTACACTCAGAAATGTCACTTGCCATTAGACTTTCGAATTCATGTTGTAACTTATTTGTGGTGAGAGAGGCTTTTTATATTCTGATTGAAGAAATGTCTTGTCAAGAATGGAAAAACGAGGTAACTGTTAATTTGCTGGTTTTGTAACAGCAACAACGAAATTACCAGGAAAGCTTCTTTTGGCAAGAATATGCTAGGGAGAACTGGACAAGTCACTTGGTAGTTTTCCTTTTAAATTAGCAGTTTTGCAGAAAAAGATGATACCCCTCCCCTCCCAATTTGACATGATTATGTTCCTGTTTGTCATTGTTTAAATTTTGTTCTTAGGTGTAAACCCTCTATATGTTCAATTAACTCTGCTGCTGTTGATAACCCTAATTGATAACCCTAATTGTATAATTCGCTAATGATTCAGCTGTCTCCACAGATCAGTTTTCAAGTATAAGTTTTGGGTTTTTATCTTGGAATGTTTTTTGTACCAGATCAAATTGTTTAATCTTTGCTATATCACTTACTGATATTTCTAATCATGGACAGTTAGCTCATGCCATAGAAGAAAGATTTAACAAATACTAGGCCTCTGTTTTCACATGTTTCATTAAAGCTTCACAAAACCCCTAAGAGGTAGATTTTTTTTTTAAAGATCTTATTTATTTATTTGACAGACAGAGATCACAAGTAGGCAGAGAGGCAGGTAGAGAGAGAGATGGGGGGAAAAAGTCTTCCTACTGAGCAGAGAGCCTGATGTGGGGCTTGATCCCAGGACCCTGGGATCATGACCTGAGCCAAAGGCAGAGGCTTTAACCCACTGAGCCACCCAGGCGCCCCTAAGAGGTAGATTTTTTTCATGCCCTTACAGCTGAGGAAATTTACGTATCTTGTCCAAAGTTCACAGCTGGTAAGCATTGAAATTCATATATATATGTGTCTAAAATCCTTGTCGTTTCTAATACCTTTTGTTGCTTTTCACATTAAAAAGTTACCCAAATGGCTTGTTTCTCCAACTAGACTGTCAATTTCCTGTGGGCCAAGATAAAATTATATCTCTGGGGGAAATACAGTGTCTTGAAGTGGTGGATGCTCCAAAAGAATTTGACACAGATGACAAATGAGAAACTCAGCATTTTTTATATATTTTTTAGGTTAGCCTACATTTTTATTTTCAGTTTTTTTTTTAAATAACACCACTTAGATTACATAAATGTTACAAAGATAGAAGCATTTGGATTTAAGTTTGAATCATGATAACAGGCGATCTTAGATACATAACTTCTGAACCTCAGTTTCTACTTATTTAAATATTGAGTACTAATGCTTTGCCACAGGGTTATTGAGAAGCTGAAATGAGATGAATTATGTAAATGCCCTAGTCACATATAAAATGGCCAGTGAGTTTTCCATTTCTTTCTTAAAATGATGGTGGCCATACAGATAGCATTGCCATCATAAGTATAACCACATGTCATCAACAGAAGTAAATAGAAACAAGGCAGATATGACAGTTTTTTATTTTCCTATTCTAAGTTTGGTGTTTAGTCCCCTAGCACTTGGGAGTTGATATATTTGGGAAAAAAAAAAATTGCAGGGGTAGGAGGGAGGAAGCTTGAATGGTGATGTGAATACATGGTTGGTGACAGTTTTTGTTTTAGTCCAGTCAACAAAAACAGTTTTTGAGTGCTTACAATGTGCAATACACTGTATTGAAATTTCATGGGTATCCCTTATAGTGGGCATTTGAAATTCAGAACATCCAGGTATTATACCTGTGTGTTGTGTGTTTTTGATTGCCTGGACAAGATTTGGGGTTGCTATACTTGCCTTGAATCTCTTCTCCCAAAGCTAGGCAAAGCGCTTTGTAGAAAAGCTGGGTGTCTCCAGTCTCAAGCACTGGGACCAGTAAGTCATTAGGTAGAAATAGTCAGTTACTAAAACTGCTTAATATTGATAGGCAGGGGCACTCTCAGTGTATATTCCTTGTCCAAAAGAAGGTTTAGCTTGCTTTGGGCATCTCCTAAGTCTATATTCCTCAGGCACTTAAATACCTTTTTTAGAAGAAGACTCTTCTTTCCTGGATCTAGGATATAATTGCCTACCTGTTGTATTCTGCCCTCAGGTTACCTTCTGCCTACACCTGTGAAATTACTTCCCATTTGCTAGTTTTCTTGGGTTGTTGCAGAGCCCCAATTATTCTAAATAAATGTGAGTACTAGCTGAGGGAGAAGGGATGCCCTGTCACAGTTGGAGGTACTAGGGTTCTTCAGCTGATACGACTTTTTGCCAGCTCTATCAATGGGGATTCAGCTTTTTATAAAAAGTTCTGAGAGCTATGGAATAATCTCTCTCCACATGATTTGAAATTTATAAATGGTGCAGGAAATACTGTCATCTAGCCAACTACGATCATGTTATGTGCTTATACTGTAATATTAGAGGAACTTTTTTTTGAACCGTTTTTAATAGGCCATTATCTATCTAAATCATATAAAAATGTCCCTTAATATTCTTTAACCACTGAGCCACCCAGGCGCCCCCTTAATATTCTTAAATTGAGGTACTTTCTTGTATTTTAGGGGAAGGCATTTGAGTATCTCTGTGTCACTTAAAAAATATTTGAGGCCCATTGACTTTCCCATTTGTTGGAATTCTCTTTTTATGACTTTTTTTTTTTTTTTTGGGTGATTCCTGCTTGGTAAATGGCAGCTAGCCAAGGAGGATTAGCTGAGCTAATTTTAACTGGAGGGGTCTCAGATGAATATAGGGATGAGATGTATTCTGGGGCCTGATTATGGAGGCTGGGCCTTGGCCTGCTTTTTCTCAAAACCTCAAACTAAATTTAGCTTTTTGCTGATTATTTAGATGACGAGGATGCTTTTAGCCCAGGAGGATTGTGACATGGATTTCAGACAGTAATAAAGGGGGCAAAGCAATGACTAAGGCACACTCCTCATTTTTTGAAGACATGGCTTGGGATTCATTATGTTGCTCTAGGGAGGAGAAATTAGTTAAATTAGAATCACAGTTATAAATGGAAAATTAAAAGAAACTCAGAATAGTTGAGCTGATGAAAACTTTGTTTTCCACCATGGACTTTGTAATCTCTATGGTTAAATTGCCTTTGTTCTTGATAACTGGGTGTTTCTTCTAGTAAGATGATTTTCCTTTGTGAAAGCCTACTGAGAAAAGAAATTGATAGGGAACATCAGAGAAATAAGAAATCTTAACTGGTATACTTCTTGGAAGTGCCATTTTAATATTCTGAAGATAAATTGAAAAATAACTTTTACAAGGAAATTACACTAAAATGTTAAGTTTGAACAGTGTTTTCTTGTGATATTGCTACACAGAGACCTTTCTCTGTTGTGTTATTTTTTCTTCATAGAAAATTGTAATATTTATGAATTGTAACTTTAAAATAACTTTAAAATAAATTTTAAAAAATTTTAAAATAAAATAATTAAAATAATAAAATAAAATAAAATACTTAATTTGTATAAGGAACATTGGTTGGCCTAATAACGAAAATGCTATAGGTAAAAGAATAATATACTGTGGTTTTCTATTTTCCAGGTAATTTTATGTGTAAGTGGGTACTAGGAGTTCTCAGAAAGACAGATATAGCCATTACTAAAGTTAATACAAATAAATATTTAAAAATCAAACTAGCTCTGGATTATCTGTAAAAAATGAAAAATTAAGAGTTGACTGTACTGTTTCTATAATGTGATTTCTCTTGATATCCAGAATTTATGCCACTGGAGAAAGTCCCGGCATTATTAGAATAAAATTTGAGGGAGATCCTCTAGGATTTGGGATTTAGTGAATGAGGAAGTATGGTTCACTTAACTACCAATTTGATTGGTTGGAATCTCTTTAGAAGGTTAGCTTTTTCTAAAGATTTGTATTCCTGTTTTCTAAACTATTGTATTTTGTACTTGGTATAATAGTGTTTGCATTGTGGACGAATTTGTCTTGGGTGATTTGATAGATTGTTCCAGGCACAATGACAATTAATTGAAGCCATATGTCTTAGGCTTCTAAAATTCTTCCACCAGGCATGCATTTTTCTATTAATAACTTTTATAGTCTTTGAAAGTTGGCTTGCCAAGCCATCAAAACAAAGCCATTAAAAGAAAATTAAACTCTATGCATTTGATAGGGCTTAGGTGTGAGAAAGGGGATAATACTCCATTTCAAAGCTGTTTCCCAGTTATTGGTGATGCAGACCTCTCCTTAGTTTGTTGCAAAGTAATTGTTTTAGGGCTCAATTTCTGCCTCTGCCGAAAGTCCCGCTGTTTATTTTTCTCAGTCATTGCCAGTTGAAATCGATTGTGCCCCCAAACCATTTTGACAATTAAGGGTTATTTCTGAGAACCAAGGAGAAGATGGCTATGTTGTCTTAGTTAACTTATATAAACAACAAAATGTTTTGTTTTCTAAAACATTTCTAGATATTTGTTAATTTTTCCTATGCAAATCAAGAGAGTTCCGTTTCTCTGTGATTTCACTTGTATCTTTAAAAAAAGAATTATTCATTGTAATCATGTGCATGAGATAGTCATATTAAACGTAGTCCACTTTTTAATAATCACCAAAGTGTTGAAAATACAATTCTAGGGGATATTCCCTTTAACAATAACTCCATTGCTCCTTGGCCACAAAGGCCTGCAGACAAGTTGTTTGGAGTTTGCTTTCCTCTGGTTGCTGCCCTGGCAAAGGCTGATGTGATGTTTCATTTATGTTTAAACCCTGCCTAGAATAAAACTTGGAGAAAAAGAGTGCAGGAAAATGGAATAACACAGTTCTATGCACTGTTTTAGGTTCACTTATGCCAGTGATAAAATGCTTGGCCTTGGTAATAAAATATTTAGAGCGTGCATAAAAACTTTCTTCGATTTTTCATTGCCCAGAAAACAAACAGTATAGAGGGAAAAGGTGACGAGCATAAAAGGATGCTTATTCTGGTATGTAGTTTTAACCTCACCTAATAACCTCACATTGTAGACATAGTTTGATTTTTGCATGTTTTCATTCAGGCATACTCCTGGAGGTGACAAACCATGTAAAAGCACTGTAACCAAGAAAGGGGAGACCTTCCTGCAGGAAGGAGAAGCAGGGCACCAGGGTATAGATTCCAGCTTGGCACTGCTACTGTGTCCTTAGGCAAGTCAGCATCTCTGGGGCCCTGTTTCATGTCAAGATAAGGGAAGCGGACTCACTGACCTTAAAGCTTTTCCAAGCTTAGAATCCTAGTTTTATCTAAATGTACATACATCAAATTACAGGGCAAGCCTGCCAAATAATTTTCTGTGCTTGATGATGATGAGTTTATATTGTATCTCTTTTTCTTTCTCTCAACAAATGAGTGTTCTAGGTCTCTTGGCACATGCCTTTTTGTATCTGTTAAACTTAATGCAAGGTAATATTATTTAACAAGTTGACACATCTCTTCTGAAAGTTCTGTTTTTCAGAAGCAGTATTTTCTTTTTTGTCCCTTAAGATTTTTAAGAGCTACTCTGTTGTATGAGACCAGGTTACTCTTAATTATTAATGAGAAATCTGGTTTATGTGTAAATTCTAACAGTTAAAAACAGTTTTTTATGTTCGCAAAAATTTGCTTAGCAAATAGCCCTGCATATTCAGTGCTAGAACAGTTCTCAGAAAACTGGTACCTTTTATCTCTACCAGAAAACATTTATTAAGCATTAATATGTATAGAAAACTGAGTCATTAAAAAATCTGTAAATGTAGGGGTGTCTGGGTGGCTCAGTGGGTTAAGGGGCTGACTCTTGGTTTCAACTCAGGTCATGATCTCAGGGTCATGATCTCTGGGTCCTGAGATCTGAGGCTTGCTTTAGTCTCCACGCTCCACAGGGAATCTGCTTGAGATTATCAGCACCCCCCCCTTGATCATGCTTTCTCTTTCTAAAAACAAATACATCTTTAAAAAAAAAAAATCTATGTAAATGTAAATAATCATACTATGGTTTGGAGTCTGAAGTAATTAATTGATTTAAAATCAACTAATTGATTTTACTTGTGATTGAATGACCTGGACTATATTCATCCTAAATAAGCTAAATTTAAATATCTAAATTGCCCAATTTTATTTAATCTTTAAAGCTAGTGAAAACATTATGCTAACATTTATATAAGATAATAAAAATTGGAAAGAAATGTAGAGGTCATTTTGTCTAGATTGGTTATAAGTTTGAAATTTCTTTGATAACATACCTGATAACTGACTGATAAATCAGCTTTTTTTTTTTTTTAAGATTTTATTTATTTATTTGAGAGAGAGCACATGAGCAAGGAGAAGGTCAGAGAGAGAAGCAGACTCCCCGTGGAGCTGGGAGTCCGATGCGGGACTTGATCCCGGGACTCCAGGATCATGACCTGAGCCGAAGGCAGTTGTCCAATCAACTGAGCCACCCAGGCGTCCCAAATCAGCTTCTTTTTAAGAAGTCTTGGGGACTTCAAGAACTCAAGACACAATCCACATTTTGCTTAGCCGTGCTTTCCCATAACGATAATTCCTGGCTCTTGAATACTTTTTGTTTGGCCTTATCAGACCCTACCTTCACTAGACTGGAGTCTACCTTCTTAATGTATTTCTACCACATAGCAGTATCATAATAGGCTTTTACTCATTTATTTAATAAACATTACTTGAATATTTACTATGTTTCAAGCTCTGTGTTAGGCAGTGGGAATATAGCCTGAGCAAAACAGACATGATATATTCCTACAGAGATTATAACTTGTTGGGAAAGATAGACATTGAATAAACTTTAAAAAGCATGGTGTTATAAAGGTGAAGTAGAAGAATTTACCATGTGAGCATGTAATGGGCAACCATGCTTGGTTTAGAAAGATATCCAAGAGGAGATTACATTTAAACTGAATTCTGACAAATGATATATATTAGTGGCTGCTCAAGCCACTAATATGAAAATATAAATCTTGATCTCTTATTTACATATTATCAGGTGTCTGCACTGTGTCAGGTGCTGACGTAGGTGTTGGGAAAAAATTTTTCATAGCTAGTGCCTTTGAAATTTTGCAGACAGACATCTGAGCAAAGAGTTAAACTTTAGGGGCTATTTGGTATAGTAGAGAGGCAGGAGTGATTAAAACCCTTTCATTAAAGGAGTTGTGATAGAAAGGAGGGCCTCTTTGCATGTTCAGAAGCTACCACCTAGAACACAGACCACCTCTAAAATAGCAGAAGCTACTCAAGATCACAGAGTTTGAGCCCTTGGGGAAGTTTCTTGGAGTCTGAGATGCTTTCTCATGATTTTGGCATTCATGCTGGGCCACTAATTTCTAATTTTTTCTTCCTCATTTCTGTGTACCCTGCTCTCAATATGTTGAACGACACTTGAGATGTGTGTTTTGGAAGGATCTTACAATAAATAGGATGCTTTTAATTTCATGGAACAGAAAAGTATAAACATAGATGGCTTAAAAAAATGAGGGACTTACATCACATGAATCTTGAAGTGGGATGTTCCAGAGTTGGCTAATTGAATATGAAGAATGTATCAGTCTTTCCCTCCTTCTCCTCTGCTTTCTTAGCCTAGCTTTCTCATTCTTAGGTTAGCTCCCCGTAAGGTCACTAAATGGCAGAAGAAATTGGAGGTGAAGGGTTGGGCACATATATCCAGGGGTGGAAAAGATACTATTTTTTCCATGTGTCTTTTTTCAGTCAGGAGCACCTTTCTCCTAAATTCTTTGGCAAACTATACCCTCGTGACTCACTGACCAGAATCATATTATGTTTCATGTTTAAGCCAATCTCTGGAAAGGCTTTAGACCAATCTGGGCCTGGAGCCATCTCCAAAGCACATGGCCTTAGGGCAGACAATAGGTGACAGAATAGCATTGTCTAGGGAAAAGAATGATGTGCATGGCTGCTACAAGTGTATTAAGAT
Source organism: Enhydra lutris kenyoni (assembly GCF_002288905.1). Lineage (NCBI taxonomy): Eukaryota > Metazoa > Chordata > Mammalia > Carnivora > Mustelidae > Enhydra > Enhydra lutris. The sequence goes on from NW_019154102.1 coordinate 15,165,200, forward strand.
AAGTGGAGTATAATCTATATCAAGCTACTCAAAGCAATACAGGTAACATTCACTTATTAGAAATGCATATTTACCCCCCACCAGACCTACCAGAGTTAGAATCCTGGGAGCTTGCCCAGGAATCTATGTTTTAACAAGGCCTCCAGGTGATTTGTATGCACATTGAAGTTTTAGAAGCACTATTAAGATATCACAAATGAACTAAGAAATTGCAGCCTTTAGGCATTCTGCTCTAGCCCTTTCATTAACTTTGGCTAATCAAAAAGTTACTTCAGTAACTTCAGGCTTTTAAGACCACTCTGGTTAAGGAATTTGTATTTGTTTATCATCAAATACAAATCCCATCAGTGAAGAAAAGAAGTGGTATGATTGGGGTTGCAGTTTAGGGAGACCAATCCATTCTGCTTGGTACCACCAGATTAGAGTGACATATGGGCAGACTGGTTAGAAAACTGCTGTCATCATGACCAGGAGATTGAAATGAGAGAAGTTACAGTAGCAGCAGTGGAAATGAAAAGCAATGAATGGAATTGTGGCAGTTGAAGTATATAGTATTGGATTGATGTTATGTGAAGGGAAGGAAGGAAAGAGTCAACTGTGCTGAGGTTTTCAGGTCACCTAGCACTGACTAGGAGAATGCACTGACTAGGAGAATGTTCATATCATGCGGGGCAGGGAGGTGTATTTGGTTTAGATGATTTGGACATGTTGAGTTTGAGGTACCCAACTTGAGTGTCCAGGTGGAAAATGTCTAGAAGGCTGTAGGGAATGTGAATCTGGAGCTCAGGAAAAAGATCAGGATGCAAGGCACGTATTTGGGGATTATCAGTAATGAGACTGGTAAGGTCATAATTGAGGGGAAGAGTGGTCTGGGGACAGAATCTTAGGAAATTCAGGGAGTAGGAGAAGAAAGAGTCAGTTATGGAAATTGAGGCCTGGTCACAGAAATAGGAGAAGATGTAGCATAATATTGGGTAATGGAATCCAAAGAAGAAAAACTTTTCTAGGGGGAATAGTCACAAATAACTGAGTTTAACAACTACAGTGAGAATCCAAAAGAGGATGGTTAGCTTTAATTGGTCATAAATCTAGTCAGTATATGTCCTCAACTTTATCCATGGATATTTCTAGTTACCAGTACATTCTTAGAGTTTTTAAACTTACAGTAGTCCCCTCTTACCTGCTGTTTCACTTACCTCAACTGAGGTCTAGAAGCAGATGATCCTCCTCCTGACATACGGTCAGAAGGTCAGTAGAGACAAACCGGAGAGATATTTCAGGTTTAGTTCTGGACCACAGCAATAAAGAAAATATTGCAATAAAGGGAGAGTCAAATGAGGTTTTTTCCTTGTTTCCTGGTACATTTAAAAGTTATGTTTATACTATACTGTACTATACTATACTATAGTGTGCAATAGCATTATGTCTAAAAATATACATACCTGAATTAAAAATATTTTATTGCTGAAAAATGCTAACCATCATCTGCATTTTCAGCAAGTCGTAATCACTGGTTACAGATCACCATAACAAAGATAATAATGAAAAAGTTTGAAATATTGTGAGCATACCAAAATGTGACACAGAGACACAAGTGAGCAAATGTCATTGAAAAAATGGTGCTGATAGACTTGCTCAATGCAGGGTTACCACAGACCTTCATTTTGTTAAAAAAAGGGGGGGGCAGTATCTGCAAAGTACAATAAAAAGAAGTATGCCTGCACTAGCCTAATGCTGTGTCACAATGCCTCTATCATTTACCTCACTTCATCTCATCATGTAGGCATTTTATCTTTTCACAAAGTCAAAAGAAGGCTGAGTACAGCACAATATTTTGAGACCATATTCACATATTAATACAGTACAATTATCCTATTTTCTTATTGTTAATCTTGGACTATGCCTAAATGATAGATTAAACTTTATCATAGCTGTGTAGATATAGGAAAAAACATAGTTTATATGGAGTTTGGTACTATCTGCAGTTTCAGACCATCCATTGGGAGTCTTGGAACATATCTGTTGAGGATGAGTGGGGACTCTACTATACTTGGCTCACAAGTCATTTCCTGGTTTAAAGTTAAGTTAGCTCCCTAATAGTCTGACTTAGAGTGCCGTTCAGTGTGAGTTTCCAAGGAAGGTTGGGACTGATAAATCTAATTAGTGGTGTGTGGGGAGGTGGCCTGGGGAGAGCTCCTAACCTCTTTGTTGCTCTTGGTATTTTTTCTATAGTCTTTCCATGGCCTGTGCATTGTGAAGCTAGCTTTCTCCTTTAGAATGTGAAGTTGTGGGGCAGTCATTTAAGCATCTGCTTTCAGCTCAGATCATGATCCCAGGGTCCTGGGATCGAGCCCTGCATGGGGCTCCCTCCTCAGTGGGGATCCTTCTTTTCCCTCTCTCTCTGCGTGCTGGCTCCCCTACTTGTGATCTCTCTCTCTCTCTCTTTGTCAAATAAATAAATAAAATCTTAAAGAAAAAAAAAAGAATGTGAACTTGTTTTGTTTGTGCCAGTATCAGGATGTCAGGGAAGGATATTATATATACCTCTTAGTTGATGAAATGGATGAAATGAAATACCTGAATTAAATGTAAACAATCACTTGTTAGATTGTCTCCTATCTCTTGATTCTATTGCTTTCCTCTTCCTTTTTTTCTTTCATCATCTTCTTCTTCCTTTTTTTTTTTTTTTGGCTCCAGTTGGATAGGAGAAAGCCCACGATGTTGAAATTTTAGTTCTTCTGAACAAGGAAGTATTAGGAAATGGGGGTGGCAGAAAAACTTCTTAAAAAAAAAAAAAAAAGAAGTACTGCTAGTTCTATCCCAAATGGACTAAGTTATAATTAAGTCAACCAGAACAATCCTAGTAAGCCCATGTGGAAGGGAGTTTCCTGTCTATTCCATTGGGTCTAAGAAGACATTCTGATAAAAATGCTTTTGGAGTGTTATTTTTGGATTTTGTGCCAAAGATTAAAGAGAGTCAGACTAGGAGGAAAAAATGAGCAAGGTATTTCCCATCACTGTGGTGGGATGGCACTCAGATAAATTGGCTTTGCTTCTGAGCGCCAGCATTTGCTGGTTCTATGACCTTGGATAACTTATTTAACTATTTCAGCCTCAGTTTCCTCATCTGTAAAATGTTGAGGGTTGATAAAATGTTCTCTCTCATCTCTAAAAATGTTTTTTGAGTTATGGCCAAGGTAATGAAATTTTTTTTAATTTCGTAGCTCTTCTTTTTCATTTTAATTAATTAATTAATTAGCATGTGGATGCACACAAGCGGGGGTTGAGGGAGTCCGGGCTTAGTGAGAGGTAGAGAGGGAGTTCTAAGCAGGCTCCATGCTCAGTGCGGATATCTCATGAGCCTGATATCATGACCTGAGCCAACACCAAGAGTTGGTCGCTTAATTGACCAAGCCACACAGGCACCCCGGTAATGAAATGTTTGATTCCTAATCCACTCTCTGTCCAAGGTTGAAGATGAGCAATTCTCTGCTGCTAGGAAGTGAGAAGGAATAAAACATTTTGGGAGGTTAGGAATCTTGCATTATTCTGGGGGTTCTTTAATTGACCTTCCATTAGAAACCTGATTGTCATTGACAGAATGGCAACCTGAGAATATTAAGTCCAAGAAATCTTTAAAGGTCTGTACTTCTTTTCCTACCAGAAGTCCCAGACGTTTATTAGAAATTCAGGATGGAGGGGCGACTGGGTGGCTCCGTGGGTTGGGGCCTCTGCCTTCGGCTCAGGTCATGATCCCAAGGTCCTGGGATCGGGCCTTGCATCAGGCTCTCTGCTTGGCGGGGATCCTGCTTCCCCCCCTCTCTCTGCCTACCTCTCTGCCTGCTTTTGATCTCTGTCTGTCAAATAAATAAATAAATCTTAAAAAAAAAAAAAAAAAGAAATTCAGGATGGATAAGGAGGTCGCCACTAAGGGAAATGGTTTCTAGCTCGGTGCCTCCCAATCTGTGTCAGGTGTTTAAGATAGACACCCTTCTTGATTAAGCATTAATTATTATTCTTGCATATACTTTAATCCTTAAAAGGCCTTCTTTATTCTTCAGTCCCTAAAAAACAAAGCTTCATAGTAGCACTGCCCAGAGAAAAGGGAAGGAAACAGCAGTGGGATAGGGTGGAAGATGTGATAATTCTTTATAACATTCTTTGTTGTATTAGCTGTTCATATCTGCAGATTGGCTGGGAAGAATACACATTGTTCTGTATTTGCATTTGGCGCTATATCAAAGAAATGGGAAGAGTAAAGGTTAGGGATATTTATTACAACTTGAGTTTGAATCTGTGTCTGGGTTTTTTTGAATCTGTATCCTAAGGTTGAACTTCCTACAGCTGGCAAATACCATATGTAACATTAAATTTGTCTTTCAGCCAGCCTTTCTTAGCTTGCCTTGATAGGATTGTGAGATGGGTTTTGTGTGTTTTGACCTTAAATCATATAGAATGATAGGCAGTTCTGTAGAGGAAGTCTCTAAGGCTTGGTGTTTTTTTTTTGTTTGTTCAATCTTTGTTTTTTTTTTTTTACTGTTCTTATGTAGACAAATCTCAAACAGCTACTATAATTATCTTTCAACTTTGCAGTTACATTTATTGTTATCTCATCTTGGCATTTGCCCAGAATATAAATTAAATGTTCCCATCACTAACTTTTAGGAATGTGACTGGGAATGCTGGCTTTCAGAATCTAACTTCAATAAAGCAGCAAGACTGTAGATGTCTTTGAGTCCAACAAAACTTTTAAAAAATCATTATAAAGTTCTTGATCTATTTTAATCCATCTGTGACACAGAATCAAAAAATTCATGTGTTCCTTAATTTAGATGTTGTATATTTAGTAGATTTTTCTTCTAAATTGTTTCTTAAATATAGGAGTTGGCTTAAAGATTGGGGGAGAAATATCTCAGGTATACATGGGGCAGCAGGGTGGAGGGTACTTAAACTGTGACAAATTTTAAATTATAGTTAAGTCAGCCAAGGGATGAACCATATAGTTGATGTCACGTTAATTCTAGTTTAAAATGTTCTGCAGGATTTTTTTAGTTACCTATCTATCATAGTTATGCAGAGGTGCTCATCCATTGTTAGGAATTTTTACAAATGAAATGTTGCTACTTACTAGTGGAAACATACATTTAGGTTGGTTATGGAACACACAGGTGTGTTTCTTAGCTAAAAGAAGTTATTTTTGGACCACTGTTTGGGTCACTTAAAAGTTTTACTAGAGTCATAAACTTAGTTGTGTTGTGGTTTATGCCTATAAAAAGAGCACAGTTTGAAAATGGCTGTTTTAGAATTAAATTGTATGCTGTCACCAAATTTCCTCTTTTTTTTTCTGTTGGATTTCAGTGTGACAGAACATGGATTTGAAGAGTGATGTTAAATATCTCATTTGTTAACAATTTTAGGTTTTTGGGAGGAGAGGCTATCTACATTAAATAAACTGCTTTAAGAGTTACATAATTTACTAATTTCTGCTCTTACAAGTATATTAAAAGTATTATGTTGGCTTTAACTCTGTCTGTATAAATGTTTTCTTCTGCCCAGATAACAAATAAAAGAATTTATGTTGGAGGCATTTGGTTGGATCGGTCAGTTAAGCATGGGACTCTCGGTTTCGGCTCAGGTGATGATCTCAGGGTCCTGGGATTGAGCCCTAAATTGGCTCTGCACTCAGGATATAGCCTTCTTGAGATTCTCCCTCTCTGGGGCACCTCGGTGGTTCGGTCGTTTAAGCATACGCCGTGAGCTCAGGTCATGATCCCAGGCTCATGGGTTCGAGTCCCGCATGAGTCTCCTTGCTCAGCAGGGAGCCTGCTTCTCCCTCTCCCTCTGTCTGATGCTCCTCCTGCTTGTGCTCTCTCTCTCTCTCTGTCTCTCTGACTGACTGACAAATAAATAAATAAATAAAATCTTTTTTTTTTTTAATGCAGAGATTCTCCCTCTCCCTCCCCTTATACCTCTCCCCCATCTCACCTCTAAAATAAATAAATCTTAAAAAACAATTTATGTATGTGGGAGTGAGTATTTTTAGTTTTATTGAACTGTTCTGCTAAATTAACATTTGTAGGACTAGTTAATCACACAAAATGTTTGAACATAAGCTTCAAAACTACATTTATAAAATAAGTTTGAGTTAGGTATTGAAAAAGAACAGGTGAACAATAGTCTGATTATCCCTTATTTTATAAGTAATATACAACATAATTACTATCTAGATAGCTAAGCATATAAAACAACCTATGTTGGCATTTTCTTCCCAAGGTACTTAGGCCTAGGATGTTTTCTTTTTCTATGTTTTTCTATTTTTATTTGTTTTCATCTATCAGGTATTTCTGTCACCTTTAGTGAGATCTGCCTGTCAGAGAGATTCCCAGCTATGCCAAAAGCCCCGATGTCTTGTCTGACACAGATAAGCCTGTAAAGTCTTGGCTGAAATTGAGGACAAGAAACGAGGAAGCAGCCCTGTGTCCTTTTAAGTGAAAATTTTGATGCCACAGACAGAGGCGCCTGGGAATTGCCAGTGTCTCTTAAGAGGTTATTCTTTAGTAAGGGATGTAAAACTGGAAATTAAGAATTCCTTAATTTTTTCATCTGGCCTGGGGGGGAAGGGTTTTTTTTTTGTTGTTGTTGTTGTTGTTTTTTCTTCTTCTGTGAAGTTGCTAACCCCCTTTGGTTCTCTTATGAGGCAGTACTTCCATAAGGGCATGTTCTGTAAAATAGACCCTTATTAACATTATTCCAATTTTCTCATTTTTCTCCAGCTTTGATGGCTAAGACGGAAACATTAGTAGAGATGGAATGGAACTATATGAACAAGTGAAGATTAATCCTTTTATTCCCACATGCCTCTGCTTTCTAAAAGTGTTTATTAGTGATTTAGATATACCAGGAATGCATATAGGTACCAAATTTAGGCCATGTCGTTATATAGTCTTAATTAGTTGATACTACTGAAATCCTTTGAGAAGGTGATGAGACCATAGGATTGAGCCCTTTTTATTTGCTGGTGCACTAGAAATAAATCAGTTATAGCTTACCAGCTGTTTGAATGGCTGTCTGATTTTTTCTATTGGTATTTTTCTGTTTTTAAGATCTTAGCAAAGCCATGTCTCAAGATGGTGCTTCTCAGTTTCAAGAAGTCATTCGACAAGAGCTAGAATTATCTGTGAAGAAGGAACTAGAAAAAATACTTACCACAGCACCATCACATGAGTTTGAGGTAAGGATTCCACGGGGTTTTTTGCTTCCATCCATCAACATACTAAATTCCTATTGCTGCTATTAATCATCCAGCCTGAAAAAAGCACAAAAATATAAGAACAATAAAAAAAGTAAGGATTGCTTAACAATTAAGGATTTTTAGCATTTACCCATTGTTAAACTATTGTCCTTTCTTTTTTAATTCTAGGAAGTTTCTAAAGTCTAAGAATCAGAACAAAATTTTATTTGTTCTATTCTAATATCATTGGGTAGAAAAATGGATACTAGTATTCAGTTAGAATTGTGAGAAGTTTATCAACCATATATCCTGCTGCATGCATTTTTCCAGAGAGCCAGTTCTAATAGAACCATGCTACTTTGTCAGCTATCATAGAGGTTTCCCAGCATAGACAGGTATTTTTCCTTTTCGGTTATAAATCAATAGATCATCCTTTTCATTTTCAAATTTGTTTGTACTTAATGTTTTGAGTTTAGCTGTGTCTTGTTCCTTTTTCTTTAGATAAAGATTAATTTTCATTTAAAGAGGCAGTGGAAGATATTGATGAATAAATGTAGGAACCAGTTGAAATTTCCATGGACCTAATGGTGTTCAGTTTATGTGATACTGGTGGGAGATTTGGAGGATGATTTGCTTGTATTTCTTTAAGTCTGGCTCCTGTTAGCTTTTTTTCTTCACTTTTAAGTTGGGGATTTAGAAAAGTCTCTGCTCTACTTCATGTTCTAATAGTATAAGAATTTCATTGAAAGATGTTTTAAATGTATAATATGTATTTATATTTATTAAATAGTAAGCATTCTGCTAGTTGTAACAAGAACTTCTATTTTAATAGCACACTAAAAAAGACCTTGATGGATTTCGGAAGCTATTTCATAGATTTCTGCAAGAAAAGGGACCTTCTGTGGATTGGGGAAAAATCCAGAGACCTCCAGAAGATTCGGTAAGTTTTAGATAAAATGTAGGAAAATTTAAGCTAATTTGAAACATGGGTTTAAATTGGGGGTGAGGTACTATGGGTAAGAACCATCACTTGAGACATAGACAGGAATTGCTTTGCGTTCTCTTCTCTCATGCCAAAACTACAGAGATAACCTACTGCTTTCCCTTCTGTTAGTCCCATCTTTTTAGTCCTGCAGAGGACTTAGGAAAGTCTAGTCTCCCTATGACACTAACTCATAACTTCTTTTTTTCCTTAGGGATTTTATTTATTTGAGAGAGAGAGAGACAGAGTGAGAAAACAAGCCCAAGCAGGGGGAGGGGCAGAGGGTGAAGCAGACTCTCTGCTGAGCAGGAAGCCCAATGTGGGGCTCAAATCCCTGAAGCCTTAGATCATGACTGGAGCTGAAGGCAGCTTAACTGACTGAGCCACCCAGGCACCCCATCAGTACCTCATAACTTGACATCCCTGAATATGAGGTAATTCTTTTGCAAAGTACCAAGCACACAGTAAGAGCTTCATTTATGTTCTTTTCTTTCTTCTGTCTCCCAAAGCATCTGATTTCTCATAGCCTTTAGTGTCTTGTACAGATGCTAAGTCGCCTACTTAAAGCTCTCCTCATTCCTTGAAACCATCTTTATAGCCATATTTCCCCTGCCTGCTTTTCACATGTTGTATTTCCCGGCTTCTAGACTTCTCTGTATGTCATTTCCTTGGAATACTTTGGTCTCTTCACCTATCGAATCCTGCTCATTGTTTGAGTCTCAGGCCAAATGCCTTCATCTCTGTCCTCGACCCCTACCATAAAGCTGCTCTGAAGAAGTGTAGTGCAGTAGTATCAGAGGTACAAATCCTAGTTTTACTACTTAGGAGTTTTATGTAAAATGTGAATAATACCAAGTGACTTATGTACTTTACAGGGTGGCTATGAAGCTTTATTAAGAAATATATGTGGAAACATGTTAAACCATGAAACATTTTTCAGATACCAGTGGTTTTTTTCCACCATCTTCTCTTTCCCATTTGTAGTCTGCTGCTTTGTAGTACTTTTCATTGCAGGTAGAAGAGACTTGGTAGAGTGGAGCAATTGTTTATAGATAGTTTATCTCTTAAATGTCTATAATCTTAGGTAATCTAATATTGGTTTTAAAACCATGTTGTTTAGAGCAGGGGTTTGGCAGAGTACTACCTGAAGGCTACTCCACTGACTGTATTTGTAAAGGTTTATTGGAACATAACTGCACACATTCATTTATATACCATTTATGGTGGCTTAAGCTAATGGAGTCTCTTGTATTTTTTCCTGAGAAAATCTTAAATACAGTTCCTGGTCAGTAGTACTTTTATTTCCAGTATGTGGAAAATGCTTTTTAGTGATTAAACTTGTTAAAATTATGAAATACATGCTCACTGGAAAAAAAAATCCCACCTAAGCATTCACCTTGAGGAGTTTCTCATTGTTTATGTTGAAGTTAAAATTCTTCCTGCCTATAATGCTTGCTTGTTACTGTGTGTTTGTGTGTGTGTGTGTGTTGCTTTGGTCTTTGATTCCGTGGCCTTAGTAAATGAATTACGATTTATTTTTCTGATTTTAAGTGTAGAATTAATAATATTTTCTCCTGGAAAAAGAGTAAGAGAATTCTTCTGGATAATTTAATGGTTTTAAAAAAGGAACTATTTATGGGGCGCCTGGGTGGCTCAGTGGGTTAAGCCTCTGCCTTCTTCGGCTCAGGTCAGGATCCCAGGGTCCTAGGATTCAGCCCCACATCTGCTCAGCAGGGAGCCTGCTTCCGCCTCCCCCTCTGCTTCTTTGCCTACTTGTGATCTCTCTTTCTCTGTGTCAAATAAATAAATAAAATCTTTAAAAAAGGAACTATTTGTAAATTCAGTCAGATTTTTAAAAGTGTTTGAGAATAGGCCTAAAAGTATAACAAAAATTTAGGCAAGTGTATTTCTCTCCTCTTAAGTAACTGTAATTTTTTCCTAGGAATTTATTCCTCATTGAAATAACTTCATTTTTCTAATTAATGATGAACCTGGGTGTAAAGGTATGGTTAATTCTTGCTTGCATACCTGGACTTCTTTGTTTTTTTCCTACACAAACATAACCGTTTGATGATAGTGCCTACCTTGAAGGAAGGCACACAGATTTGTTACTTTCAGTATATTTTAACATTCAAGGTTCTGCTTTGCCAGTGAGAAATCTACCTTTGTGTATTTTGAGAGCAGATTGTGATATTAAGAAGGGTTTCTTAGAATACAGATTGCAGGGTGAAGAAGGAAGGGAGGGAGGGATCAGAACCACCTAAGGATTTTTCCAGTTCAGTACTACCATCTCCAACAAAGTTCTGACAAACACTTCAAGAGACTGTGTGCCTGTAGTGAGCCATAGTAACTGATAGGAATGCAGAGTTGATATAGAAAAAGAATAAGTAAATAGAATTCTGGATATAATTTGATTTCGTGAAGTCTTTTCTCTGTTTATAATAGTGTTAAATCTTCATTAAAAATTCTGAAACCTGGTTTAAGCATCTTTAAGAAAATGTTTATAATCCCATGTGTCCTTAATGTTGAAGGTTTCAGAGTTCTGAGGCAAAAGATAAGTTTGCTCCTTTATATCCTGAGCTTCTTGAAGGCACAAATGTTATACTTTGCATGTTAACAACTTTTGCAAATAGTTCTGAGAATGAAGATCATGGGACAATGTTGTTCACCTTGCTTCCCTACATTCCTCCAGCTCCCTATCTCCCTATCTCCTTCACTACACATTGTCTGTAGTGAAGAGATTGTCTGTCTCTTGTCATGGATATTATACAGAATCAGTTTTCCTCTCAAAGAATACCTTTCTTTAGTACACACAGTTTTTTGCTTTTTGGGTTTTTTTTTTTTTTTAAGATTTTATTTATTTATTTATTTATTTGAGAGTGAGTGAGAGCACAGAGGAGAGTGAGGGAGAAGCAGACTCCCTGATGAGCAGGGAGCTGGGGGCTGGATCCTTTGACTCTGAGATCATGAGCTGAGCCAAAGGCAAACACAGGCCATCCAGGCACCCCTGTACACATAGGTTTTGTCTTTTAAATACGGGTGATACTTTAGTCTTCTAACTGAAAAGAAAATATTGTGGGAGAATAGTTATTTCGAGTAAGATTTCTCATGTCAGCCTTGCATCAAAGCTGTGCTCATAAACACTGTTATAATAGAGTATTTCTGTTTTTATATAGGAGTTGGCAACTACCAGTTGGCCATCTTGTTTTATAAATAAAGTTTTATTGGAACACAGTCTATACATACTGTCCTGTGACAGTGACAGAGTTGAATAGTTGGAATTGAGACCATGTAGCTTATATAACCTAATGTACTTCCTTCCTGGCTGTTTATGGAAAAGTTTTGCTGACCCCATTTTAGTATACTTATTTTTAAGAGTTCTTTAGTAGTTTTTTTACTTCTTTGGCCTCCAGAAAGTTCATACAGTACTATAATACCATTGCCTGTATTCACTGTAACTTCCTCATTGTGTAACTAGAAGACTGTATCTCCCATTCCCTTCCCCCACTTTGCTCACTAGCCTCCCCCTTCACAACCACGAGTTTGTTCTGCACATACGTGTTTTTTTTTTGGAAAGCCTATGGAGTCCACCGGTGCCTGCCCAGCTCAATTGATAAAGCATCTGACTCTTGAGCTCAGGGCCAAGTTCAAACCCCACAATTGGGCATGGAGCCTACTTAAAAACAAACAAACAAACAAACAAACAAAAGGAGTCCATGTTTTATTGAATTATGGGTAAGAGAAAAGAATTCAGTTTATGGAGTTAAGGTGTAAGGCTCTGCTCCAATTTTGTGACTATTAATTATGTAAATGTTATAATCAAGGTATACTTGATATTTAGCTATATAAACAAAAGAAAGTTTTATTTATTTATTTAAGATTTTATTTATTTGACACAGAGAGAGATAGTGAGAGAGAGCACAAGCAGGGGAAGCAGCAGGCAGGGGGAGAGGGAGAAGCAGGCTCTCCACTGAACAAGGAGCCTGATGTGGATCGTGACCTGAGCTGAAGGCAGATGTTTAAATGACTGAGCTACCCAGGTGTCCCAAAAGAAAGTTTTATAAAATGTATTAAGGTAAATATTTGGATTAGAACAAGGAAGGACCAGTGAGCATGTACAGCTTTATTTGACCATTTCATTGTTTTCTGGAGAGGCTGTATCTTGTTCCTGACCAAACTTAATGTTTGAATTTATATGTTGGATAGAGAGGGATGGGAACTAGATAAAAGAAACAAGGAGGTACAGAGCCTGCTTAAGAAGGTACTGTGGCCAGTATTTTCTTTTGAACTTGAACTTAAAACCTAATATTATCACCTGACTGACAGTGATCTCTGGTGATAATAGGGTACATTCTCATTTATGTAAAAAAATGTTCTCTAAAGAAGTTTTTTCCATTAGATAGGAACACAGGGTCCCTGGTTGACTTGTCATTGTTCTTGTTTTAAAGTTCCCAAAAGGGTGAGGATTTATTTGTAAATGGGGAAGAGTCACATAGGGTCAACTCTTTTTTTTTTTTTTTTTTTTTTAAAGCAGAGAATTGGCATGAAGAATATCATATAATATGATTTTAGCCTCAACAGATTTTTTTTTGTGCTACATAAAATAACTCAGAGCTTTTCTTGGTCTATCAGTAAAAAACACTAAAATGTGTATGTTTAAATGGGAAGGCATTCTGAGAAAGTTAGTGTATATGTACAGAGTAAAAATACACAGTGTTTTGTTTTGTTTTTTTTTTTGGAAAATGAATCATAGTATATTGTGCAGCTAATGTTTGCACATCTTTTTTGAAAGACTTACTAGAGGCAGTTTGGATGAGGATTTGACATGGTTTGCTTTGAGCATCCCTTGGGTGAAAATTTTCCAACTGCAATTAGCTAATGGTATAGCCATTAGAGACTTGTTTTCTTTTATGTAGGCATTTTGTGTCTTAAAATCAGATGAAAAAAATATATCTGTAAGGTTCTTCTATCTCACATCTTCAACTGGGGTACAACTGTGAGGGAATTTACATTTATTAACTATATAATAGCCCTGAACCTACAAGATGGATAGACCAATCCTACCTACAGTCCTTTCTATCCTGTAATTTCCTGGGGATATTTTACAGTTCAAACCCATGTTGACCTTTGAATAAGATGCGTTTGAACTGGGCGCCTGGGTGGCTCAGTGGGCCTTCAGCTCAGGTCATGATCTCAGGGTCCTGGGATGGAGCCCCGCATCAGGCCCTCTGCTCAGCAGGGAGCCTTCTTCCTCCTCTCTCTCTGCCTGCCTCTCTGCCTACTTGTGATCTCTGTCAAATAAATAAATAAAATCTTAAAAAAAAAAAAAGATGCTTTCGAACTGTGTGGGTCCAGTTATGCATGAGTTTTTTACAATACTGTAAATGTATTTTCCCTTCCTTATTATTTTCTTTTCTCTAGCTTACCTTCTTATAAGAATACAGTATATAATGCACATACAAAATGTATATTAATCTACTATTTATATTATTGGTAAGGCTTCCATTTAAGAGTAGTCTATTAGTAGTTAACTTCTGCGGTAATCAAAAGTTAATATACAGATTTTTGACTGCTGCACCTCTCACATTGTTTAAGGGTCAACTGTAATTCTTTTTCCTTATTTTAGATGAGATGTGGACAGCAGACTCTCTGTTTGTCCCACTGTGTAGTCAAGATGAGACCAGGATGTTTATACCAGGCATCTCCATCTGGGAGGTCTTTGCAGGGATTTAAGTTCTTTAGAATTCTTGAAATTAGAGGTAAAACTGTATAAAAATTTTTTTTTCAGAATAGATTTCCTAGTTTCCATCAGATTTCAAAAAGTTTTATGACCTGTATAGATTAAGAACTTCTCTCTCTCTCTCTTTTTCCAGCATTAACACACTTTATTCTCTCTCTCTTTTTAATGAAGAGTACTCTTGAATCTCATTGAAGAAACTCTTCTTGGCTTCTGCCAGTCACTAGCTGGCTCTATAAAAATAAGTGTTCTTCTCTCTTCAGCATTTTGGCCTCGAATTTGTGGAGGAAATGGACCCAGAAATGGCTAACTACAGAGCAGTTTGGCAAGCAGTTCATAGGGCGCTGTGGAAGCATCTAACTTCCATGAGGGCTCAGGAAAGACATCCTGGTGTTAAGATAGTCTCCTGAGTAACCCTGAGGCAGGACTTCTCTGAGGATAGGAGGAAAATTAAAGAGGAAAACCTTGAGAATAATAGGGGAGTAGAAATCATAGGCTTATAGCATGTAGCTCATCTTCTGGTTGTGGAGCATATGGTGGGTATGTCTGTTTCCCCAAGTCTAGAGTCAGATGCTGTGTCTTTTTATCTACCTCTTTTATTGTAGCTCCTGTTCATTGGCTGAGGTTCTCAGCCAGGGGGTTCCCCTGGAGAGCTGATAGAAGCTATAGTTCTCATTGAAGAGAGACATTAATGGTGGAAGATTGGAACAGAATTTAAAAAACATGCTTCACTATATACCTCAGTTTGTTTAGATTTTTCAACATTGTAAAACATAAACCCCAAATAGATTAAAATTAGGTGCTTATTCTTGTTTTGGCAGGGTTTTTGGTAATTTTGGTAAACCTTATAAGGTTAATCAGCATTTTAGCTGTTAATGGCTTTTATTTTTGAATGTCAGGTTTATTGAGGTATAATTTGCATATAATAAACTTAACTCTTTTTAGTGTTAAGTGTTACGAATTTTTGGTAAATGCATACAGTCATGTAACTACCATCAAAATAGAAAATTAGAACTTTTCCATCATCCCCAACAATTTCTTTGCACCACTTTAAAATATGCTGCTTCTTAAACCCTTGCAGGGTTCTGGTTCCCACTTTACCTCTTCCCTTAAATACACAATCTGAGCAAATATGTATCTTTCTAATATACTGCCTTTTCATTCATTCATACTTCTCCCAAGGAAGAGGTCAGCCTAGTTTCATCTTCAGCTGGTTGTTCTCTTAGCCTTTATTCACCCACCCAGACCTATACCTTAATCTTCTATAAAGATTTTTATAGACTGTGGCTTTTCCCCTTCCCTTCTTCATTCTTCCAGGGCTGCTCCAGCAATGTGAATTACGTAATTAAAATAGCAATATACTCTACACTGCTTTAATTATGGCTATTTAGTACTACAGAGTTTAAAGCTAGTATACAGCATAAACAGGATGATGTTAAGAGGCTTCAGTTTTATTTTTTAGGGAATTTGTGGTTATCAGTTACTTGGAAGCATTTTTTGTCCACAGACTAACAGGAGGGTTACCATATAAGAAACATACAAGTTTGACTTTAGTAAAGAGCAGTCCTAGTCACCTAAGCAGATTAGGTTGGATTTTGAACTTCTCATCTTTTTATATTAGAACTTTTTTCCAATTCCCTGGGTCATCTACCTTTGTCTTTTCTAATCCATGCTGAAGTGGGAAGTTCTTTGAAAACTACTTTGCTGATAAGAATATGGGCCAAATGCACCACAAGGTTAACTACTACGTTTATGACTTCAGCTGACTTCTATAAAAGGGTTATGAATATAGACCTGTTTGTAGTGTTTGAATTTTTCTTTTACTATCTGCATATATTACTTTTTTTCACATTTTTATTTAAAATTCCAGTTAGTTAACATACAGTGTAATATTAGTTTCAGGTATAAAATTTAGTGATTCATCACTTATATATATGATACCCAGTGCTCATCATAAGTGTCCTCCTGTCACCCACTTAACCCATCCACTGCTCACCTCCCCTCCAGTAAACCTCAGCTTGTTCTTTGTAGTTGAGAGTCTGTTTTCTGGTTTGCTTCTCTCTTTCTCTGCAACCCCCATTCCCATGATCATGTGTTTTGTTTCTTAAATTCCATATATGAATGAAATCATATGGTTATTTGTCTTTCTATGACAGACTTATTTCACTGAGCATAATACTTCCTGCTTCTGTTGCAAATGGCAAGATTTCATTCTTTTGATGGCTGAGTAGTATTCCATTCTTTTTGATGGCTGAGGTGTGTGCGTGTGTGTATGCACACATACATACCATCACGTCTTATTTGTCCATTCTTCAGTCAATGGGCATTTAGGCTCTTTCTGTAACTTGGCTATTACTGATAATGCTGCTATAAATATTGGGGTGCATGTACTTTACTGATACTTCAAATCAGTATTTTTGTATCCTTTAGGTAAATACCTAGTAGTACAATTGCTGGGTTATAGGGTAGTTCTATTTCTTACTTTTTGAGGAACCTCCATACTGTTTTCCAGAGTGGCTGTAACAGTTTGCATTCCCACCAGCAGTGTAAGAGAATTCCCCTTTCTCTGCATCCTCACTAACCTCTGTTGTTTCCCGTGTTGTTAATTTTAGCCATTCTGACTGGTGTGTGGTGATCTTGTAGTTTGGATTTGTATTTACTTGATGGTGAGTGATGTTGACCATCTTTGCATGTGTCTGTTAGCCATCTGTATGTCTTCTTTGGAAAAATGTCTATTCATATCTTCTGCAAAAAAAAAACAAAAACCATTTTTTAACTGGGTTACTTTTTGGGGGTGTTGAGTTTTATAAGTTCTTTATATATTTAGGATACTAACCCTTTATCAGATATATCATTTGCAAATATCTCTCCCATTCTGAAGGTTGCCTTTTACTGTGCAGAAGCTTTTTATCTTGAGGAAGTCCTAAAGTTCATTTTTGGTTTTGTTTCCTTTCCCGTTGGAGACATATTTAGCAAGAAGTTGATACAGCTGATGTGAAAAAGGTTACTGCCTCTAGGATTTTGATGGATTCCTGTCTTACATTTAGGTCTTTCATCCATTTGGAATTTATTTTTATGTATGGTGTAAGAAAGTAGTCCAGTTTCATTCTTTTGCATGTTGTTGTCCAATTTTCCCAGCACTATTTGTTGAAGAGACCATCTTTTTTCCATTGGATATTCTCTCCTGCTTTGTCGAAGATGAGTTGACCATGGAGTTGGGGGTCCATTTCTGGGTTATCTATTCTATTCCATTGATGCATGAGTCTGTTTTTATGCCGGTACCATACTGTCTTGATGACTGCAACTTTGTAATTGTGATGCCTCCAACTTTGCCTTTGTTTTTCAAGATTGCTTTGTCTATTTCACGTCTTTTGTGGTTCCATACAAACTTCAGGATTATTTGTTCTAGCTCTGTGAAAAATACTATTGATACTTTGATAGGGATTGCATTAAATGTGTAGATTGCTTTGGATAGTATGGACGTTTTAACAATATTTGTTCTTCAATTCATGAGCATGGAATGTCTTTCCATTTTGTTGTGTTATCTTCATTTTCTTTCATCAGTATTTTATGATTTTCAGAGTACAGGACTTTCATCTCTTTGGTTAAAATTATCCCAAGCTATCTTAAGATTTTTGGTGCAACTGTAAGTGGGATTGATCCCTTGGTTTCTCTTTCTGCTGCTTCATTACTGGTTTGTAGAAATGCAGCAGATTTCTGTATATCAATTTTGTATCTTGAGACTTTACTGAATTTGTATATCAGTTCTAGCAATTTTTTGGTGGAGTTTTTTGGGTTTTCTGTATAGAGTATCATGTCATCTGCAAATACTGAAAGTTTGACTTCTTCCTTGCTGATTTGGATGCCTTTTCTTTCTTTTGTTGTCTGATTGCTGCAGCTAGAACTTCCAGTGCTATGTTAAACAACAGTGGTGAGAGTGGACATCCCTATCTTATTCCAGACTGTAGAGAAAAGCTCTCAGTTTCCTCATTGAGGATGATATTAGCTGTGGGTTTTTCACATATGGCCTTTATGATTTTGAGATGTGATCTCTCTCCCGGCTTTCTTGAGGGATTTTATCATGAATGGATGTTGTACTTTGTCAAATGTTTTTTCTATATCTATTGAGAGGATCATATGGTTCTTATCATTTCTTTTATTTATGTGTATTATGTTGATTGATTTGGAAGTATCGAACTGCCCTTGCATCCTGGGAATAAATACCACTTGATCGTGGTGAATGTTTCTTTTAATGTACTGTTGGATTCAATTTGCCGGTATCTTGTTGAGAATTTTTGCATCCATGTTCATCAGGGATATTGGTCTGTAGTTCTCTGTTTTTAGTGGAGTCTTTCTCTGGTTTTGGAATTAGGGTGATACTGGCTTCATAGAATGAGTTTGGAAGTTTTCCTTCCATTTCTTTTTTTGGAATAGTTTGAGAAGAATAGGTATTAGCTCTTTAAATTTTTGGCAGAATTCCCCTGTGAAGCCCTCTGGCCTTGGACTTTTGTTGGTTAGAAGATTTTTGATTAGATTGAATTTCTTTCCTGATTATCGGTCTGTTCAAGTTTTCTATTTTTTTCTGTTTTAGTTTTGGTAGTTTATATGTTTCTAGGAATGTATTCATTTTTTCCAGATTGTACGATTTGTTGGTATATAATTTTTCATAGTATTCTCTTATAATTGTATTCATTTTTGGTTGTTACTTCTTCTCTCTCATTTGTAATTTTCTTTATTTGGTTCCTTTCTCTTTTCTTTCTGAGAAGTCTGGCTAGGGATTATCAATTATATTCATTTTTTCAAAGAACCAGCTCCTGGTTTCATTGATCTGTTCTTTTGTTTTTTGTGTGTGTGGTTTTTTTTTTTTTTTTAAGTTTCTATACTATTTATATCTGCTCTAATCTTTCTTATTTCCTTCTTTCTGCTGGCTGGAGGCTTCATTTGTTGTTCTTTTTCTAGCTCCTTTTAGTGTAAGGGTTAGTTTGTTTATTTGAGATATTTCATCTTGAGGTAGGCCTGTATTACTATATACTTGCTTCTGAGTACTATTTGGTTTTAACCCTGAGATTTTGGACCACTGTGTTTTCACTTTCATTTGTTTCCATGTATTTTTTAAAAATTTCTTCTTTAATTTCCTGGTTGACCCATTCATTCTTTTTTTTTTTTTTTTTTTTTTTTTTTTTATTTAAGTAGGCAGAGAGGCAAGCAGAGAGAGAAGGGGGAAGCAGGCTCCCCGCGGGGCAGAGAGCCCGATGCGGGGCTCGATTCCAGGACCCCGGGATCATGACCTGAGCCAAAGGCAGAGGCTTTAACCCACTGAGCCACCCAGGTGCCCCAGACCCATTCATTCTTTAGTAGCATGTTGTTTAACTTCCATATATTTGTCGTCTTTCCAAATTTTTTCTTCTGGTTGACTTCTAAGTTCATAGCATTGTGGTGAGAAAAGATGTATGGTATGATCCTAATCTTTTTGTACTGGTTGAGGCCTGATTTTTGACCTAGTATGTGATCTGTTCAGGACAGTTTCCCATGTGCACTTGAAAAGAATGTGTATTCTGCTGCTTTAGGGTGAGATGTTCTGAATATATCTATTAAGTTTATCTGGTCCAGTGTGTCATTCAAAGCCATTGTTTTCTTGTTGACTGTCTGCCTAGATGATCTGTCCATTGATGTAAGTCAGGTTTTAAAGTCCCCTACTACTATTGTTTTGTTACCAGTGAGCTTCTTTATATTATTGTTTTATATATTTGGGTGCTCCCAAGTTGGGGGAATAAATATTTATAATTGTTGGATCTTCTTGCTGGATAGTCTCCTTTATTATGATGTAGTGTCCTACTTTGTCTCTTGTTACAGCCTTTGGTTTAAAATCTGGTCTCTCTGAAAGAAGTATTGCTACTCTAGCTTTCTTTAGATGTCCATTTGCATAAGTGTTTCTTTATCTCTTCACTTTCAATCTGCAGGTATCTTTAGGTCTAAAATGAGTCTCTTGTAGGCAGCATGTAGATATGGGTCTTATTTTTTTATCCATTCTGACACCTTGTGTCTTTTGGAGCCTTCACTCCATTTATATTCAGAGTAATTATTGATATATATTTGTTGCCATTTTACTACTTGTTTTGTCATTTTTGGAGATTATTTTTCTGTTCCTTTTTAGTCTTAGTCACTTTTGGTCTTTCCTTCCCACTCAAAGAGTCCCCTTTATTATTTTTTGTAGGGCTGCTTTAGTCATCATGAACTCTTTTTGTTTTTGTTTGTCTAGGTCTTTCTTTATCTTTCCTTCCATTCTGGATGATACCCTTGCTGGATAGAGTATTCTTGGCTGCAGATTTTCCCCATTCAGCATATTGAATACTTCTGGCTTGCCGAGTTTCTGTGGAGAATTCTGCTACTAAACTCATGGGTCTTCCTTTGAGAGTTAGGAACTTCCTTTGTCTTGCTGCTTTTAGAAATTTTTTTCTTTATCACTATATTTTGCAAATTTAACTACAATATGTTTTAGTGTTGGCCTGCTTTTGTTGATTTTGATGGGAGTTCTCTATGCCTCCTGGATTTGGATATTTGTTTGCTTCCCTAAGCTAGGGAAGTTTTCAGCTATCATTTCCTCAAATAAACCTTCTGCTCCCTTTTCTCTCTCTTCTTCTGGGACTCTGTTACAAACATTATTACATTTGGTGAAATCACTGAGTTCCCTAAGTCTACTCTCGTGATTTATCGTTCTTCTTTAACTCCTTTGTTCAGCTGTACTTTTCCATAATTCTATCTTCTATATCACTTATTCATTCCTCTGCTTTTTCCATTCTTGTAGTCATTATATCCAGTTAGTTTTAAATCTCAGATACTGAATTTTTCATTTCTGCCTGTTTGGTGTTTTAGCTCTTTAATCACTATGGTAAGGGTTTCCCTGATAACTTCCATGCTTTTCTCAAGCCCAAGGAATATCTTTATGATTGTTGCTTTAAAATCTGCATCAGAAAAAAAAATAAATAAAATCTGCATCAGGCATATTGCACATATCTGTTTCAATTAGATCTCTGGCTGTGATCTTTTCTAATTCTTTCTTTTGGGATGAATTCCTCCATCTTGGTATTTTGTCTAGGCCTATATCTTTTTCTCTGTGTTAGAAAACCTGTTATGTTTCCTGCTTCTGTGAGTAATGGCTTTATGAAGAAGAGGTCGTATAGCGTGCAGGGCCTAGTGCTTCAGGAAATGTCTCTGGTGTGTGCTGCGTGCTCTCTGCTGCTGTGTTTTGGCTGCTCTATCCCTCAGGGCCATCATCTGCAGAGGCTCTTCTTGCCTGTAGTGGACAGTGTTTGGACCTTGGCCAGAGTGTGTCAAGTTTTAACTAGGTGTGCTCTAGTCTGCTTCTTAAATGAGACCTGATGCTACTCCCACTAGAACTGAAGCTTTGCAGAGCTCTGTAGTTGGTAGTTGTGGTGTGTGCAGGGGTTTGTGCTGGTCTTCTGGGGAAAGGGCCAGCTGCACTGGTCCTTAGGCACACCTGCCTGAAAAAAGCAGTACCAGCAGAGTGTCGGGGGATGGAACCTAGTGTAAGCAGGTTAGGCAGCCAGTGTTGGTGCTGTGCTGTTTACTGAAGTTGGTTTATGCTGAGTGGCAGGGGAGGAAAATGGTGCTACTCAGCTCCTTTGTCCGTGGAGAAGGATGTCTGTGCTTGTTGCTCTCAGGGAAACCCTCCTGGAAGAGCAAATAATTGAATAAACTCCCCTTGTACATCACAGGTATTTTTCAGATTGCTGTTTTCACAGTGTCTCTCTCTCTCGGGGTTGCTTGCTGCCTGGAGCAATGCAGTACACCTTGGGCTCTATTGCAGCCTAGCATGCCAGCTTTTAGAACTCTACACCTGGTTGGCGGGGACCTGCAATGGTCTTCTGGGTGAAGGTCTTGCCATGCTAGGACCAAAGCACGTTTGACCCAGAAGGGTAATTGTGCTAGAGTACAGAAGTGTGGGATTTGTGGCAAAGCAGGCTAAACAGTCAGTGTCTGTCTTAGCCACCCTCAGCACTTATCTCTGTGCCTGTGCTGGGTGGAGGGTAGTGAAATGGTATTTGCAGGCTGCTTTGTCCCCAGGGAGTCAGTGCCACCTCTCATAGATGTACTTAGAGAAGAGGGGACAGTCTTCCCATCATGTATCCTATGTGATCCTCAGATCACACAGTTTGCCCCAGGGTTGCTTGCCTGCCTTCTCTCCAGAAGTAGGGTAGAGCCCTTAAGTCGCTATCCCAGCCAAGGCCACGAATCTCCAAAACTACACTCTTTGAGCCCCACTGGTTGCAAAATACAAAAACTAGAAAATCTGCCCCTCTCATTTTCCCAGGCAATGGCTTTAGGGAAGTGTTCTTGTGCATTCCCCTGTGCATTCCACTTTCTTGCCTTTCCCTTCAACCAGGGCTCTCTCCCATCTGTAGCACCTGAGGTCTCTTTCTTCCCCAAACAATGTCTCCATACTTTCTACCTTCCTTGATGTGGTCTTTTCCCTCCTGCTAGTTGTGCAGTTTGTTCTACAGTCCTCAGGTCAATTTCTTGGGTACTCAGAATGAATTGATAGTTATCTAGCTGTGTATGAGTGACAAGGGAAGCCTAGGTCCTCCTACTACACCACCCTCTTAGTGCCCCCTGCCTGTATATATTACTTTTGCCCTTTGCAGTTAAAAAAAATACCCCAAAGTCTTGGAACTTACTAGAATTTCTATAAAAAATTGTAGAAGCCCCAGTAGCCTAATGGATAAGGCATTGGCCTCCTAGAGTTTCTATAAAAAATTGTAGATTGCAGTAAGTTTTAGTTGGCACCTTCTCTTCATAATTACCTCATACTTCATGGGATCACTTGCTATCTGTAACTGCCCTGTTTTTTGTTATTGTCATTTGAGTTTTCTGTTAATTCTTTTTTTTCTTTTAAAGATTTTATTTATTTATTTGACAGAGAGAGACACAGTGAGAGAGGGAATACAAGCAGGGGAGTTGGAGAGGGAGAAGCAGGCTTCCTGCTGAGCAGAGAGCCCAATGTGGGACTGGATCCTAGGACCCTGGGATCATGACCTGAGCCAAAGGCAGATGCTTAACGACAGAGCCACCTGTGTGCCCTTCTGCTAATTCTTATATTGTCATCTCTTTAGTTTATTGGGCTTAAAGTACACAGCTGTAATAAAAGTATTACCATTTCACATCTCTTCAGCATTTTGGAAGTTGCTACAGTTTTTAATAGGAGGTCAGTAGGTATGGGACTTTAAGAGGCAAAGATAGCAAAACTAAAAAATAGTGTTATAAGTAAATACATAAGAATTGAATAAGTGAAAAATGATTTATAATATATGTTTTAAATAACTTTTTAATTTCAGATTAGTTTAATTTATAGAAAAGTTGCAAAGAAACACTGTGTTTTTAACTAAAAACATTATATAGCTATCCAAGCTGGGTTTTGTTATCTATATGCTATTTTCAAACTTCCTGCTGAGTCAAAAGAAGCACAAAATAATTTCTGGAAGTGCTGATGGAATTTTTATCCCAAGCTTATTACAGAAAATAAATAAAAAGATAGCTGAGAAGAAACATGGAAATGGCAGAGGGGTACCTATGACTAGACTAAATATGGAAAATGGTGGAAGTAAACCATTAGACAAAGATTTCTATTTTTAGATGGGTATGTTTAAGATAAATGTCTTCAGTGTACATAGTCCTAAAGCCTTCAGGAGATTGGAAAGTTTTCTGTTCTTTCAAAAGAACATAAAGAAATGCCAACCCAAAAGTCGTTTTTTTGTTTTGTTTTGTTTTTGTTTTTAAGATTTTATTTATTTATTTAACAGAGAAAGAGAGAGCAGCAGAGGGAAAGGGAGAAGCAGGCTCCTGCTGAGCAGGGAGCCCAATGTGGGACTCTACCCTAGGACCCTGGGATCATAACCTGAGCCAAAGGCAGACACTTAACTGACTGAGCCACCTAGGCACACAAGTTTTTTGTTTTTGTTTTTAATTTAATTTTATTTTTTATAAACATATATTTTTATCCCCAGTGATACAGGTCTGTGAATCGCCAGGTTTACACACTTCACAGCACTCACCATAGCACATACCCTCCCCAATGTCCTTAACCCCCCCCACCCAACCCCCCTCCCCCCAGCAACCCTCAGTTTGTTTTGTGAGATTAAGAGTCACTTATGGTTTGTCTACCTCCCAATCCCATCTTGTTTCATTTACTCTTCTCCTACCCCCTTAACCCCCCATGTTGCATCTCCTCTCCCTCATATCAGGGAGATCATATGATAGTTGTCTTTCTCCGATTGACTTACTTCGCTAAGCATGATACCCTCTAGTTCCATCCACATTGTCGCAAATGGCAAGATTTCATTTCTTTTGATGGCTGCATAGTATTCCATTGTGTATATATACCACATCTTCTTTATCCATTCATCTGTTGATGGACATCTAGGTTCTTTCCAAAGTTTGGCTATTGTAGACATTGCTGCTATAAACATTCGGGTGCACGTGCCCCTTTGGATCACTACGTTCGTATCTTTAGGGTAAGTACCCAGCAGTGCAATTGCTGGGTCATAGGGTAGTTCTATTTTCAGCATTTTGAGGAACCTCCATGCTGTTTTCCAGAGTGGTTGCGCCAGCTTGCATTCCCACCAACAGTGTAGGAGGGTTCCCCTTTCTCCGCATCCTCGCCAGCATCTGTCATTTCCTGACTTGTTAATTTTAGCCATTCTGACTGGTGTGAGGTGGTATCTCATTGTGGTTTTGATTTGTATTTCCCTGATGCCGAGTGATGTGGAGCACTTTTTCATGTGTCTGTTGGCCATCTGGATGTCTTCTTTGCAGAAATGTCTGTTCATGTCCTCTGCCCATTTCTTGATTGGATTCTTTGTTCTTTGGGTGTTGAGTTTGCTAAGTTCTTTATAGATTTTGGACACTAGCCCTTTATCCGATATGTCATTTGCAAATATCTTCTCCCATTCTGTCAGTTGTCTTTTGGTTTTGTTAACTGTTTCCTTTGCTGTGCAAAAGCTTTTGATCTTGATAAAGTCCCAATAGTTCATTTTTGCCCTTGCTTCCCTTGCCTTTGGCGATGTTCCTAGGAAGATGTTGCTGCGGCTGAGGTTGAAGTGGTTGCTGCCTGTGTTCTCCTCAAGGATTTTGATGGATTCCTTTCTCACATTGAGGTCCTTCATCCATTTTGAGTCTATTTTCGTGTGTGGTGTAAGGAGATGATCCAATTTCATTTTTCTGCATGTGGCTGTCCAATTTTCCCAACACCATTTATTGAAGAGGCTGTCTTTTTTCCATTGGACATTCTTTCCTGCTTTGTCGAAGATTAGTTGACCATAGAATTGAGGGTCTATTTCTGGGCTCTCTATTCTGTTCCATTGATCTATGTGTCTGTTTTTGTGCCAGTACCATGCTGTCTTGATGATGACAGCTTTGTAATAGAGCTTGAAGTCCGGAATTGTGATGCCACCAACTTTGGCTTTCTTTTTCAATAATCCTTTGGCTATTCGAGGTCTTTTCTGGTTCCACATAAATTTTAGGATTATTTGTTCCATTTCTTTCAAAAAATGGGTGGTACTTTGATAGGAATTGCATTAAATGTGTAGATTGCTTTAGGTAGCATAGACATTTTCACAATATTTATTCTTCCAATCCAGGAGCGTGGAACATTTTTCCATTTCTTTGTGTCTTCCTCAGTTTCTTTCATGAGTACTTTATAGTTTTCTGAGTACAGATTATTTGCCTCTTTGGTTAGGTTTATTCCTAGGTATCTTATTGTTTTGGGTGCAATTGTAAATGGGATTGACCCCTTAATTTCTCTTTATTCTGTCTTATTGTTGGTGTAGAGAAATGCAACTGATTTCTGTGCATTGATTTTATATCCTGACACTTTACTGAATTCCTGTACAAGTTCTAGCAGTTTTGGAGTGGAGTCTTTTGGGTTTTCCACATATAGTATCATATCATCTGCAAAGAGTGATAGTTTGACTTCTTCTTTGCCGATTTGGATGCCTTTAATTTCCTTTTGTTGTCTGATTGCTGAGGCTAGGACTTCTAGTACTATGTTGAATAGCAGTGGTGATAACGGACATCCCTGCCGTGTTCCTGACCTTAGCGGAAAAGCTTTCAGTTTTTCTCCATTGAGAATGATATTTGCGGTGGGTTTTTCATAGATGGCTTTGATGATATTGAGGTATGTGCCCTCTATCCCTACACTTTGAAGAGTTTTGATCAGGAAGGGATGCTGTACTTTGTCAAATGCTTTTTCAGCATCTATGGAGAGTATCATATGGTTCTTGTTCTTTCTTTTATTAATGTGTTGTATCACATTGATTGATTTGCGGATGTTGAACCAACCTTGCAGCCCTGGAATAAATCCCACTTGGTCGTGGTGAATAATCCTTTTAATGTACTGTTGAATCCTATTGGCTAGTATTTTGGCGAGAATTTTTGCATCTGTGTTCCTCAAGGATATTGGTCTGTAGTTCTCTTTTTTGATGGGATCCTTGTCTGGTTTTGGGATCAAGGTGATGCTGGCCTCATAAAATGAGTTTGGAAGTTTTCCTTCCATTTCCATTTTTTGGAACAGTTTCAGGAGAATAGGAATTAGTTCTTCTTTAAATGTTTGGTAGAATTCTCCCGGGAAGCCATCTGGCCCTGGGCTTTTGTTTGTTTGGAGATTTTTGATGACTGTTTCAATCTCCTTGCTGGTTATGGGTCTGTTCAGGCTTTCTATTTCTTCCTGGTTCAGTTGTGGTAGTTTATATGTCTCTAGGAATGCATCCATTTCTTCCATATTGTCAAATTTGTTGGTGTAGAGTTGCTCATAGTATGTTCTTATAATTGTCTGTATTTCTTTGGTGTTAGTTGTGATCTCTCCTCTTTCATTCATGATTTTATTTATTTGGGTCCTTTCTCTTTTCTTTTTGATAAGTCTGGCCAGGGGTTTATCGATCTTATTAATTCTTTCAAAGAACCAGCTCCTAGTTTCGTTGATTTGTTCTATTGTTTTTTTTTGGTTTCTATTTCATTGATTTCTGCTCTGATCTTTATGATTTCTCTTCTCCTTCTGGGTTTAGGCTTTCTTTCTTGTTCTTTCTCCAGCTCCTTTAGGTGTAGGGTTAGGTTGTGTACCTGAGACCTTTCTTGTTTCTTGAGAAAGGCTTGTACCGCTATATATTTTCCTCTCAGGACTGCCTTTGTTGTGTCCCACAGATTTTGAACCGTTGTGTTTTCATTATCATTTGTTTCCATGAATTTTTTCAATTCTTCTTTAATTTCCTGGTTGACCCATTCATTCTTTAGAAGGATGCTGTTTAGTCTCCATGTATTTGGGTTCTTTCCAAATTTCCTCTTGTGATTGAGTTCTAGCTTCAGAGCATTGTGGTCTGAAAATATGCGGGGAATGATTCCAATCTTTTGATACTGGTTGTGACCTGATTTAGGACCGAGGATGTGGTCTATTCTGGAGAAAGTTCCATGTGCACTCCAGAAGAATGTGTATTCTGTTGCTTTGGGATGAAATGTTCTGAATATATCTGTGATGTCCATCTGGTCCAGTGTGTCATTTAAGGCCTTTATTTCCCTGTTAATCTTTTGCTTGGATGATCTGTCCATTTCAGTGAGAGGAGTGTTAAAGTCCCCTACTATTATTGTATTATTATCGATGTTTTTCTTTGATTTTGTTATTAATTGGTTTATATAGTTGGCTGCTCCCATGTTAGGGGCATAGATATTTAAAATTGTTAGATCTTGTTGGACAGATCCTTTGAGTATGATATAGTGTCCTTCCTCATCTCTTATTATAGTCTTTGGCTTAAAATCTAATTGATCTGATATAAGGATTGCCACTCCTGCTTTCTTCTGATGTCCATTAGCATAGTAAATTCTTTTCCACCCCCTCACTTTAAATCTGGAGGTGTCTTTGGGTCTAAAATGAGTTTTTTGTAGGCTACATACAGATGGGCTTTGTTTTTTTATCCATTCTGATACTCTGTGTCTTTTGATTGGGGCATTTAGCCCATTAACATTCAGAGTAAGTATTGAGAGATATGAATTTAGTGCCATTGTATTGCCTGTAAGGTGACTGTTGTTGTATATTGTCTCTGTTTCTTTCTGATCTACTACTTTTAGGGTCTCTCTTTGCTTAGAGGACCCCTTTCAATATTTCCTGTAGAGCCGGTTTGGTGTTTGCAAATTCTTTCAGTTTTTGTTTGTCCTGGAAGCTTTTAATCTCTCCTTCTATTTTCAATGATAACCTAGCTGGATATAGTATTCTTGGCTGCATGATTTTCTCGTTTAGTGCTCTGAATATATCATGCCAGCTCTTTCTGGCCTGCCAGGTCTCTGTGGATAAGTCTGCTGCCAATCTAATATTTTTACCATTGTATGTTACAGACTTCTTTTCCCGGGCTGCTTTCAGGATCTTCTCTTTGTCACTAAGACTTGTAAATTTTACTATTAGGTGACGGGGTGTAGACCTATTCTTATTGATTTTGAGGGGGGTTCTCTGAACCTCCTGGATTTTGATGCTTGTTCCCTTTGCCATATTGGGGAAATTCTCTCCAATAATTCTCTCCAATATACCTTCTGTACCCCCTCTCTTTCTTCTTCTTCTGGAATCCCAATTATTCTAATGTTTCGTGTTATGGTGTCACTTATCTCTCGAATTCTCCCCTCATGGTCCAGTAGCTGTTTGTCCCTCTTTTGCTCAGCTTCCTTATTCTCTGTCATTTGGTCTTCTATATCGCTAATTCTTTCTTCTGCCTCATTTATCCTAGCAGTGAGAGCCTCCATTTTTGATTGCACCTCATTAATAGCTTTTTTGATTTCAACTTGGTTCGATTTTAGTTCTTTTATTTCTCCAGAAAGGGCTTTTATATCTCCCGAGAGGGTTTCTCTAATATCTTCCATGCCTTTTTCGAGCCCGGCTAGAACCTTGAGAATCGTCATTCTGAACTCTAGATCTGACATATTACCAATGTCTGTATTGATTAGGTCCCTAGCCTTTGGTACTGCCTCTTGTTCTTTTTTTTGTGGTGAATTTTTTCCGTCTTGTCATTTTGTCCAGATAAGAGTATATGAAGGAGCAAGTAAAATACTAAAAGGGTGGCAACAACCCCAGGAAAATATGCTTTAACCAAATCAGAAGAGATCCCAAATCGTGAGGGGGGAGAAAGGGGATAAAAAGAGGTTCAGAAAGAAAAAAAAAAAAAAAAAGCAACAATTATAAAAAGAGAACAAATAAAGAAAGAATATAAAAAAGAAATATATATATATATTAGATAAACTAGCTAAAAAACGTTAACAAAGAAAAAGGTAAATGTTAAAAAAAATTTTGGCAGAAGAAGAGAAAAAAAATTGAAAGAGAAAAAAAAATTAACTGCAAGGCTAAAGAATCATGGGGAGAAAGCCATGAGTTCCGTGCTTTGCTTTCTCCTCCTCTGGAATTCCGGTGCTCTCCTTGGTATTGAAACTGCACTCCTTGGTAGGTGAACTTGGTCCTGGCTGGATTTCTTGTTGATCTTCTGGGGGAGGAACCTGTTGTAGTGATTCTCAAGTGTCTTTGCCCCAGGCGGACTTGCACCGCCCTTACCAGGGGCCGGGCTGAGTAATCCGCTCGGGTTTGCTTTCGGGAGCTTTTGTTCCCTGAGCACTTTCCGTAGAGTTCCGGAGGGCGGGAATGAAAATGGCGGCTCCCAGTCTCCGGCCCGGAGGAGCCGAGAGCTCGGGGCCCCACTCCTCAGTGCGCCCTCAGAGAACAGCACCCAATTACTCCCGTCACCTCGGCATCCGGCCGCGCTCCGAGCTGACCAAGCCTGCGACCGGTTCAAGGTAACCCCGAGCTGTGAGCTCACTCCTCAGCTCTGTCTCTGTAGCCGGCTTCCCCGTTCTAATACCTGCAAGCTCTGCGACACTCAGACACCCCTGATCCTTCTGTGACCCTGCGGGACCTGAGGCCACGCTGACCCTGCGTGGGCTTCACCCCGGTTAAGCCTCTGGAGCGATGTCCCTCAGCGGAACAGACTTTTAAAAGTCCTGATTTTGTGCTCCGTTGCTCAGCAGCTTGCCGGGAGCCGGCCCCTCCCCCTGTGTTCTATCTTCCCGTCGCTTTGGATTCACTTCTCCGCCAGTCCTACCTTTCAGAAAGTGGTTGATTTTCTGTTTCTAGAATTGCTGTTCTTCTTCTCTTCGATCTCCTGTTGGATTTGTAGGTGTTTGCAATCTTTAGATAAGCTATCTAGCTGATCTCCTGCTACCTGAAGTAGTCTCAGCCTGCTACTTCTCCACCATCTTGACTCCTCAAGTTTTTGTTTTTTAATGAATTGAAGCTTTAGGCATTTTTCATTTAAAAAAAATTTAATAAAAACCTATATACGCACAGCTCTTTATGGCTAATATTTATTGTCAGTGTTGGGTGTTTATATGTCACATATTGTACTGAATCCTTTATGTTTGTGATCTTGTTTAATATTAACAATAGACCTGGAAGACAGGCCACTATTATGCTCATTTTACAGAAGAGGAAACAGAAGTTCAGAGTTGGTAACTTGCCCAAGAAGAAGAACCATGATGTGAACCAGGCAGTCCAACAGCCTGGTTCTTTGATATCCTTTAGTTACAGTAATGGAGCTCTTCAGAAAGTATAGAATCTCTAGAGCACAGAATTTATGTGCTTATCAACAATATAATAGCGATATTAAAATAATAGCCATAGAAATAATAATGGCAAACATTTATGCAGCAATAACATGCCAACCATTGTTCTCAGCTCTTTACATGATCCTCACACAACTCAGAGAGCTCACTATTATCTTTGTTTCACAGTGGAAAACCCTTGAGAATAAGAGAGATTAAGTTGTCCACACAACTTAGCTAATGAATGAGAGGTTGAACCCAGAATTTAGGTCCAGTTCTGTCCAAGCTCAGACTCTTAACCACTATGGTGTATTATAGAACAATCACCGGTTGCCATCAGTCAAAGACTTGAAAGTCTTTAAAGCATAACTTTCCCATCATATTTCCATTCTTTTGAACTGTTGAGTAGGTTTCACTCCTTTCCTTCAAGCTTAAAGTACCTTTATTTCTCTTTGAGATTCTCCCAGCAAACATTTAACAAATCCTAAAGAGCTACTGTGTGATGGGCATTGATCTAGGCACTGGGGTACGAGTGAACAAGATTGAAAAGGGCCTAACACTCATTGAATTCATTCTAGTGGGAGAGAGAAAGTATAAATGCGTACCTAAGTGAGATAATTTAAAGATTAACTTCTTATTGCTATTCCCTTGGCAGGCTTACTTTTAGCAGTCACATCTCCCTGGCTGAAGTCTTTTTTTTTTGTTTACCTGTGGTACTATATGATGCTATTAAAGTCTTTTATTCATTACTTTTATTATACAAATTTCTCAAACATGTGCTATTTTAATTATTGGAAGTAAAAAAAAAAAAAGATAGTTCTTTTAAAGAGCTTACAAGTTTGTACAGTGTTTCCCAACCTCTCCTGTATAGTGACATATATAGAAAATTAATGGGATAAATACAAGAGGTTGTTTAGCTGGGAGGGGGACACTTTAGCTGCCTCAGGTTCTGCCCAGCTGCCTTGAGGGCTAAGGGAATCAACAGCATAGGCATGTAGTAGCAAATTGGTTTGGAATTTTTGGTTTAGTGGGGAGGTGTTGGCACAAAGATATGTTTATAGTACAGTGGGATAATGGCCATGGGGGTAGTTCTGAAGACACTTAAGTGACTGGCTTCCACCTAACCAACTAGAAAAATTAACTGATATTCTCTGTTTTCTTTGACTACTTGGTTCTACTCTATTGTAAGTTCTTCTCTTATTAGTGGAATAGCTTGTTCACTAAAAGATAGTTTGTTTATTCCATACTTGTTCATACTAGTTATATTTTAATGGCATAATGTAATTAATTTTTTTGAGAAACTAATGAATTGGGCTTAAAATAATTATTTATGAAAATTGAGTTGAATGCTTTGGGGGAAAGCAGTTGTTAAATTAGGTGTGGGTGAGACTGAGATGAAAGATTAAGAAAATTGCATAAATCTAGAATGATCTTTGCATGCAGACTGTTTTACAGAGAACTATGTTTTTGGTCCACTTTGAACTGAAACTGGAAATCACAGATGGTATATTTTTGGTGTGCTTTATACATAAGGTGATATACCTCTTGTCAGCAAATCCATACCATATCTAAGGAAAAGATCTTTGTGAATGAATGAACAAAAAGTTGATGTATTTAAAACGTTTTCATGATTCTATGTTTAGACTATTTTTTAAATTTAAAAAATTTTTTAAACCTCTCCAGAATGTTTTGAATAAATGGGTTTCTGTTATTTGTACCAAGTATAAAAGGAAAAGGAGCATCTAGAGAGTTGGGAAGTTAGGGATGAAGAGGTGATGTTAGAACCGAGGATTGAAGTGTAAGTTAGTGTTTGCCCAAAAATCAGGTGGACATTTCGGGTTTAAGAGAACAAGGTGGGGGCGCCTGGGTGGCTCAGTGGGTTAAAGCGTCTGCCTTCGGCTCCGGTCATGATCCCAGGGTCATGGGATCGACCCCCACATCGGGCTCTCTGCTCCATGGGGAGCCTGCTTCCCCTCTCTCTCTGCCTGCCTCTCTGCCTACTTGTGATCTCTGTCAAATAAAGAAATAAAATCTTTTTAAAAAAGAGAGAGAGAGATCAAGGTGGAGAGTGGAAAGTGCTCTATGAACTACAGTTTTTATAGTACTGCTAGAGAGTAAGAATGGAAATGAGTGAGAGATGTAGATAGACAAGGTATACTTACATTGTATACAGAGCAGGTCTGCATTTCACTGTCAGGAGGGATCAATTTGGCTGAGCTAAGGTGATAGAAAATACAGGAGATGGTAGGCAGTTGGAATCTATTTTTAGGAGGCAGGTAAGGGGTGGCTGTTAAGTTACACTCGAAATTACGTAGGAAATTCAGACTACTTAAAGTTCTTGGTTACCATTACAGAAATCGGTACTTTTAATTTTTGCTATTTTTTTGGTTTTGTTTTTAGCCACTTTTATTAGGGCTAACTGACCTTCTTGCTGCTTAGTTTCTATATGTTGTTGATGTGTACTGAGCAAACTTTGATGGTTTAAAATATCTCATCTCGTGATCTTGGGCTATAGTATTCTCAATTATATGCTTAGTCAACAGGTATCTGAGCAGTTACCTCATGCTCAGTGTCAATTGCTAATATATTCCACCATTACAAAACCAACTACATTTGTATACTGAATTTATTCTCTTTCAGTGTATTAACACTTTTCCTCCCAGTTTAGCAGCAATGGCAGTGAAGTCAAGAACACACACGCCAGATATTAAATCCCACTTGCATTTCTTTGTAGTCACATAACATTGGACAGGTTATTTAGCTGTATTAAGCCTCAATTTCCTTACTCATATAAAGTAGACATAATAAAAGCGGGATTTTAGTGAGGGTTATTGAAAATGCATGTGTTTTTTTATTTTTTTACTATTTATTTGCATATTTACCATACGCCAGGCACTCTGATAAAGACTCAGTAAATGTTTGTTATTGTACATTCAACAAATATTTATTAAGTACCTTGTAGATATCAGGTGCTTTCCTGGGTACAGTAAAAACAGAATTATATTAAGATTATAGAATTGTCTATTTTTAAAATTGTATAACTTTCTTCTTTAACCTTTAGGATTGCAGGAGGTCGGTACTCTGTCAAACCAGTGAGAATAAACAAGATAATATCCTCCACAATGAAGATGATTAGCTGTACCCTTCTGTTTGAGTTTTATTGAAGATCCACATAGTGAAAGCCCTAGGGTATATGTGGAATTTTATTTAACCAGCAACTCCATCCATGTTTATAGACTTTTTATCTGCTAAAATCAAGATATATGTGAGGGGTTGGCCTCATTTCAGAGGACTATCATAGCTATTAAAGGAATCAGGTGCCCATTTTCATACTGTGTGGAACTGTAGGTACCTAAAGGGGTGTGTATATGTAAAGTTAAGTGAGCTGGGGAAGCTTTGCAGAATGTTGCTGGCACTGGATTGTCAAAGCTTAACTGAAATAGTAGGAAGGATGACTGATCACCATTAGGATTTGTTCCTTGACCATCTGTCATTGAGCAAGGCTTTTTCCACTTTGGAAATCAGATGTTTTTTCTTAGTTTTTTTGATGGTGGGCAATAATGACCCAAATTCATCACTTGAAGAAAATATATTAATAGGAACCGTTGACAGGAGTCTGAGGATTGGGAGTTTGTACAGTTGTATCAGTTTGTGTTATTTCTGGAGATTCACCTATAGTTGGATGTGTAGGTTGATGCTAATTTTCTCTAGGATAAAAATCCTGGAGGAGTTAAGATGGTGGAGGAGTGTGGCACCCTAATTTCATCTGGTTCCTGGAATTCAGCTAGATAGTTATCAAATCATTCTGAACACCTGCAAAATCAACTGGAGATCTAAGAAAAGAATTGCTGCAACACTACAAATAGAAAAATGACCTAAATGACCATTTAGGAGGTGCAGAGAAGTGAATCTGAGGCGATATATTGGAAGATAAACCACAGGGGAGGGAGCCTCCATGAGCCAGGTGCCAGAAAGTGTTAAAAGCAGCAGATTGAAAAATTAGAACTTTTAGAAGTCTGCCTGAAAGGTGCTCAGGAAGCAGGGTGGAATTCCAGGTGGGACAGCATGGTCACAGGAACCCCTGGGTCACAAAAAGGAAGCGGGTGTCTGAGTGTGGCAGAGTTCCCAGGCATTGGAGTCAGGAAGGCAGCTGAAAATAGCAAGTCCAGGCACTGACTTTCTGCTCGATGTTGCCATAAACCTCAAACCACTGCATGGTCAGCCAACTGCTCTCTGAGCAGGGGCCCAGCAAGCAACAGAGCCAAGGCAAGACCCCCAACTTTTCTGGGAGGAGCAGCACAGGTATCTATAAAGTTTGGAGTCTATAAAGTTTGGAGATTCAAAATGGGGTCCTCTGCCTGAGATAAAAAAAATGCTTAGTCATAAGCTGGGTGAACACAGAGTTCAACTGGAAACCAGTGAGACAAGAGCAATTGACTGATTTTCTGTGAGGGTGCACTGAATAGTGGGGGATACAGACTTTCAGTTCTGGGGCTAGAGATGAGGATGCTGCCATTTTCATCCCCCAGACTGGTGCTGAAAGCCTTCAGGGAACTAAAGCCATATGGAGCAATCCAGAGCTGCTTACACTGAGCCCTGCCCCCTAGCAAGGGCAGTGCGATTACACCCAAGCAAAGGCACCTGATAATCAGCACAACAGGCCCTTCCCTGAGAAGACCAGTAGGAACATCTGGCTAATACCAAGTTTACCCATCATAATGAACTGAAAAACTCCAGCTCTTGGGAAAAACAGTGTATAGCAATCATGGCTTTTTTCTTATCATTCTCTGAACTTTAATTTTTAAAGTTTTTTTTTTCCTTTTCAGCTATTATTTTATCAATTCTTTAAGTCTTTTTTAATTTTTGTTTTTACATTTACGTCTTATATATATTTTCATTTTTTGCTTCCTTTCATTTTATTCAACTTTATTTTTGTGCATAAAGTTAAAGTTTTTCTTGCTTTCCTGTTTTGGAATCTAGTTTTCTTTTAACAAACCAAAACACACCCTGGATCTAGTTTATTATTTTGTTCTGTTCACCTTCTCTTTGATTTTATTCTCTCTCTTTTCTTAAAGAGGGGAAATCTGTTTTCTTCTGATTTGTTTAGTATATATTTCTGGTGTCATTGTTGGTATTTTTGTATTTTCTCTCTTTCATTTGTTTTTTTCTGGACATAATGACAAGACAGAAGAACTCACGCTAAAAGAAGAGGAGGCAGGGATTTAATCAATATGGCTTATAAGTAAGATATCAGAACTAGAATTCAGAACAATTTTGAAAGTACTAACTGGGCTTGAAAAAAAGCATTGGAGACACTAGAGAATCCCTTAGTGGAGAAATAAAAGAACTAAAATCTAATCAGGTTGAACTAAAAAAGGTTATTACTGAGGTGCAATTAAAAAATGGAGGCTCTAACTGCTAGGATAAATGAGGCAGAAGAGAGAGTCAATGATAGAGAAAACAAAATGATGGAGAATAAAGAAGGTGAGAAAAAGAAAGATAAACACTACTGGATCATGAAGGGATAATTTGATAGGTCTGTAACACAATATCAAAGCAAAACAGTATTAGAAAAATTGGGGTCCCAGAGGAAGAGGAAAGAGAGAGAAGCGTAGAAGGTTTAAGAACTTCCCTGATCTGGGGAATGAAACAGGCAGTCAAGTCCAGGAGGCACAGTGAACCCCCTCAAAATCAATAAAAATGGGTCAACACCTTGACATATAATAGTGAAGCCTTCAGATTTCAGAGATAAAGAGAAAATCCTGAAAGCAGCTCAGGACAAGAGGTTCTTAACCTACAAGGGTAGAAACATAAGTCTGGCAAGAGACCAATCCACAGAGACCTGGCCAGAAAGGACTGGCACGATATATTCAAGGGGCTAGATGAGGAGAAATATGCAGCCAAGAATACTTTATCCGTCAAGGCTATCATTCAGAATAGAAGGAGAAATAAAGAGTTTCCAGGACAAACAGAAACTAAAATAATTTGTGGTCACTAAACCAGCCCTGCAGAAAATATTAAAGGGGATCCATTGAGTGAAGATTGAGCCCAAAAGTAACAATGACCAGAAAGGAACAGAGACACTATACATAAACAGTGACTTTACAGGTGATAAAATGGCATTAAATTAATATATTTCAGTAATTACTCTGAATATAAATGGGCTAAATGCTTCAGTCAAAAGACAGAGGATCAGATTGGATAAAAAAACAAGACCCATTTATATGCTGTCTAGAAGAGACTCATTTTAGACCCAAAGACACCTCCAGATTGTGGGTATCAAAAGAAAGCTGGAGTAGCAATCCTTAGACAAATTAGATTTTAAATCAAAGACTATATTAAGTGATGAAGAGGGACATGATATCATAATTAAAGGGTCTATCCAACAAGAAGATACAACAATTGTAACTATTTATACTCCTAACTTGGAACAGCAATTATATAAAGCAATTAATAAAATTTAAAAAAACACATTGATAATAATACAATAATAGTAGGGGACTTTAACACCCCACTCATTGCAATGGACAGATCATCCAAGAAGATCAGCAAAGAAACAAGGGCTTTGAATGAGATATTGGACCAGATGGACTTCAAAGATAGATTCAGAGCATACCATCCTAAAGCAACAGAGTACACATTCTTCTCTAGTGCACATGGAATATTCTCCAGAATGGATCACATACTGGATCACAAATTAGGTCTCAACTGGTACCAAAAGACTGGGATCTTTCCCTGCATATTTTCAGACCACAGTGCTTTGAAACTTGAACTCAATCACAAGAGGAGATTTGGAAAGAACTCAACTACCTGGAGTTTAAAGAGCATCCTACTAGAGAATGAATGGCTCAACCAAGAAATTAAAGAATAAAAAAATTCATGGAAACAAATGAAAATGAAAATACAACTGTTCAGAACCTTGGGATGCAGCAAAGATGGTCCTAAGAGGGAAGTACATAGCAATACAAACCTTTCTCAAGAAACAAGCCTCAAATATACAACCTAATCTTATACCTAATGGAGCTAGAGAAAAAACATCAAATGAAGCCTAAGTTCAACAGGAGAGGAAAAATAATAAAAATAATAAAGATACTATCCAGTGGGATCCAACAGTACATTAAAAGGATTATTCACCATGAGTGGGATTTATTCCTGGGATTCAAGGGTGGATCAACATCTGTAAATCAATCAGTGTGATACACTGCATTGATGAAAGAAAGCACAGGAATCATATGATCCTCTCAATAAATGGAGAAAAAGCATTTGACAAAATACATCGTCCTTTCTTAATTAAAACTCTCTACTGTGTAGGGATAGAGGGAATATACCTCAGTATCATAAAAGCCAAATATGAAAAACCCATAGCGAATATCAATCTCAACATGGAAAAACACAGCTTTTTCTCTTAGGTTCAGGAACACGACCAGGATGTCTACTCTCACCACTGTTGTTCAACATAGTCCTAGAAGTCCTAGCCTCAGCAGTCAGACAATGGGAAGAAATAAAAGGCTTCCAAATCAGCAAAGAAGTCAAACTCTCACTTTTTACAGATGACATCACTCTCTATGTGGAAAACCCAAAAGATCCACCCCCAAAATTGCTAGAACACATATAGGAATTCAGCAAAGTGGCAGGATACAAAAACCAATGCACAGAAATCAGTGCATTTCTATACACTAACGAGACAGAAGAAAGAGACATCAAGGAGTTGATCCCAGTTACGATTATACCAAAAACCATAAGATATCTAGGAATAAACCTAACCAAAGAGGTAAAGGATCTGTACTCTGGAAACTATAGAACACTTAGGAAAGAAATTGTAGACACAAATGGAAAAACATTCCATGCCCCTGGATTGGAAGAACAAATATTGTTCAAATGTCTGTGCTACCCAGAGGAATCTACACATTCAGTGTAATCCCGATCAAAATACCATCAACTTTTTTCACAGAGCTGGAACAAATAATCCTAAAATTTGTATAGAACCAGAAAAGACTGAATAGCAAAGAAAAGTTGAAAAAAAAAAACCAAAGCTGATGGCATCACAGTTCTGGACTTCAAGCTATATTATAAAGCTGTAATCATCAAGACAGTAGGGTACTGGCACAAAAACAGACACATAGATCAAAGGAACAGAATAGAGAACCCAGAAATAGACCCTCAACTCTATGGTTAGCTAATCTTCGACAAATCAGGAGAGAATATCCAGTGGAAAAAAGACAGTCTCTTCAACAAATGATGTTGGGAAAATTGGACAGTCACATGTAAAAGAATGAAACTGGACCATTCTCTTAACACTGTACACAAAAATAAATTAAAAATGAAAGACCTAAATGTGAGATTGGAATCCATTAAAATCCTAGAGGAGAACATAAGTGGTAATGTCTTTGACCTCCGCCACAGCAACTTCTTGTTAGACACTTCTCTAACGGCAAGTTCAAAAATGAACTATCGGGACTTTATCAAGATAAAAAGCTTTTTCACAGCAAAAGAAACAGCTGACAAAACCAGAAGGCAACCTTCAGAATGGGAGAAGGTATTTACAACTGTCTTATCAGATAAAGGGCTATTATCCGAGATCTATAAAGAACTTACCAAACTCAACTCTGAAAAAACAAATAATCCAGTCAAGAAATGAAGACATGAACAGGCATTTCTTCAAAGAAGACATACAAATGACCAACAGACCCATGCAAAAATGCTTAACGTCACTTAACATCAGAGAAACACAAATCAAGACCACAATGGGATACCACCTCAGACTGGTCACAATGGCCAAAATTAGTAAGTCAGGAAATGAGAGATGTTGGTGAGGATTCTGAGAAAGGGGAACCCTCTTAAACTGCTGGTGGAAATGCAAGCTGGTATATCCACTCTGGAAAACAGTATGAAGGTTCCTCAAAAAGTTAACAATAGAGCTACCCTAAGATTCAGGAATTGGGGCTATCCGGTATCGACCCAAAGGATACAAACAGAGTAATCCGAAGGGGCACATGCATCCCAATGTTTATAGCAGCAATGTCCACTATAGCCAAATGATGGAAAGAGCCCAGATGTCCATCTACAGATGAAGGGATAAAGAAGTGTGTGTGTGCGTGTGCATGAGCACGCACACACACACACAAAATGGAATATTACTCAGCCATCAAAAAAATGAAATCTTACATTTACAATGATGTGGGTGAAACTAGAGGGTATTGTGCTAAGCGAAATAAGTCAATCAGAGAAAGACAATTATCCTATTATTTCACTCGTATCCTATGATTTCACTCATACATCGAGTTTGAAAAACAAAACAGAGGAGCATAGGGGAAGGGAGGGAAAAAGTAAAATAAGAAATCAGAGAGGGAGACAAACTATAAGAGATTCTTAACTCTAGGAAACAAACAGGATCGCTGGAGAGGAGCAACTGGGTGGAAGGGATAACTGGGTGGTGGGCATTAAGGAGGGTATGTGATATATTGAGCCCTGGGTATTATATGCAACTGATGAATCACTGAACTCTGCCTCTGAAACTACTAATACACTATGTGTTAATTAATTGAATTTAAAATTCCTGTGATGAATATATCTATATGTACATCTTTGCATCTCTGAATTATTTGGAAGAATAACAAGAAACAGTTTTTCAGAGGATATGAATTTTTAAAAGTTTCTTGTTACATATTTCAAATTGCTTTCCAGAAAGAGTATACCAGTTTGGTCCCATTCGTTTTAATTTACTGGTTCCACAGAAATTTTTTGAGTGTCAGTTATATATTAGAAGACCATACTGACAAAGCCCAATCTCATCTAGTTTCTAGTTTACAAGCTAGTGGAGGAGTGGACCATAAATGACATGTAATATAATTTGCAATAGTGATACATGACATGAAGAAAAATAAAGATGGGAAAGGGTACAGAGAATAAGCAGTAGAGGTACTATTTTAGATGGGGCAGGCAGAAGTGGGAAGGGCCTCTGAATAAATACTGAGTAAAAATCTGCATCCATTTTATTGTCAGTTTCACTACAGGTATTAAAACATTGAATATTATTGCTATAAAAATATTTGCTGGTGGAGATGAAAAATATCTTTAAATTTTTATTTATTTGAGTATTAGGTTGAATTTTTCCATTGGCTATTTGTATTGTTGAAGGATACTGAGCATAAGTTATTGGGTTGGTGCTGATGAGAGTAATTGTCTAGAGAACAGTGCTGGTGCCAAGATTTCTGACTTATTCTTTGAAAGGACCTGTTTGCTTACCCACTGTTAAAATGTTTTGCCTTTGGACATGAAGATTCAGTGTATGAATAGGACAACTGATTCCCTTTACCACTGGAAAAGTTGTCCTCATGTTTTCCTGTCCACAGTTTTAGGTAATATTTACTTTAGAATAATTCAAAATAATTTTTAAAAACCTCAAAGATGTAGGAGCTAATATTATTAATAGTTTGCAGAATTAAAATATGTCCTTGATTTGATAGTTTTCCTTGCGTTTTTATAATTTATAAGCAGAAGAAGACAAAAGAACTTTCTTAGGAAATGTACTTTTCCAGGCTTAGTTTATAATGTGTATTATGTGATTGTTCATTCTATTTGCTTACTCATCATAGAGGGATTGTTTTATAATTACTACACTAATATGGCCTACAAACATTTTTTATGCAAAGTCTTAGATTTAGGTTTTCTTTACCAAACTTATATATAACGTATGCTGATCCAGTACTTTTTTTCTTGAATTAAAATAATAGGTGTTTGTAATCTGGTTTCTAATTAGTGGTGAAACCACTTTCATTTTAAACTTCGCATTCGAGTAGAAAAAAATTTCAGAATTTTTTTCAGAATTTCAGAAAACAGATTTCATTTAATTTATTAATATTAATCTCTATTTCCTCCATTCATTTCTTCATTTATATACTCAAATATGTGAGTGCCACCAATAAGCTTGACAGTTAAAGATGACAGATATGGTGGGGGGAGCACCACATGCAGTTCCTGTTCTTGTGGAGTTTACAGTCATGGATACATATGGAAGACTAAATGGACAGTTTGGAGACAGTATACTAATTGCTATAATAGAAGCTGGTAGTACTTGAAGCTAGAAGTAGGGGTTGTGCTAGTTCCCCTCCTGGGGGTATGAGGGTCATAAAGGAAGTGCTATTTTTGCTCTGTGGCCCTTAGACACCTTGATATGTCTATGATGCCTGCACATAGACATCCACATAAAACACTTAAAAAATTTTTCAATGCTTTAGTTATAAAATACACATAAAATGTACTGTTTTCCTTGATCATTTTTTAAATCTTATTTTTATCTTGACAACTTCTAAGTGTATGCTTCATTAGTGTTAAGTATATTCACATGATTGTGCAACCAATCTCCACAACTTTTTCATCTTGGAAAATTGAAATTCTATACCCATTAAACAGTAACACCCATTCTCTCATTCCCCCAGCTCGTGGCAACCACCATTTTGTTTTCTGTCTCTATAAATTAACTACTCTAACTACTTCATATAAGTGGTAAAAGACTTTTTTAATCTTAGATTTTCTTTCTTTTGTTTTGGAAATTGCTGGAGTTCTGCTACAAGTAATGTATCCTGTTTTGCTTTTCTGGACAAATAGGAGATACACAGACCTGGGGGATTGTTATGTGGTAGTGTTCTTGTTGGCAGAAGTACAGAGCCAGCATAGCCTAAAGGAGATCCTACTTCTTTGGCCATCTTGAGAAGTTGTCAGGCAGTATAGAGTCATTTTAGGAGAAGCAAAGTTTTAAAAAGCAGAAATATTATTAAAACTTGTATTTTTCTCACCTCAGAAAACTGTCTGAAACCAGGGTTTGGCAGACCCTTTCTGTAAAGGTCCAGATAGGAAATATCTTAGACTTTGTTGGCTCTGCATTCTCTGTCGTGATTACTCAGCTTAGCCACAGTAGCATGAAAGCAGCCATAGATTTGTAAACCAAAGAGAGCAGCTGTGTTCCAGTAATAATTTATGAGAACAGGTGGCAGACCTGACTGTCCCCAAAGGCTATAGTTTTCGACCCTGTCTTAAACTATTCTTAAATTGCACATGACTGGAGAGACACTTCCGGTGAGACCCATAGCTGGGAGATCATTAAGCTGGTTTGTGATTTGAAGCAGAAAGAGTAATTCAGGGGTGCCTGGGTGGCTTAGTGGGTTAAAGCCTCTGCTTTCAGCTCAGGTCATGATCTCAGGGTCCTGGGATCGAGCCCCGCATCGGGCTCTCTGCTCGGTGGGGAGCCTGCTTCCTCCTCTCTCTCTGCCTGTCTCTCAGTCTACTTGTGATCTCTGTCAAATAAATAAAATCTTAAAAAAAAAAAGTAATTCAATACCATATTTTAT
This sequence comes from Enhydra lutris kenyoni, assembly GCF_002288905.1. Classification (NCBI taxonomy): domain Eukaryota; kingdom Metazoa; phylum Chordata; class Mammalia; order Carnivora; family Mustelidae; genus Enhydra; species Enhydra lutris. Next base: position 15,208,132 of record NW_019154102.1, read on the forward strand.
CAAATTTGTGCCATTGGGTGCAAGTCGCACCTTTTGTGTACCACTAAGAAAGAAAATAGTGCAACCAATTGATTGTAAGATCCCACTGAATATACGCTGCATCCTTGTCTCAGAAATGTTAAAACGTGGGGTGGGAGTAGAGACTATCTGAATCAATGGTGCAGTGATAATGCCAGTCAACATGTGTGCTCTTACTGTAGGCCATACACTTTGCTTGGCATTTTACATGCATTAGCTCATTTATCCTCATAAGAATTAGTTAAGTAGATGAAAAAGGCTTAGAGCATCTAAATTACTTGCCATAATAAACAGTGGAGTTTAAGATTTAGACCCAGGTGGCCTGGAATTAGAGCCTGTGCGCACGGCCCCATTCAGTTCTGCAGCAGTCTTTGTCACATGGTACCATTCATGCTGCAATTACTGTAGTTTATTACAGTGATTTGAATCAGGTCATGGAAGAAACAGAAGCTACATCATGTCCTTGCAATTTCAGATACTTCTCAGGGCAGCCAACTACTGGTTTTCATCCATTATGTGCCTGCTGGTGCCCTAAGAGAAGGATTACTGTGAATCCCTTCTGAAAATGTTTCTAAAATGATAACGTTTCCAAGAAACCAGGCAAAACTTGTGTTGGAAGAGAAATGTCTTGGTGCTCTGTGTACAGGTGGTAACTGTGATGCTAACCAGCACTTCTGGTCTTGCTGCTGCAGAGGGTGAGTGCCACATACCACTTAGACTTCTCTTCTGCATCTCTGAGCTTTACATTGAAGATGGTGTGATCCTGCAGGAGTGATGCAGGTTTCAACAAAGATGACCTTATTGACTCTTTTTTTTTTTTTTAAGATTTTTTATTTATTTATTTGACAGAGATCACAAGTAGGCAGAGAGACAGGCAGAGAGAGAGAAGGAAGCAGGTTCCCTGCCGAGCAGAGAGCCTGATTCGGGGCTCGATCACAGGACCCTGGGATCATGACCTGAGCTGAAGACGGAGGCTTTAACCCACTGAGCCACCCAGGCGCCCCAGACCTTACTGACTCTTAAAGACAAAGGAAATATTATGAGCCACTGAGTTCTCAGAGTCTTGGAGAAGTCAGGTGTTTCCATTCAGCTTACAGAGCAAGCTGTGAGAACTTGCCTAGGAGAGAGTTGAGGTTTTCAGTACTTGTGATCATAAAAAATAAAAGTCAAAATATAATGGCAGTTAAAGATGGATGCATATAACTTTCTCAAACTGTATCATAGCATCAGCTTCTTACTCAAGCCAAACCCCACCATCTCTTCTCATTGAAATTCAGTGGAGAGAGTTAGTTTATTTTTTGCTTTATTTGCATATTAACTTTCATTGGGAAATACAGCATCTCCTATAAAGATTATTGTTGTATTCAGTGAATGAAAGTCCACAAGAGTGAGGTAAATTATATGCAACAAGTTTTGTGTTTTCTGGGGTGGGGGGTTGATATTTGCACTTTTCTGAAAGAGAGTCCCTGCCTGATAGCTCATAAATCCTGAGAATCACTGGTCTGAACTGAGATGTAGGGGATAAAGGAAAGAGAATTGGTTAAGTGAAGCTGCATGAGGGGGAGAAATGTAGGGACCTACACGCAACAAATACCAGGTGTTAGAGAGCCCACCGCTCCATGTTTCTGGAGCACAGTGTATTAGGGAGAATAGGAGAGGAGACAGTGCAAGGCACAAAGGGCCAAATCATCAAGCACTTTGCAAACCATGTCTTCCAGTTAGGATTAGAGTCAGCTACATCTAATAGTGAAACTCAGAATAACAAATCTAGAGAGAGGCAATCCAGAGCTAGTATGGCAGCATGGTGGTCATCAGGAACCTGGGCTTCTCTGTCTTGCCACTCTTGCTGTCTGTAGCATATCTCCTTGTTATCCCAGATGGCTGCTTGAATGAACTCTAGTCAGCATGTTTTCATTCTGAACAGCAGGAAGGAGGAAGAAGGGCACGCCCCGGCACTCTCAGAGACTTTCTGGAAATGTTTCACTTACACTTCATCCAACTGGGGCACAAATAATTGCAAGGGAGGCTGGGAAATGTAATCTTTTATTTAGGATGGTGGTGTGCCCAGCTGAAAATCAGGGTTCTTAAGTAGAAGGGGAAAAATGACAGTGGGGAAGGCAGCTAATAATCTCTGCCATGCCGTGTCAGTGCTTTATTTTGTGAATGATGTAATGAGAGAAATTCAAATGTTCTTTTCTAAAAGATTGCTACCTACAAGGTGAAGGTGGATTGAAGGGAGATGAGGAGATCATAGAGGCAACCACTGCAATAACATAGATGAGAAGTGAGCAGGATGCTGACTGGAAGCAGGGACAGTTTCATGAGACTCACAGGCCGTGGTCATTGATCAGATGTGAAGAGTCTCCTGGCTTAGCAGCTGGGTATGTCTTGGTGTCATAGAGACGGGAGTGAATGAATGAAGCCATGGGATTGGAGCAGATTGCCTTGGAAGAGGAGGTCTACCTAGAAAGGGTTTGAAAAGGAACAGGCAGAAAGAGGGGAAAATAGAATGTGGTGTTTCAGAAGTCAAGAAGAGAGCATATCAAGATAGAACGTGTGGTCAATTACATCAACTACAGCTGAGAACCCAAGAGAAGAATTTTTTTTTTTAAGATTTTATTTATTTATTTGACAGACAGAGATCACAAGTAGGCAGAGAGGCAGACAGAGAGAGAGAGGAGGAAGCAGGCTCCCCGCTGAGCAGAGAGCCCGATGTGGGGCTCGATCCCAGGACCCTGAGATCATGACCTGAGCCGAAGGCAGAGGCTTAACCCACTGAGCCACCCAGGCTCCCCCCAAGAGAAGAATTGATGTCACTGAAAGGATTTCAGTTAAGAGGATGTGGATGACCTTGTTAGAAGCAATTCCTTGAGCCTTAGAGATTATAGTGGGTGAGTGAAGAATGGGAGGTGAAGAAGCAGAGGTGAGTGCAGCAACTTTTTCAGGAAGCCCTGCCTCTAAGAAGAGGGAGACGAAAGGGATGTGGGTGAAGAAAAGGATGAGCGAGTGAATGGACTGTTGTTTTCTTTCTTGGTTTTTAGATGACAAAGGTTGAATATGTCCATGTCAATGGAAGGGAATAGAGAGGAGAAGCTGCCAGAGAGACTGGATGATTGGTGACATAGATTCCTGACATGGGCACTGGCAGACAGCTTGCCTACCAGGTCAGCCTCCTGTAACCAGAAGGAAGGAGGGGGAAGAAACAGATGGAGGTACAGGAAGGTTCTGAGCATCTGGTGGCAGGAAGTTGAGAGCATTCCCATATATGATGGTTTTTATTTGCCCTATGAAATAGGGGTTGAGCTTATTTTGGTGGCTGAGGGGCTGTTGGTGAGTTTGTTGGTGGACCATGTGATAACATATATGATTTGCCAGTTCTTCTTTAGATGAAAAAAAAAATCTGTGGTTTAGGTGTGTCATTAATGGGTAGGAGCTTTTGGGTAACCCAGATTTTAATCATTATCTTTAGAAATGTGAAATGAAGAGATGATATGTGAAAATGCCTGCCATTGAACGTGGCACACAGACACCATGCGGTAATAAGGGTTTTGTGAATAAGTTTATGTTCTTAGACTATTTCCTGTACATATGGAACATCATTCCAAACTTCTTTAACTATTTATGTAGTTCATTTTCTTTCAGGAGAACTTGCTTTTGTTGAAAAAAAAAAATCTTTCAGATTGCAATAATCATACCCTTGTGAACTGTAACAGGGCAGGTACTGTTAGCTTGTTTTGGGTATTTGGCACTGCCTCCAGGAATAGCACAAATATGCTACCAAGAACTGGGTTATACTACTGCTAATGGGAACAGTGTGTCCATGACAGTGTGATGAATTCAGCTTTTCTTCTAACTGGAAACTAAGTTGTGAACAGACTTGGCAAGGTACAGATCATGGTAGACTGTTTTTAAAAGGTCTTCTTAAAAATCTTTCAGTTTTTGCAGAAAAACTATATTGACATCCTACAGGGAAGAATCTTGTTTAAGTCACGTTCATTAGTACATTGACAACTACTTTCTTTTGTTCACCGCCCAGAGGAAGTCGGGTATTTGACCAATTCTTTTCTCCCAGGAGGAGAGAGCACTAGTGGCCTAGCCTCCTGTGTGCATCTATTGTAGGGAGCCTCACGGGGTTTGCTCCACTTCACCTTTCATGGTTGCCCTACTGTGTATTTAGTTGCAGTACAGGTCTTCTTACAACACTGAATTCTCTTCGTGTCTGGGAGAAAGAGAAAGAGGGTGACCGATATTGAGAGCATAACGATTGCTCTAGTGATTGAAGTGGTTGAGTCAGAGTAACATTGAGGCCAAGTCTGACAGTGAGTGGTACCCCCTGTCATCTCTGAACACCACCCATCTTTGCGTGAGTAGATGTCTTTGTGCATTCTCCTGGGGCAGCTGAAAAGAGGAGAGTGAGGGGCTGGTCTAAAAATGTCTCTGCGACTTAGGTGTGTCCGGAGTAACTTCAGCTGTTGCCAAGCAACTAGTTTCTAACACAGATCCCCTTGGTTTGTGGAACTGAACTGAACTCTGTGGGATTGCTTGGTGAGGTCCCTGGTGAGGGTGTGGACAGACAGCACCACCAACAGAAAGGACTTGTGTTGGCATATAAGGTGGTTTATGTGATGGAAAGCAGGGCTTACTGCCTAATTTAACCAGTAAGAAACTTTAGACAGAAAGTGTCCTGGCTTCCTGGAATCAAACGATAGTACCTTTCTTTGCATATGTGTGTGTCTGTGTCTGTTTCTGTGAGGGTCGGGTGGATATAAGTCATGAAACATGAGTGAAAAAAGCCCAATGAAGGGTTCCAGTAGTAATACAGCCTAACCATTCTGGATCCCTCTCCCCTCATCACAACTGTTACTTCACACCTTGTGACTCTTCTTCCCTTTCCCTCCATGGTTCTGCTTAGTCCTCTTCTTGCTGACAGTCAAGTTCTTCATTGAGGCCTGTTTTTAATTAACTACTAAAGATCAGATAGAGCAAGATGAGTGGTATTACTGAAAGCACCTCACAGAAAACCATGGTTCCTTGACATTTGTAGAGGTGCGGTGACTCCTCAGCGTGGGGTGGAGGGTTCTAAATGTGGCACTTAACAAAGCGTTCTGGCCACTCAGCTTGATGGTAAACAAGTCTTTCTACTTGTGAGTTGCCTGGGCTTGTGCCCAAAAGTCTTTATTAACTCAGTTTTGGAACTTGATGTTAGGTATGAATCATTTCATTTTATTTCATACCAAATATTTGAAAAGTAATTCAGAATTACATTTAAAATTTAAACTCAGGTTCTTAAGAAGCTTGGGGAGATTGGAATTAAAACTAAAAGTATACTTGATATATATTTGGGTGAAAGTCAAATGGCTTAATACTAAAATCGTTACGAGGCCTGGCAGCTTCTTTCACTATCCTAGAATAGGGTTTTAGGATACAAGAAAAAATTTATGTAGCCTCTATAGATTCAGTCATAAGGAATGATCTTAAAGTATTCTAATAGAATGCATATTTTTAAGCTTGGTGTGAACAAAATGAACTTTTTCTTTAAATACTTTTCATGAATTTTATATTCTTTATGGTGTGTGAATCAGAGATTATTTATCTTAAATATGTATGATTTTGGAGGTTTTTTTCCTTTTGGTGAAATTTTAGGCACAAAATGATTTTTGGTTTTTAATTCATCTTCACAGGAAGTGAAAAATTTCTGTTAGTGTTTTTTCTTAAAGATGCATCCCCTAAAGGGAATTAAATAGCTAAAAATTAAACATGGCTCCCAAAACTCACTTTAATGCTATGCATGTTAGTATACCAAACATTTCTTTAAAGGTTAGAATTAAGATATAATCCAATTTACATTATTTGCTTGATTGATTATTTGCATTGGTAAGTTTGCGAGAATTGACATTTTTACATTAGTAAGTCTTCTAGTTTATAAACATGATAAATACATCCCTGAATTTGTCTTTTAACTTTTCTCAAAAATGTTTTATATTCAGTGTAGAACTCTCCTAAGAATTTGTTATTTTTCATAGTGTAATGAAAGGTACCTTTTTAATCCTAATTCTTCATTATATGTAGAAATAGTTCCATCTTTTTAAACCATCTTTAAGCATTTCCAAACATACAATTCATTAGCATTAAGTACATTCACAGAACTCTTTGATCTTGCACAACTAAAACTGTTACTATTAAACACCTCCTCATTCCTCCCTACCCCTGTCCTTAGGAACCACTGTTCTACTTTCTGTCCATATGAATCTGACTATTCTAGGTGCCTCATATAAGTTGAATCATAGAAGTATTTGGGTTTGGGTTTTTGTTTTTTGTTTTTTTTTTATGTGACTGGTTTATTTCACTTTAACATATTCTCAAGGTTTATTCTTATTGTAGTACACATCAGAATTTCTTTCCCTTTTTAAGGTTGAGTGATACTCCATTGTATGTATATGCCACATTTTGCTTTATTCATTCATCTGTTGATGGACATTTGGGTCGCTTCCACTTTTTGGCTATTGTGAATAATGCTGCAGTGAAGATGAGTGTATAAACATCTCTTTGAGGACCTGCTTTCAGTTCTTTGGGGTATATATATCCATAGGTGGACTTGGTAGATCTATGGTATTCTATTTAAAATTTTTTTAGGAACCACCATACTTTTTTCTTTAACAGCTACACACCACTTTACATTCCCACTAGCAGAGTCCAAGGATTCTAAAAGTGGTTGTTTTTTAAAATATTGACCATGTATCTTCAATGTTGCTATGTTCACATTAGTCTAATAATTTTTTTGTAGGGTCTTTGGATTTTCTTTATATAAAGTCATATCATCTGTGAGTAATGACAGTTTTGTTTCTTTTAATGGATATATAAATTGAATACTATATGGCAGTGAAAAGTAATTACTATAGCTTCATGCGTTAATGTGAATTCTTAAATATAACACTGAATTAAAGAAGCAAGTCAAAAGTTTACAGACAAAATTAAGTAAAATATTATTATTATGGATACATACATAGGTAATAAAACTAAAGTATAAACATCAAGATGTGGTTATACTGGCGTGGAAGAGGAATGTGATCAGGAACAGACTCAAGGAAGCTTCTAAGTTATGGCAGTATTTTTTTATTTAGGTTATCTGACTGTATGTATTTTATAAACTTGAATGTATGGTGTTTCATAATGAAAATCTTTCAGGTAAAATTGGGAAATGTAGGCCTATCTCACCATATGTAGAAAAAAAATTCTTTTATGTATTCTAGTTTTTAAAGGTATATTAAAGGAAGCATTAAATAGGTAAAAATATTTCTGAACTAATAATTTTACCTAAAATGAATGCATGGGCTCTGGGGAGTTTTAGTTAAATTTTCACACCCTTTTGAGCCCTCTGTAAATATTAGATTCTTATTTGGAAGTCAAAAGTAACTGCTAAATGGAAATTCTTGGCTTTTAAAAGATAATTGGAAAATAATTGGTTTGGTTCCATTTGCTCTTTTGAGTAAATGTAACATGCCCAAAAAATTCTCCTAATAATAGATTATTTGAAGCCATTGTATCACAGTGGCATTCCTTTTACTGACTGGTTGATTTCAATAGCCCTGCTGATGAAAGGATTATAAACTGCCATATTATATTAGGGTGACAAGTTCCAGCTCTGTTATCTCCTCTTATTTTTCCTGTAGTATAGGACTTAAATTGGACTTTTTCTCTCAAGCAATATTACCGTTTTTTTTTGACATGCTGAAGAAACGGTGTTCATGGCAGTGGGATCAAAACATCTTTCCAGGAATGCTAGTCAACTGCGTCACAGGCACTTTGTGTGTGTGTTGGGTATCCCAAGTTGTTATCATCCATATGTTGTCCTCACCTGGACTAAGAGCTTCTGGAGAAGCAACCGGTATAATCTGTGTTCTTTCCTACCTCCCCATCATCCTTTTCCTTGGTGGTTAGCATCCCAGTACTTGGGCAGCACCCACTGAGGGCCATGGTGCCCCCAAGTCTGACCCCTCCTCTCTCTTTCCCTGTCACCAGCCCTCTTTTAAGTATGAGTGACTGCTGAAGACTGCTTAGTGGCACTTACCAGGAAGATTGACGGTCCTACCACATTAGGAACTAATTCAAAATGAGTGATAATTAGGTGGTAGTCAGTGAAGAGTCTTAGAGAAGAGTGCTTATTTCTCAGCATTTACACCAAGCAAAAAGTGCATTCATCTGCAGTGGGCAGTTAACAGAGTGTCTTGCAGGGTAGATGAAATAAGAGTCCCAGACTAGTTTGTATAGGGAGAACTGCGAAGAGCAGAAATCATGTGGTCAGGAGTCGACATAGGACATGTATGTGTGTTTGACCAAGTATAAATGGATGTTTGTCTCCACAGCCTAGTCACTGGAATGTGAGTCCATCAGCTCCTTTCCCAATTACAGACTTTATCCACCACCCATCCACACAGCCTCTATAGGCAGCAAAACAAAAACAGCTTAGCTCATAGTGAGCACTTACTATATGGTTGTATTTCTTCAGTCCCCTCAATTGTTACGTGTCCTACACCATGATGATATAACTGAAGAGTACATTTGATGATGTATTCCATTAAAGAAGGATAACAACAACAACAACAACAACAAAAAGCCCTATAAATGGTTAGAGAATATACTGTGATCTTTTCAAAAGCTTTCATTCTTGCTGTAAGATCTTTAGACTTGATTGTACCTCTGCTTTGAAGAAAAGAATTTGGGCTCCCACTATGTGGTTGTTCCTGTCCTAGGAGGGAGAAGTTGAAGAGTAATGCTCTGTGCTCCCAGAAATAGAGAGGGTCCATGGAGGAAGGGATTCTCTTCAGCCTTAGTTCTTACCTTACTACCCCATCAGGATATTATTTGGAGCAGTGAGAACACAATTTTCCAATTTGACCTTCTATACAATAATCCCTGAGAGTTAAATTTTTAAGGAATTCTGTCCTTGATACATACCTAGAAATATGATAAAAACAGCATGCCACTTCTTCCTCTGAAGACTTACTTTTGAATGGAGGAGAAAGGCAAGGAACATTTAGGTTTTGGTTTCTGCCTCCTTGAAGAAGTATATATACTTTTCCAGAATTGAAGTAGATCCATACACCACCAGAATGAGTTTTGTGTACCCCATTTACTATACCAGTGCAAATGGGGAATTCTAAATTTTTATATGTAGTCCAAGTGACTTAGATGTCCTCAACAGCCAGACAAATATTTGTAGACTGTAACTTTTCCCCCTTCTTGTCCTTCATTGTAATGTAAATGAACCACTGAACTACTTTGTGCAAGAGCAGTTGCCTATAAAGTATTTGATTTTGTACCAGGAGGACTTGTGATATTAAAGGGAATGTAGTTGAAACTTTCCGTGGAGAAAAGCAGAATTCTTTAAGGACACATGGAAATAACCCTGTGATTGACTGAATTTAACTTCTCATAAAGCTATTTGAATTCTGTAAATTTTTAAATTTCAGATTCAACCCTATGAAAAGATAAAGGCCAGAGGCTTACCTGACAATATATCTTCCGTGCTGAACAAGCTGGTGGTGGTGAAACTCAATGGAGGTTTGGGAACCAGCATGGGCTGCAAAGGCCCAAAAAGTCTGATCGGTGTGAGGAACGAAAATACCTTTTTGGATCTGACCGTTCAGCAGATTGAAGTGAGTAACTTACATTCAGCCTTTCTCATGAACTACTAAAACCAGTTTTAGGTTATTATAAATGTTACCTTATAAAATAACAGATGTGGATTTGAGCTAGTCAAGGAGCTTGCTATCTTTAGTTTATTAGTATATAAAAAGGTTTGGTTTTCCCAAGGGCACCCTAAGGAGGGTGATGTAAAATAGAAGCTTTTGATCTTTAAATAGCATATGTGGTTGTTGAAATCTCTGGATCTTTTTGGATTCTCCTTTGATCGCCCCACCACTCTCCTGCCTCTTTCTGATGGCAGCCTTCATCACAGCTGGGATGATCTGGTTTTATTAACCCCTTCTGGTTGGCAGCCATGGATGCTAAGAACTGTCCTTGCCTTCTCTCTTATGATAAAGTCGTTAATCGTGGACCATAAGTTCTTCAGGGGCAGTCTTCTTCATCTCTTTGTGTCTAGTGTCCAGTACAGTGCTGGCAGCTACAGTAGTAACACCAGCAGCAGCAGTGACTAACATTCATCTAGCATGTACTGGACACAGTATTATTCTGTGAATTGACTCATTTGTTCCTCTCAACAACTCTGTAAGATAAGTACTCTTTATATTATCATCCCCATTTTACAGATGAGGAAACCAAGGCACAGAGAGGTTGATTACTTGCCCAAGATTCCCTATGTGAACAAAGGACTGTTTGACTTCTGAGAACTTGTTTTCTTCTTCACTCTGTGTTGCCTCTTAACTCTTCCCAGAGATGGAAAAGATTTCGGTTGGGGTGTGATTCACAGTTCTTGACATTAATCCTGAGACTAGAGAACCATGTCTTTGTAACATTTGTACTTTCCTCCCCACTGTGCTCTGAACATAGAGTAAATGTTTCGTCAGCATTTGCCTGTCCAGTAAGGCCACAGGGCACTGGCTGTGCACACAACTCCAGAGTTGGATTGTGGGGGGTATCCCGGCTCTGCTGGTGACCTGCCGCCTCTCTGGCCCTTAGTTCAGCCATTTGTATATTGCAGACAATAGTTTCTGTCTCATAGGATTGTGATTTAATGAGCAAGTCCGTGGCTTAGCAAAATGTCCAGCTTATGCTAAATATTTGTATTTGGCTACATATAGGTGATGTTTTGGATACTTTGTGATTAACCATTATGAGTTTTACATTTTTAAGTGAAAGAAAAGTAGGTTTGGGTAATCTGATTACTATTTTCCTCCCTAGCATTTGAACAAAACCTACAATACAGATGTTCCTCTTGTTCTAATGAACTCTTTCAACACGGATGAAGATACAAAAAAAATACTACAGAAGTACAATCACTGTCGTGTGAAAATTTACACTTTTAATCAAAGCAGGTACAGTAAGTAAAAAATAAAAATAAAAAAATTCTGGAGAGTGTTACTCCCGGGAAACAAAGTTTGCTTTGTCTTGTTTAAATACAGCAGCCTCAAGATACACATGTGCCAAAAACTCATGTTTGCAAATCTTCAGTGTCTTTAAAGGCTGAACACTTGTTTGTAGATAGGTGATTGTTATAATCACTCTCTGATTCTTCCTAAGAGAGAATCTGCTTGTTCCATGTCCAGAATATTTGAGGATGACATAGGTCTTTGTTTTCTGAGGGCATATTTGGGCTCCATGTGGGTCTATGAAAATTTTTATATGTTCTACAGTATTAATAATCTTCTTTCATATGGGAAGAAATTTATTCAACATCCTGTAAAGGCTTGGGGGAAATTTAATAAATCCTGGAAAAAAATGTTCCACTTTGAAGAAAGGAAAGTAAGGGTAGGCATACCTTGTTTGATCGCACTTCAACTGTGCTTTGTAGATACCGCCTTTTTTTTTTTTCCGCAAGTTGAAGATTGTTATACCCCTGCATTGAGCAAGTAAGTCTGTTGATATTGGTGCCACTTTTCCAACAGCATTTGCTAACTTTGTGTCTGTGTCACACATTTTGGTATTCTCACAGTATTTCAAATGTGTTCTTTATTATTGTATTTGTTATGATGATCTGTGATCAGTGATTACGAATTGCTAAAAAGCCAGATGATGGTTAGCATTTTTGAGCAATGAAATATTTTTTTAAATTAGAGTATGTATATTTTTTTAGACACAATGCTACTGCATACTTAATAGACTATAGTATAATGTAAACATAACTTTTATATGCACTGGGAAACCAAAACATTTACTTCAATCACTTTACTGCAACATTTGCTTTATTGCTATGGTCTGGAACAGAACCTGCAGTATCTCCAGGATATGCCTGTAGAAAGGGACTCAGATGATGACTTTGGATAAAGCCAAGGCAACTAGGGAACTAAGTTTTCCATCTAGGGATGAATATGGGTCTATATGGGCTTGTGCAGAACAGGTAATTCTGAAAGTTTTACCATTTGTTGTTTTAATCTGTTTTTTCATGGACACTTGGCGTGTTGCAGGTGCTCTGCCTCCATCTTCTGGTTGGTGCTTGGTCTCTTAGTGCTGGCTCCTGTTACCCCTGCTCCCACTGCCAGTCCCCACACCTGTTCTCACTAGCGGTAGGGAGCAAATGTCCCTGAGCACTAATCTGCTGTTGACCTTTTGGGAAAGAAAGAGCACCACCCCTGAATATATGTTTGTAAGAATGGGCAGATTTTTCCAAAGTTGGAGGGAAAAGAATAATTCCATAACCAAAGAAGTTTGAGAAATTTATTTAATGTGTATTTCCTCTTATAGTATCATAAAATCTATTAAGACTCTAGAAGTATTAGGTGTCCTCCCATCTTTATGACGCTGGAAATTTGTTTTGCAGCAAATATTATGATCTAGGAAACTGATTATTGGACAACACAGATAAGAGATTTTCTTAAATGGATTTACCTCTGATTAAATTACTACTGATAGACTGAAAAGGAGGGAAGTTTTATTTAACTTTAAACGTACTGTTTTACTTGAAGGTCTTGATACTGAAAAAGACCTTGGTTTTTGTGTGTGTGTGTGTGTGTGTGTGCTTTTTTTTTTTTTAAAGGTACCCAAGGATTAATAAAGAATCTCTACTGCCTGTAGCAAAGGATGTCTCATACTCAGGGGAAAATACAGAAGCATGGTACCCTCCAGGTCATGGTGATATTTACGCCAGTTTCTACAACTCTGGTTTGCTCGACACCCTTATAGGAGAAGGCAAAGAGTATATTTTTGTGTCTAACATAGATAATCTGGGTGCCACCGTGGATCTTTATATTCTTAATCATCTAATGAACCCACCCAATGGAAAACCCTGTGAATTTGTCATGGAAGTCACAAATAAAACACGTGCAGATGTAAAGGTAAATACTGAGAGGAAGCAGTTCGGGGATTCACATCTTCACATTGCATAGGTTATGTAGTTCAGATCCTTTTTTTTTTTAATTGGTAAGTTTCAGTGGTAAACAAAACAACACATTAATCTATTGTTAAGACAGAGTGAGATAGTATTCTGTAGAGTACCTTAAGTTCCACCTGAAATAAATTGAGATTTAACAGTATTGTTGAATAATCCATATGGACTATTTTAACTGAAAACAGTTTCACATATATTTATAGGGTAAGTCAAAACACTTTCAAATGTTTTGTTCAAACCTTTGATATTCTTCTAGTTTGGTGCTTAAAAGTATTTATTTCATTTTTCCTTTTAGTGAAAATTTACTATTTCTGTTTCTACCTGTGCATTTTTATATGTATTTTTTTTCATCACTGTAATATCTCTGTAGTTGCCCCAAAAAAATGTTTAACTTTGCATGTTTAGTGGTCATGAAATGGTACACAAGGTTTTACTACTTAGCCACAGGGAGTGAGAGAAATGGGCAGTGTGTGAATACTAAAATGGTTAGTCTCTTTGTTGGGTTCTACGTGTCTTGCGATGCCCCCTGACACGTGCATAAATTTCCCCCTCTCCACACACTGCTCTGGCCTCATGACTGTAAGGACATCTCTAAGCTGAGGCTACTCAGGGGGTCACTTCTAACCCATTTGTGCCTCTGTCTTCCTTTTTCTCTTCTTATCCCAGAGTCAGTCAGAGCAGAGTCTGAGGGAGTAGAACTAGTTCTTTAGTGATGGATGGTGGTTTGGGAATGAGAGGAATGGCTGTTCCTGTAGACCTTCGAAAAGCGAGGAAGACTCTGCTGTACTCCCAGGGCTTTTACTGTGGACAAGAGGGTGGGTTTACAGTATAAAATGACAACCTGAATATTTTCTTTGGCTCTACCATTAAATGTATGTTGCTGTGTATCACAGATTGAATCAATGCCAAAACTTTTTATTTCTGGGGGATTTTATCATCAGTGTCTTTTCTCTAACACTTTCACAGACTAGAAATAGTGTGGTATGGTTGTGACTGGGAGAGATGTGGAGTACTTACACACTCTTCTCTGCCTTTCTAGGGTGGCACACTTACCCAGTATGAAGGCAAATTGAGACTGGTGGAAATCGCTCAAGTGCCAAAAGCACATGTTGACGAGTTCAAGTCTGTGTCAAAATTCAAAATATTTAACACAAACAACCTGTGGATCTCTCTTGCAGCAGTTAAAAGACTGCAGGAGCAAAATGCTATTGATATGGAGATCATTGTGAATCCAAAGGTAAGCCAGAGGTGCAGCCCTAGCCTCCTTATTCCTAAGATCACAGTAGGTAGGCTACACATAGATCCACTGCCCCCTCTCTCTGGCCCATCTATTCACAGGTCCTTCTTTTTTGCCTAGTAAGTCACTCCAGTTCCTGGTCCTGTCTTTCAGAGTTAACACCCATCTCTTTACTGTGCCAAGCCTTGGTGCTCTTTCTTGACACAAGGCTGTGGTAGTGGCAAGAGCACGGGGCCCAAAAGTAGAAAACCTACCTTGGGCTTGTTGCTCTGACACTTAAAGGTGTTGGCCACAGGCATCTTGCATGAATTTTCTGTGAACCATCGGTTCTTTATTGTAAAATGGAAACATGACTAAACAGAGACGTTACGATGCTGAAATAAAAACCATGTACGTCTAAGCACCAGTACCTGACATTTAGGTACTTGCTAAATGTCACTTCTCAAAATTCTGTCTCCTTCAGTGGATCTGTGAGACCACTCCCCAAATATTAACCGGCCCACATGGAACTAAGTTGCTAAAACCTATTTCTCCTCTCCCCCTGCCCCCTTTTCTTTCTTACAGACTTTGGATGGAGGCCTGAATGTCATTCAGTTAGAAACTGCAGTAGGGGCAGCCATAAAAAGTTTTGAGAACTCTCTAGGTATTAATGTTCCTAGGAGCCGCTTTCTACCTGTCAAAACCACATCAGATCTCTTGCTCGTGATGTCAAACCTCTATAGCCTTAATGCAGGATCTTTGACAATGAGTGAAAAGCGGGAATTTCCTACAGTACCCTTGGTTAAATTAGGCAGCTCTTTTACAAAGGTACGTAATTATAGATATATATGTGAATTTGTAGTTCTTAAATATGTAAGTATAAAAAAGGTTGGAATGATGTGAATTGGGGTCTAATTACAGTCTCAGCTGCTGACCTATTAAATTCCTCTTTGAGGTCTTTTAAAGGGAATCAACCATAAAAGATAAAGATGTAACTTACTTTCGAAATCTGATTGCTAAAGAGTGGAAAAGAACATTTAACTTTGGGACATTTTACTTTATGTCTCCTGTAAAACTATTCACTGCTTTCATCAGTGGGAGAATGTTAACTCCGTTTTAACAAATATTGAGCCCCTACCATATGCTGAGCAGTGTTCCACGTGCTGCAGAGTTAGCAGTAAATAAAATGGACTAAAATCCTTGCCTTTATGAGTATTCTAGCAGGGTAAAAATGATAATAAGCAAATGTATGTCAAGTGGTAGAAAATGCTTTGGAGAAAAACCAAGCAGGAATAGGGAATGTGTGTGGGGGTAGTGTTGGTGTAATTTTACACTGCATGGCCAGAGATGGTCTCACTGAGAAATTGAGTGCACCATGCAGGTATCTGGGGTGAAAAGCATTCATGGCAAGGATAGGAAAACCCCACCCTACCATGATAAGCGGAATTTGAAACATTTCATCACATCAGATATCCTGAGGTTAATGAAGTGTGACAGAGTAAGCCTTTGTGGCTGGCCTGGAGTCCTGCTAGGCCCAAGTCTATTCTAATCCTGGTTGTGGGTTCGTGCCACTTGGTGGGGAGGTATGTACTGCCTCTTATATTGATGGGGAATGACTGTGGGTCCTGTGGCTGTGTTGCAATTTCCAGGATAACATCAGGCACTTTAAGGACTCTCCCTGTTTTGGGTGCCTCTTACCAGCCTGGTTGAGCTGGGAAAATCCCAGTGGTACAAAGACCCACCATCTTCCCACATCGTGAGAGGGCACTGCCAGCCATTTTTCTTTCTTCCCTTTCTTGTCTTTTTTTTTTTTCTTTAGAAACAGATTATTTGACAGAAAGAGAGCACAAGTAGGCAGAGGGAGAGGGAGAAGCAGACTCCCTGCTGAGTAGAGAGCCTAACATGGCTCATTCCCAGGATCATGACCTGAGCCGAAAGCAGATGCTTAACCAGCTAAGCCACCCGGGGTCCCCAGCCATTTTTCTACGTAGCCTCACCCTTCCCTCTTCATTTCCCCATCACTCTTCATAGCCTCTTCAATACTCTGCAGGAGATAAGAACGTTAGCTGCCCAAATTCAGAACCGGGGTCTAAGTGGGCATGGCTAATTGCTCTGAGGAAGAAAATGTTTTAGGGACTTTACAAAGCACAATGTGGCTGGGGCAGAGTAAGTAAGTGAGAGATGGGGATAGTAGTTGGGTCAGACAGGAAACAGTCCTAATATGTAGAACTTTGTAACTGAATATTGGAAATGTGGGTGGCTTTTTCTTTTCCTGGAGGATGGAGAAACCATCAAAGAAGTTGCAAGCTAAGGGGTGAAATGACTAATCTGCTGAATGAGGGTAGATTCAGAGAGATTAGGGAATTGGCTGTTGTAGGAATCCTGGCAAGAGGAAATGGTGGCTTTGACCAGGGTGATGGCAGTGAAAATAATGAAAATATGTTGACATTCTGAGATATTTTGAAAGTTGTACCTATAGGATTTGCTCTTGGATGAGACGGGAGTGCAAAAGAAAAAAGGTTAAGGATGATTGCATGGTTTTTAGGCTGTGCAACTGGAAGCGTGGAATTTCCTGCCATTTATGGAGATGGGGGAAGTAGGTTTAGGGGAACAGGATGGGGATTTCAATTTTGGAGATACTGTACTTATTAGACCTTCAAATTTATTAGACTGTTTCTAGATCAGAGGAGACAGGTAAATTTGAGAGTCCTCTGTTCATACTGGTATTTAAAGCCATGAGATAGGTATCACTTAGGAGGTAAAAGGACTATCCCCCAAGATAGTCCAAGGCTTAGAGGATGGGGATGAGGTAGAGGAAGCAGCAAAAGTCACTGAGGAGTTACAGATGAGGAATTGGTGGTAGAAAACCATCAATGTGTAAGCCCTAAAAGCCAAATTAAGAAAATGTCTCAGGAAAGAGGGAGTGATCATCTATGTCAAGTGCTGCTGTTGATTCAAGTAAGATGAATGGTTCAGGATCAATGAGAATTCATCAGTAGGATTATCAATATAGAAGTTTTGGAGCCTGAGGGGCGCCTGGGTGGCTCAGTGTGTTAAAGCCTCTGCATTCGGCTTGGGTCATGATCCCAGGGTCCTGGGGTCGAGTCCCCCAATCGGGCTCTCTGCTCAGCAGGGAGCCTGCTTCCCCTTCTCCCTCTGCCTGCCTCTCTGCCTTCTTGTGATCTCTGTCTGTCAAATAACTAAGTAAATAAATAAAAGTTTTTAAAAAAATGTTCTGGAGCCTGACTGGAAGGGATTTAATAGAGAAAAGGAGAAATTAGAGATATGTAGATAACTAATTCAGAATTTTGCCCTAAAAACAAAACAAAACAATTGCAGCCATGGATATAGAAAGGGATGTAAATTTGAGAGTTCGTTTTGTTTGGTTTTTAAAGATGGGAGAATTTATGGTATGTTTACACATTGACTGGAATTGATGCAATCAGAGAGAAAACACTAAAGAAGGAGAATCACTGGACAATATCCTTGAATAGGCCAGAAGAAGGACTGGCCTTAAGTTGGAGTAAAGAGTCCAACCCCAGTACTAGGCAGGGACAGAGTAACGGGCTCGGAGGCAAGTGGGTTGTGGTAGAAGTCAATGGAACTTTTCAGACTGCTTCTAATTTTCTTAGCAAAATAGTAAACAAGGCCCTATAAGATAATGTCTAGTCCCTATAAAAGGAAATAACATAATCATCATTTGTACTGATAATCTGAGCTGTTGCTGTGCATGAAATATTCCACTTTTGAAATATTCCCATAAACCCCAGCTCCAGTCTGGCTTGCTTCAGTGATGATCTCTTTCCAACTAAACTCCAGATAATCTGAACTACTCATTGGGCTTTTAGCATGTTGTTTATCTTTTTATTTATTAATGCCTGTTCTGATTAGTGGTAGTATAAATTGCTTGACTATAGGGACAGTGTTCATATTTCCTGGTCTCTCCTGCACAGCATCTAGCATCTAGCAAATGGGTTCTTCCCATCGAGGGCCTGAGGTTGGCCATAAACAGAATGTTTTCGCAGTTCAGTTAAACTATTTGTTAATCCCTGTTTCTTTTTGTTGTTTTTGTTAACCCATTCTTGAAACAATGTGTTTCTTTCAGGTACAGGATTATCTAAGGAGATTTGAAAGTATACCAGATATGCTTGAATTGGATCACCTCACAGTTTCAGGAGATGTGACATTTGGCAAGAATGTTTCACTAAAGGTGTGTTGTTCTGATGAAAATTATAGTTTTTACAGCTTTACAAAACAGGTTTCATTTTCTAGTCCTAAATTTACCTTTATTTGAAAGAATACTTCTTAATCTATACCAGATGTTTATAAGACATAAATACATTTTTAAAATGAAATAGCTTACCACAATATTTAGCATTAATACTATCTTCCATAGATATACAACATAGTTAAAATACAATAATAATTGTTGTATATAGGAACTTTGCTTTCCATTTGAATGCTGTATTCCACAAACACAAGTAATTTAACTGGTACTATTTTATTGAAATGACAGTCTGTAAAAGAGAATCACTATTAAAGTAGCATTAGCTCACCCAAGATGACTATTTGAATCTGAATGAAAGTAGAAAAAATGATAACTTCACTTATACTAATTATAATATATTCTTTTTTTAAAAGATTTTATTTATTTGACAGAGAGAGAGAGATCACAAGCAGGCAGAGAGTCAGGCAGAGAGAGAGGGGGAAGCAGGCTCCCTGCTGAGCAGAGAGCCCGATGTGGGGCTCGATCCCAGGGCCCTGAGATCATGACCTGAGCCGAAGGCAGCGGCTTAATCCTTTGAGCCACCCAGGCACCCCTAAATATAATATATTCTTTTAAAGTAATCGGTTGTCTTCAGTATAGAGATTTATTCACATACTACAGTACTTGGGTACTCAGATGAGTATCATTCTAGCCTAAGAGATAGGAAGGACTATGGGTATAAGTATTAAAGCTCAAAACCAAAGATACAACAGCTTTTTCCTATTCTTCCTTTAGTAAAGCTCCTTAAATAAAGATCTTGAGAAAACAAAAAAAATATATGTGTGTGTGTATATATATATATTTATATACAGTTGACCCTAGAACAACATGGGGGCTGGGGAGAGTGACCACTATAGTCGAAACCCATGTATAACTTTTGACTCCCCAGAAATGTAACTAATAACAGCCTATTGTTGACTGGAAGTCTTACTAATAACAGTTGATTAACATATTTTGTAGGTCATATATATTATATACTGTATTCTTACAATAGAGGAAGCTAGAGATAAGAAAATTTTAAGAAAATCATTTTCAGTACTGTTCTGTATTTATTGAAAAAAGTGCATGTAAGTGGGACCCAGACCATTCAAACATGAGTTCTAGGGTCAACCGTACAGACCTGTATTTATGTGTATATATATATATAGAACTTTATTGCTGATATTATGTGTGTATATACACACATGTACATGAAACCTTACTGCTAATACTGTCTCATCTGTACAGTCTCATTTAAGACATGAAAAATGTATTAGTAAACTATTTTTAAAAAACAAAAACCCAAACCTGTATGTAAATATAAACCAAGCACCTCAGTATCTTTTTTTTTTTTTTCTTAATTTTACCTATTTATTTGACAGACAGAGATCACAAGTAGGCAGAGAGGCAGGCAGAGAGAGGGGGGAAGCAGGCTTCCTGCTGAGCAGAGAGCCCGATGTGGGGCTCGATCCCAGGACCCTGGGATCATGACCCGAGCCAAAGGCAGAGGCTTTAACCCATTGAGCCACCCAGGTGCCCCGCACCTCAGTATCTTTATGAAGGTAGATAATGCTGGTGACCTTGTAGGTAGTTCTTTCAAAGGGCCAGTCATGCTGGGCCCTTTGGCACAGGGTCTACTTCTCACTTCTAGTACCACCTCTGATACAGAGGCAAAGTCTCTAGAACTACTGCCAGGATTCCTAGAGGGACACATAAAATTTTCCTTAGCCTATTATTTTTCATGTTTAATATTGCTATATGTACAACTGCTACATTGTAAATGGAGTTCTACATAAATTTGGTAATTGTAAGAAAATCAGTTGCATTTCAGCTGCAGTATTAAATATATTCTCTTCTGTTTTGTCTTCCCTGTCACATAGGGAACAGTTATCATCATTGCAAATCACGGTGACCGAATCGACATCCCACCTGGAGCAGTATTAGAGAACAAGATTGTATCAGGGAACCTTCGTATCTTGGACCACTGAAATGAAAAATACTGTGTACACTTCATACTAATTATGGGCTAAACAGTTTCTTATAATGAAATGTTCTCTAGGATTCTAAAATCAGCAGGTACTTTACTATGTTACTGTACCCTGCGATATTAATTTTTAAAGTAGAGGGGTTTTTTTTTTTGCAATATGCTTTTAGTTGAAGAAAAGCACAGATGGAAGCAATATTTTTCTTCTTTGAAGAGGACCCTGAAAGTTAGTTCATCTTAAAGTGCAATACTATTTAATCTTAAAACTGGGGCAGCTCTAATGGAACATCGTTTAACTGAGGCCTCAGTGACGGTCACTTTGAATTGCTTGTGATTTCAAAAATAAAGCTGTGAGGCAATCCATGTGCACATGTACACTTTCACTGCTAACTTTATGAAATAGTTTATGAAAAATGGTTTACTCTTGCAAAACAGTTACTGGACCAGTTGGAAGATTTGCTCTTGAAATATTTAAGTACTCACTGGCCAGTTACCTAACACATCTAGTTTTTGCTTTTCTAAGAAACTTAACCACATCATTCTTTCCATGGGAATTAAACCTGAAGGTATTTAGTACCTCTCATCTAGTCCTAAGCCTGGGATGCCTGCCATGTTCTCCACAGACTCTCCATTTATTAAAACAAAGTGATGTTTCTTTTCCCAGCTCAAGAGTTTGGGGGTGGGTAGAGGTAGGGTATTTCTTTTATATCCTTGTTCTCTAGTATGATGGGGTGGAGGTATAACTTTATAAAAAGTTCCCTTTCCCCAAAGCATTCTTGGTGTGACTGAAAATATTCACGAATAACCTTTCAAATCAGCCCTGCTGATAGTTTAATTTGTGGCTTTTCTCTAAAGATTAATTACATTTTCTAATTTTTCCATACTTGTTTTTGAGTAGGCTGCTTGTAATTTAAAGTTTCCTGTATACTATTAAAAAAAAAGTTGCCTTATAAAGTCTGGTAATTTTTTACAGCTTTATTTTAGACAGTTTAAGAACCAATGACATACCTTAGTAATGATAAAGAAAACAGGCTTTCCTTTTAGGAAATGGAAGAGCACAAAATAAGACTATTTCATTGTACATAATCACCACAAGGTTAGGCACTCTGACAGGGTTAGGCAAGATCCCGGTATGAGGTGAGGCACAGGCACTTTCATTTGTAGAGTGCTGCTGATTCTAGTTTTGAAGGTAGGTATTATAAAATCTTTAAATAACTTACTCGTCACCTTGTATTTCTGACCCCAACACAGCAGCCTATATTTTAAAAGTTCCGTTTTCTTCCTGGTCTTTGATCATATACACGTCAAAAGTAACTTCTTTTAAAAACAAGAACCCAAGGGGGCCATATTTCATATGTTATCTAAATATTAAAATGAGAACTCATAAATAGGGAGAATATATGAAAATGTATTCTTACCATTTGCTAGAAATAAAAAGGAAAAAAGAGCCCCACAAACCAATCCTTCATAGATACTTTTATAAAAATACAGCTATTAAACTGCAGTCTTTCATATACCACTTCCGAAAAGTATTTAAATTAGTAGTTGCATAAATAAATGCCAGTATCTTATTCTTTAATTATTACTGTGATCAGACTTTCAGGTATTTAGACTACTCTGGAAGGCTTTACCCAGTTGACATACAGTGGTAGAAAGATTAAATATGCGACACCCAAGGCCTGAAACTTGACATTGGTCACTAAAACAAAAATTGAATTTCTAAATCCAAGCAATCAAAAGATGTTTATTTTTTATAGAAAGATCTGTAAAAAAATAATTTTTCAAACAGCTTTACTTTCATAGAGAAAACTTTCTACAGAGGTTGACTAAGATTTAATATTTTAAATTGTACCATCATTAAATAAGGTGGGACACCATATGAATTTCATTGCACTGGAAGAAATGCAAAGCATTTTTTAATATAAAGTATACAGAGCATTCTAGTCAACTACAGCTGTGTTACAGCTATGTGTTCTTTTGGATTTGGTCCAAAGAAACCTGAGTCTGTTTCCAGAGAGAATGAAAAATGTTATAGACACCTGATCAGTTACTCCTCACTGAAGGAAGCATAAAAATGGCATTCCTTGTAGATCCCACTGAATCCCAGTTTCCCAACACTGATACTTTCCTTTTCCCCTTCCCCTATCCAGTTCACTTTGGGTTTGAGGTTCAGTTCTTGAATGACAGGCATCCACATTTTCTTCATAAATACACACATCCCATGGTCAGATGAGCTACCCAGTTTTCCAGTATGTCATCACCTCTTTTGTTCCCAGATCTCGGACATATTTAGGTCCAAATCTTTAAGACCTTTTAAGGCTTGAAGATTTCCAGTGTAAAAAGCTACATCTGCTGTGACCAACCTAGATATTGGAGAGAAAACTATTTTTAATCTCACTTTTACTGCGTAAAGAAGCAATGTTCATACAGTCAGTCTTACTCTAACTGCCAAGACTATTATTTAAAATTCATATTTCCTAGGGACCAAATGTCAGTATGTTTCCTAGCAGGATTTCTGCTATCAGAAAGTTAGAGTGCTTTCTTTCAACAATGAATATCTTGAAAAGGAATAAACCAGTGCAGGCTGGACTTGGTTTCATAATTCTGCCCAATAAAATAGATTTATCTTAAAACAATATGAAATAAAATAGAACAATAATACATTAAGATGTTTCTTTGATAAGTTGTCACTAGAGTATACAGTTGACTCTTGAACATCAGGGTTTGAACTGCACAGGTCTATTTACAGATATTTTTTGACATGGTACAGCATGAAATGTACTTTTATGATTTTCAAAACCTTTTCCCTAGCTTTACTACAACAACACAGTATGTAACATACAAAATATGTGTTAATCAACTGTTGTTAATGATAAGGCTTCCAGTCAACAGTGGGTATTATTAGTTAGGTTTTTGCAAAGTCAAAAATTACATGTGGATTTTCTACTGCAAGGGGAGTGGGTGCCCCCAACCCCTGCATTGTTCAAGGATCAACTGTACATGTATATGACTAAAGAAATCAAGTGAAAGAAAGATAAGGTTTCTTGAGTGACATCCAAAGGAGTTAAATGAAAGCTGAGATTCATGCATATGTTATTACTAGATACAAAACATGATACATCCAGCAACACTAGATGAAAAAACAAAGTCTTACACTTTTGAGTACTGAGCTGTCACATTAATGTCCATACTTGAAAGGACATTCCAGGAAACAACACTCGGATAAATAAATACTAAAGCTCCATGCATATAAAACAGGGACTGGCCCATCAAGGAATAAATAGACCCTGATTTAGTAGTTTGTAAAAGAGAAGAGGAAATCTAGCTTTAGTATTTTAATGAACACATAAGTTCTGGATTGCTAGAGTACATGGGACAAAGGTATTAGAAGCACCCTCAATGTTTGTACTACAGTCCAATTTATAAAATGCCTTTGGACTTATGTACGTAATGTTTTACCTCTTATCACATGGCAGAATTTAATAAGGACCATATTTTCCATTTAAAACATCTAATTCAGGTATTTTTAAAAGATTCAAAATTGCACTTGTGATAGATAGTATGGTCGATTAAGTACACTAAAACTGACAGCAACGGCTCAAAAAAGAAACAAATCCTTTCTAAGACAAGGTCCTCACACTAAAAACTAAGCATAAAATTAGCATAAATTTCCACTTAAATTTCCAGAGTTTTATCGAAGTTGAAAATTGTTTAACATAAAAGATATTTACAACATATATAACTAATAAAGGATTAGTTTGATTAGGGCTTAAGCAAAAATCTAAAATCCACACAAGAAAAATAATACCCAAGAGAAAGATGGGCAAAGAAAATGAATAGGAAAAGTCAGGTAAGAACACCTGAATGACTAATAAATATATGAGAAGATGACCAAACATTAGGAAATGCAAATCAAAACAAGATACCACTGGCAACCATTTAAAAATCTAACAGCAAATGTTGGCAGCACTGTACAACCACTCTGGAGAATATTCTCGCAATACCTAGTAGAGTGAGAATGTACATATGCTCTGATCAACTTGTATAATATATACCCCCCCAAAATGGTCACACTAGTAGATATGTATATAGATCTTCACTGTGGCATAGCTGTAATGGAAAAAAGTAATGACCTAGGAATCTATCATTTGGAGAAATGACTATATTAAATATGGTTGTTTCATGTGGGAGAATAAAAAGCAGTAAAAAAAAAAAAATAGACAACTCCTACATATCAAACCAGTTACAATGCTGAGTAGAAAAAAGTAAGCAGCGTATATACAATATACCATATAAGTATATTAAGTTTATAAAACAGTGCTACCTACTTTTTTTTAAGATACAGAGATAATGTGAAGTACTCAAAGAATGCAGACCAAATTTATTAAAAATATTGATTATGGGTTGGGGCAAAGAGATTGTGACTGGAGATGGAGTCAAGGGACACTTCAGTTTCATTTGGAATGTTGGTTTTTGTTTTTTTGTTGTTTTTTTTTAAGATTTTATTTATTTGAGAGAGCATGAGCAGGGGAAAGCCATCCCAAGAACAAAAATTTCTTTTAAGCAGGTAGTTTGCTATGTCTTTGGCTAGAGTCTAGAGGTTAATTTTCAGAGAATTCCATATTTCAAGGGATCACTCAGAGGCATGAACTGACTTACGCAGAATTAGTGTCTTTAAAAGTATGTGACAGTGAAATCACTAAGGTGGTACAACCCCCAAATAGCTATATTAACAAAGAAAATAATTGGTAATGAGTTAGCCTGGATGCTTCAGAACTATTGGTCAGAAAAACCAACCAACCCAGATTTAGCTATGGGACTAAAAGAAACGTTATGTATGAGAGGAGTGGGGCTTAAAAATACTAGTTTTTAAAAAACAGTTTCTGAGAGGTATCTGGTGTTCATAAACTGTCCTTGAACTTCTCTGTGGCTTTGAAATTTTTGAAAATAACAATTCTTAAAAAAAGAAAGAGAAGAACAAGGTAATAATCAAGGAAAGAATCAGATTTTTGCATCAAAAAATTCAGCATGGCCAACAGATTCAGCAGTCTGAAGCTTCCAAATATTTCTTGCAAAATCAATTCAGTGTACTTGTTTTATTGTACAGGACCAATTTCTGACTCCAAAATACTTTTTTTCATTTGTTCCTATAAGTTTGAAGTTTAAGCCTGAAACTTAACAGGGAATAAAATATCTTATTCCTCAAAAATCCATGGAACAGCTACCACTAAGGAAATCCTATTAAGGTGTAGCTTCATGATCAGTGCTTTTGCATTTTGTATAATCTTTTCCCCATATCTTTATCTATGTTGCTCCTCACAAAAATCTTGTGATGGTACTTTTTATCATTATCTCTATTTTCAAATTTAAGAAAATTAAAGTGCAGAGAGTGTAAGCGATTTACCTAAAGTCACACAGCTAGTAAGCAGTGGAACTTAACCCAAGTTTTCTGATTCTAAATTTTGTTTTCTCTTACATAATTACACTATTTCACCAATAATACATATATTTTGTTCAACAGCTTACAATAAAATGGACATATACACTTATACTTTATTTTTTGTGACCCTTTGGAAGACTTTAAAGCAAATTTTATCTTTCTCATTTTATGAATAGAAGTTAAGTGGACCTTTTACTGGTCACACAACTACAAAGTTGGACTTTGAGTCCTGTCCGCATAGGGAGAGACTACTGGGTAACATAAGGAGGTGCTGACCCACAGTTCCTCAAAACAGACATTTTAAGTAATGGACCATTTATAAAACACTTTAATGTAGAAAGACAGATAGGCAGATACAGATATCCTCTCCACAGAGAAAAAAGGCAAAAAGTTGCTGACTTTACCATTGTGGGGATCCGACATAGTGGAAAAGGATATACAGTAGAAAAGGATAGCATAATGAATAAAAACCAATCAAGCAATCCAGCACAGGAGCACCCAGTAAAAATATTTTGAAAACATACCCATTTTGAGGTCCTCCATCATTTATCACATTTAAATGAGATAACTGCTTTTTCAAGTGGAGTTTATAACTTGCATTAATTCTTAAAAATAACATCTGGAGAAGAAAGAAAATGGTTTCTTAAAGCTCTACTGAAATAGAAGACATAAGCATCTGAATTATCAGTATCAAATCAGTATTATTTGAAGAAAATTTTTTAAAAAAATCTTTGCTTTGGCATATACTTTTAAGAAGCTTCTCTGAGGTATTTAGTTGCTATTTTAGTATAATTTTTCTACATTTTTGGATAAAAGCTTGTTTTCCCCTTAGTGATATGTTTTATCACTGCTTTTCTGCCCTTTAGAAGTCCTCTAGGATATATAAGAGGGGATCAACCATGACAGGCAAAAAGAAATAGAGAATTCTGCAATATATTAAATATGAATTTGATAGGGAAAAAAAGGTCACAATGGTAAGAGGCAAAGATACTTTCATCCTTCTAAACTGGCAAAATTACTAGAAATTATTTTGTTGCCCCTGTATGCAGATATTTGATGTAATGGCTCAAAACTTCTATGGGAAATACCTGACCTGAAGCTATATATATTTAATCTTTGGAAACAATTTTTTGGAGTAACACTGATTTTCAATAGGGAAAAATATATATAAAGTCATCTATGGAAGTTTTGTGGAACTACTAGTATTCAATATTGACATAAAATCTAATTCTTACCCAGCTCTGACAAGAGTTCCCTTTAAATGATGATGTAGATAAAAACACATGGACTACCTGTATGCCCAGCTCCCTGACCTGGCCATAATTAGAACTCAGATGACAAATCCACAAGGTCAGAATGTCAGAGATGTGAGATCTTACACTTGCAATGAGAAGGATGGCTTGACTAGGAAGTAATGAGGAAGAAAAAAGAGACCCAGTGGGTGCTCCATGTATTATAGCTCCTTCTCAATTCTTAGTGAGCCTCAAAGGAGTTGGATGATATTTCATCATGAGTTTGGAATGATTAATGAAAACCTAGGGAAACATGAAGAAAAACAGTAAGAGCTACTGTAGGATGGAAGTCTGAGGTGGTATGGGAAAGGAAAGCAGTAGGAGAAAGAATAGGCAAGAGATACTAAGAAAGCTACCTTTTGCTCCCAATCCCACTCCCATGTACCTAACTAATTTGAGGCAAGCTCAAGTAACAAACTTGTCTGAATACCAAAAATCCCTGGGAAAATTCATCAGTCGTACAACTAGGCTTGTATTCTAACACTATCATTCTCCAACTAGGTTTGAATGAGATAACCTGGTATAGAGGGAACAAGCTAAGATGGGTAAAGAAGATTGGAAAAAAAAGAAATACTGGAATCTTTAAAGTACCAGGATAGGGGAACCAAGCAAGTGGGGGGTGAGGTAGGAGTGTTGGTGAACAGTGAAGAGAACTGTGTGATCACACTCATGTAGGGGAAGACAGGACAAAGGGTGGATACTTCATAGGTAAGAGGTGCCAAAGACTACCCATTTTGCTATTTTTCTGGTTATGCCTACTACTGATCACTTACACTGATGTAACAAATATTAATGAAGTATATTGACTGAGTTACTTTATGTGTCATCTCATTAATTCCATCACTAATTCTTCTACTATCCCATTTGGATTATAATAACAGCAACATATTTTACGGCTGAAAAATGCCAACTCTGATTTTCAAACTGATAATGTAATGAACGATCTAAGTAGAATCCAGCATTTCTGATACTCAATGGCCAAATGAAAAATCTGCTTCTTATAACTGCTGACATAGAGCAGAGCAGTTAATTGCTCTGGCCTGTTGGAGCTAGGGGCACTTTGAAATCAAGAAATTTTTACCTATGTTCCACAGGTCAATGTAACAGCTGAAAAAAATAATCATATTGGAATAAGAACTAGGCTTAACTGTACCAAAAGTATGTAAAAACATTCCAATTCTGCATGCATATGTTATATATAAAAAAGTAGTGTTAGGAATTACTACTCACTTGTGTTTGTTCTTCTGGAAGAAGATCAAATATAGCTTCATGCATTTTTGCCATTTGCTTACAAATATTCCTGAAACAGGCAGAAGGAACGGGAGCTTTCACCTCATACTGGCAGGGAAAAATAATGAGAATTATATTCATGTCCTCTGGATTGTTTATTGTCCCCACTATTCCCTCAGACATATGTTTCAGCCCTTACATGCCTAACTCTAATAGAGTTGAAGCTTACACTTCAACTATGATCTATGCCACTCATGCAAATCTCAAGAACTTTTCATTAAATATCCTAATCTACTTTGAGGAATCCAGCAAAATTAGTGGCTAAGAACACAGGCTGCTTCTCTTAAGACAGACTGTTTGGGTACAAATCCCAGCCCTTCAGAGTCTTAGCTATGTGATACTGGGCAAGTTACTTCATTTCTCTGTATTTCAAAGGCCTTGCTCTAAGGACTTGAAAGAACACAAAACAGTGCTTGATACAAAGTAGTATACAAAAAATGTTAGCTACCAGTCTGGCTCGATATACAATGATGAATCTTTCAAGTAGGCCCTCCATATTAGCAGATTATTTTTTAAGCATGATTTTCAGAATGTGTCAACATGATCATATCAAATCAACAGGACTCTGGTAGAATTAAAATTTTCTTTTTCTTTTGTAGGTAGGCCAATTAGTAATCATATTTATCTTGACTATGGTAGAGGAAGCCTTTTTCAGAATGACCTATACTGAAAATTTAAACTTAGGTAAATTCATTTTACTATCCTTACAATTGGGATAATATACTAGTATCATTCAGATAACCATCTTTGGCTCATATTTTACAATTCACAACTTAAACTATAAATTATTTTTATTTATAAGACAAATCTGGGCTATATAATGTATTAATCTTATATAGCCTATTGAAAGGATGAATTCCAATATACTGCTCTTAGCAGGACCATGCAGAAGTCACAATGTGACTGGGACCAAAATAAGCAAACTTGTGACCACATAGATTTTACCTTTCTCCAGCCTAGAAATATATAAAACATCCTTATCTTTTTTGTTAATAACAGCTTTAAGATATGATTCACATACCATAAAAAGTTCATCTGTTTAAAGTATTCAATTAGCTGGTTTTTAATAAACCCAGAGTTACACAACCATCATCGTTAATTTCTGAACATTCTCATCACCTCAAAAGAAACCCATAACCATTAGCAGTCACTCCACCTGACCCCTCCCCTCAGCTCCTGGCACCCACGAATATCCATAAATGTAATCACACAATATGTGGCTTTTTGTGATTGGCTTCTTTCACTTAGTATAATGCTTTCAAGATTCATCCACATTGTTAACATGCATTGAAGCTTCATCCTTTTTAGGGTTGCATGACATTCTACTGTATGAATATACCATAATTTGTCCAATCATCAACTGATGGACATTTGGGTTCTTTCCACTTTTTGGCTATTATGAATAATAATGCCGTGAACACTCGTTTTTGTGTGGACAAGTGGTTTTCAATTCTTTTGGGTGTATACCCAGAAGTGGAATTACTGGGTCATATAGTAACTTTAATCTTTTGACAAAATACAAAAGTTTTTTCCAAAGTAGCTGTATCATTTTGCAGTCCTACTCAGCAGTATATGAGGGATCCAATTTCTCCATATCCTCAACCAACACTAGTTATTGTCTGCCTTTTTTATTTAGGCATCTTAGTGGGTATGAAGTAGTTATCTCATTATGGTAACATCCCCATATCTTAAATACCACTTGTACTGGGATGAATAGTATCCCCCCCAAAATTCATGTTCACTTAGAATCTTAAAAGGTCATACCAGATGAGAGCGGGCCCTAAATCCACTGACTGGTGTCTTTATAAAAGAAAGGAGAAGGAAATTTAGACACAAATGCAGAGAAGGAAAATGACCACGTGAAGACAGAGGCAGAAATCGGAATGACACATTAAGCCAAAGAATGCCAGCAACTGACAAGCACCAGAAGCCAGGAAGAGGCAGGAAATACTCTTTGCTAGAGCCCTTAGAGGGAGCATGGTTAACAACACTTTGATTCACGACTTCTGCCTCCAGAATTATGAGAGAATACATTTCTGTGGTTTTAAAGCCACTCAGTCTTTGGTAATTTGTTATGGCAGCTCTAGGTAACTAGTACAGCCTCAAAACCTTCCTCCACCCTGCCTGCCCTAAAGATACTATTCTTTCCATTTTACCTTCACCATCATTTCTTCAGGCACCGAAACTTGATACTGTACTTTTTAATTCTCAACCCTTAAAATCTGGTTCTAGCCACTACCCAAACCACCTGCCTCCACTATTAACAATTTTCTGAAATTTCGGCAAAAATAACTAAAGCATCCTAACTTCCAAATTTAGTGACTTTCCTAGTTCTCCTTCCTCATTGCTCTGTCCTTGGTCCTCAGATAATGTAGTGTTTTCCTGAGTTTCCTCCCTTCCTGACTTTCCTCTCTTCTGTATCCTGTCTCCTAAGTGCAAAAGCTTCTTTATTCTTAATTCTCCATTATCCCCTTTCTTGCTTATCAATCTCAATCTAACAACTTCTAATGTATTTCTAGTCCTGAAACACTTCATTAAATTTCAGTCACACATCTCCTAAATGTTCCATACCATAAATGAGTTTATCATGAACTTTTTCAAACCTGCTCCTCCTTCCTGTTTCCATTACTACTGCTGGTTTCATAATCCTCCTGCTCACATAGACTAAAAATCTTCACCTCAGTTTTTATTCCTCCTTATCCTTGGTTCCTTGTATTGAGTTGGTGACTAAGTGCCATCAATGTACTTTCAGATTATTTTGCAAGTTAGTACTCTAGGTCAGTTTCTCATCCTCTAACTACCAACATTTTGGGCTATCTTATTCTTTGTTGGGAGGGCTATCCTGTTTATTATAGAATGTTCAGTAGCATTCCTAACCTCTACTTACTAGCTACCAATATCGTTCCACTTCCCAAACTGTGACGACCAAAAATGTTCCCAACCCTTCTGAATGTCCTCAGGGGACAAAACTGTCTCAGCTGAGAAACACTGCCCGAGGTGAGATCTTCAATACTTCTCACCTGAAAAAATGTAGTCACATTTTAATGAGTCCAGATATAAGGTCAACAAACATTTAATAAAACTGCCTGGTACATAACAAACTCTGGATACATATTTTCTTAAATGTGTGTATATATCTGCATATATACACACACATATGTAATTATTAAGTATATAGGTATATATATGTACATATATGTGTATAAGTATGTACATAGGTATACAGGTATATGAGTGTGTGTATGTATGTATGTGAATGTGTACGACTGAACAATGTGTCAGATGCTACGCTGGCTGGAGTGTACAAAGATGAGTCAGAGACCGAGCGCTCTAGGGAGCTGACAGCCTAAAAGCTGGCTGGTATTCCAGAAAGTGGGCACTGCATGCTCCAAAAACATGGGTGAGGACAATTAGGCAACAGCAGAGATGGCTTCCCGAGCAGCACACCTGGACTGCTGAGTCTTCAAATGAAAAAAATTAAGTTAAAGTATTCCAAACAGAGGACATGCCATATTACCTCAAATCCATTCTATGTACTATCCAATAAATACTACTAAAGTACAATTCTAATCCTATGATTTGTTATTTTAAAAACTTTTGGGTTCTACTTCTATTTAAAATTTAGAAAGCTGTAAAAGAATATTCTACTACCCTCACCACAAGAAAAAACTGTAATAACTTACAAAATCCGAACTTTTCTTGAACCCGTCAGACAACAGAGGTCCCAGGAAACAAAGGAACTAATTCCAAAAAGTGACAAGCCCCACTGAGGAGAGATGGGACACAGGAACTGTCTCACTTTGGCAGAGCATAGGAAGAAGAGATGACCACCACAGAAACAAATAGAAAGAAAACAACATTTTAACAAATTCCCAAGGGCCAATTATGGACTACTATATATTTACAATAAATGAGAACACTGGCCACAAGGGAAGTATGCGCTCACTCACAAGTTCTCCTCCATGGGTATCCGAAAGGTCCTCACAAACAATACTGGGGTCAGAACTGGAGACCACAGAATCATTCTCACAGACAAGCAGGAGGTGACTGGCCACCACTAGAGAAAAAGAACAAGAACTGCCCACTTCCATACACCCTCCTCTTAAAGCAAAATCGTAAAATCACAGAGAAAGGGCACCAATTTCTTTATTCCCAGGGTTGTGTAGAAACAAAAAAATACCTTTAAGCCCAGGATCAAAAACCAATCAAAGCAGAGGTTGGCTACCACTGGAAGAGGGGTTGGAACACTGAGAAGGCTTAACATCCAAGGACTTAACCTGATTTCAAGACTTTTAATAATGCTACAGCAGTTAAGACATTAAGACATGGCATTGGTCTAAAACAGACTTATAGACCAATGGAACAGAATAGAGAGTCCGAAAATAGACCCACAGGAAAAAAGTCAATTGATTTTCAACAAAAGTGCCAATGGAGAAAGGACAGTCTTTTCAAAAAAAAAGATTCTGGAACTATCCAGAAAAAAGAACACTGACTCATACTCTGCACTATATACAAAAATCAACTAGAAATGGATAACAAATATACATATAAAACCTGAAGTAATAAATCCTTCAGAAGAAAACACAGAATCATCTTTGTTATGTGGGTTACACAAAAATTTCTTAGGACAACAAGAAGCATGAATGATAAAAGAAAAAATGATAAACTGGAACTCATCAAAATTTAAAACTGTTCTTTCTATGACACTGTTAAGAAAATGAAAAGATAAGTGACAGACTGGAAGGAAATACTTATGAAACACATATTTGATAAAGGACTTGTATCAAGAATATTTAGAGAACTCTCACAACTCAATAACACAATTTTTAAAAATTAGCCAAAAGTCTGAACATGCTACCAAAGAAAAGATGCGGGTGAAAACCAATACATGAAAAGATGCTCAACATATAAGTTATTATGTAAACTAAAACCACAATGAGTTATCACTCCATACAGACCTATTAGAGTTCTAATTTTAAAAAACAAACAGAGATACAATAGAAAGTGCTGGTGAGGATGAAGAGCCCCTAGAACTCTCATATATCGCAAGTAGGGAAAAAAATGGTATGAATGTTTCATTCACCTTCCTATACCACCATTAGCAGAGTCTAAGCAATTGGTAAAACACATGAAAAAAATGTGGCAGCTTTTTATAAAGATATCATGAAGTTTTATACTTCTATACAACCATCAATCTAATCCAAGGTATTTATACAAAAGAAATGGAACATGTACCCACCTATAGATGTGTACACAAATTTTTATAACAGCAGATGAAAATCAGATCAGTGGTTGTCAAGGTTTTGGATGTGGGGAGAGAAGTGATTGCAAAAGCGCCTGAGAGAATGTTTAACAGTGATGGAACTGTTCTATATCTTGATTGTGGTAGTTCTACTACCACATAGGTTAAAGTTAGCAAATTACGTATATAGAAAGGGTAAATCTTACTGAACATAAATTATACCTCCATAAGCTGGACTTAAATCCATCAGCTTTCCACTGATAGCAAAAACTCTTCACTGTCTGTCCAACATATCTTCCATTCCTCAGTTCAACCACCCTAATACATTAGCTAAATAGAAAAACTTACCTCTGTTATTTTAACAACAGCAAAAGCATTAGCAGTCAACATTTACTAGAAACTTGCTATAGTCAGACATATGATAAAAGAAAAGCATTCCACATAAATATTATCTCATTAATCCTTACTACAACTTTATAAGGCTCTATTATTTTCCCCATTTAAAGACAGAAACTGAGGTTTAAGGAGATTAATTTGCCCAAGGTGCTTTAATGGCTTATCTGGGACAAACATGAACTTAGATCTACCTGACTCCAAATCCCTGACACTGATCTTCCTCCTTATGATTCCTCCCTAAAATGCTGCTGCCTCAAAGCACCTCTTTGCCTCAACTTTGTTTGCCCTAACCATGCCTATCTTTAAAAGCAAGACTTACGTGCATGCCTCATCCATAAAGTTTTCCCAGATCTCCCTCCTCAGCTGGCAACCAGCTCTTCCAAAGCATTAAAAGCTCTAATAGCACAAAACAGATTCCTTATTTAGGCTCTTTCCATATTCTACCTTCTGTTATAATTATTGATATACTTTTCTTATTAGATAGTTTACTATTTGAGGGACAATAGTGAAGACTTCTTCACCTTATGTATCCCAGTTACCTAACTCAATTTAATTTCCTGAATGAATGAATGAATGAATGAATACAGGAATAAATACAGCTGGGACATTAATTTAGCCAGTATAATTAGATGTTTATGTTTCATTCTATCCAAGCAATGGTACCATCACTTATTAGCTTTTTAGAATCAGCCTATATTACTGTGTTATCCTTCTTTCTCCAAATTAAATTTTCAGGTAAGAAAATAAAAAGCTAAAATTAAGAGGTTAACCCAAACCAAACACTGTCTGCTATCCTGGGATGAATTAAAAACAGAGCTAAACTCCTGGGTAACCCATGAAAGCAACTAGGGCAGGGAGTGGCAAATAGAGACTTATTAACTGGGAGAATGTAATAGGTCAAGGTAACAGAAGTCTCAGTAGGAATATAGTAGTGAAAATACTAAGTTGCAAAGACTAGGCACATTCTTGACATTAAAAATAATGGGGAGGAGTATATTTAAAGTTTGTAAGACTTAAGACACATAATAACTAAATGCTGTATGTAAACTATAGAAACCCTTGTTTAAACAAGTTATTGACATTTTGGGATAATCGATAAATTTTAAATAGGAATAAACATTAGATGATATTAAGGAATTATTGTTAATTTTGTTAAGTGTGATTTGGTAGCATGAATATGTAAGAAAGTTTCAGTTTTTAGACATACATAACTGAATTATTCAGGGCTGAAATATCATATGCCTCACTTTTACTATAAAATATTTTATGGGGCCAACAAGGTGGCTCAGTAGGTTAGGCACCCAACTCCTGATTTTTGGCTCAGGTCATGATTTAGGGTTGTGAGATCAAGCCCTGAATATCCAGCTCTGTGCACAGCAGGAAGTCTGCTTGAGATTCTCTCCTTCTGTTTCTCCACCCACCCTAGTAGTGCTCTCTCTCTAAGATAAATAAATCTTAAAAAAATAAAAAAATATTTTAGCAAAAAAAGCAAAATGTGACTGTTACATAAAGGTGATAAATATGTGGAAAGCTCATTAAATAATTCTTTTTCTTAATAAATAAATAAATAAATAAATAAATAAATAAATTTGTCACAGGAAAAACTCAAGCCACAGTCCTACTTCTTGGTAAACCAACCAACCAAACAACAACAACAAAAAAAAAACCCCACAGAATAAATCATGGATTTGAGTACTGGCACTTTTTTGGTTTTGCTTCATTATACTCCAGAGCTTATTACTAGTTCCACTATTTAACATTTACCTTATTTGACACTATCAGGTATTTACAGCCCTCTGCCTTGTTGGATAATAAACTTTTCTTTCTCTCTTTTTTTAAAGATTTTATTTATTTATTTGACAAAGAGATAGAGAGCACAGGTAGGCAGAGCAGCAGGCAGGAGAGGGAGAAGCAGACTCCCTGCTAAGCAGAGAGCCTGATGCAGGACTCGATCCCAGGACCCTGACCTGTGACGAAGGCAGATGCTTAACTGACTGAGCCACTCAGGCGCCCTGATAAACTTCTTTCCTTAAAAATTAGCTCATCACTTTTCTCCGAATCTTTATTTAAATGCGATTAGTTAACATACAGTCTAATATTAGTTTCAGGTGTAGAATTTAGTGATTCATCACTTACATAGATACCTGTGGCTCATCACAAGTGCCCTCCTTAATCCCCATAAACCATTTAACCCATCCCCCGACCACCTCCCCTCCTGTAATAGATGGTAAACTCCTTTAGAGTGGTCACAGTGTATTATTTATTAACTTCTGGTAGACAGAAGAAGGCCATTTATCAAAAAGGAAAACAGTACTGCTTCTGAATTTAGTTTGTACTTGGCAACCATAAAAAAAGAGAATTCCTGCGGGAGGAGTCAAGATGGCGGAGAAGTAGCAGGCTGAGACAACATCAGGTAGCAGGAGATCAGGTAGATAGCTTATCAAACCATTCTGAACACCTACAAATCCAACAGGAGATCAAAGAGAAGAGGAGCAGCAATTCTAGAAGCAGACAATCGACCACTTTCTGAAATGCAGGACCAGCGGAGAAGTGAATCCAAAGCGACGCAAAGACAGACTGCGGGGGGAGGGGCAGGCTCCTGGCAAGCGGCGGAGCAACGGAGCACAAAACCAAAACTTTTAAAAGTCTATTCTGCTGAGGGACATCGCTCCAGAGGCTAAACAGGGGTGAAGCCCACGCGGGGACAGCGTGGTCTCAGGTGCCATGGGGTCACAGAAGGATCGGGGGTGTCTGAGTCGCAGAGCTCACAGGTATTAGAGTAGGGAAGCCGGCTACCGAGATGGACCGGAGGAGTGAGCTCTCAACTCGGGGTTACCTAATCGTGATCCATGCCACAGGTCACTGCTCTGTGAGGGGGGACCCCACAAGATCTGGGGAGACTCCCCTGGAAGAGCTCAGAGATCTGCAGGGTTCAGAGACTCCAGACAGGGCTGTGTGCCAGAAACAGAGACACTTGGTCACAGGCTGGGTGAGCTCAGAGCTTAGCCAGAGGCCAAGGAGACGGGAGTGATTGAGTGCTTTTCTCCGATGGTGCACTGAGGAATGGGGCTCCAGCTCTCGGCTCCTCTGGGCCAGAGACTGGGAGGCCGCCATCTTCATTCCCGTCCTCCAGAACTCTACGGAAAGCGTTCAGGGAACAAAAGCTCCCGAAAGCGAACCCAAGCGGATTACTTAGCCAGGCCCCTGGTAAAGGTAGTGCAATTCCGCCTCTGGCAAAGATACTTGAGAATCATTACAACAGGCCCCTCCCCAAAAAGATCAGCAAGAAATCCAGCAAGGAACAAGTTCACTTACCAAGGAGAACAGCCAAATTCCAGAGGAGGAGAAAGCAAAGCATGGAATTCATGGGTTTCTCCCCATGATTCTTTAGTCTTGCAAAGTTAATTAAATTTTTTTAATTTTATTTTTATCTTCTGCTAAATTTTTTTTAACTTTTACCCTTTACTCCTTTAACATTTTTTAACTAGTTTATCTTAATATCTTTCAAAAAATTTTTTTGAGCCTTCATTATTATAGTAACATTTTATCCTTCAGGGTATCTAACTTTATTTCTTGTATGCACATAGGGTTTTTTTCTTCTAAAAAAATTTGGGATACAACTTCTTCTAATAGATCAAAATATGCCCTAAATCTAGCACAGGGTTTTATTCTAGTTTCCAGCCTGAGCAAATTCTCTCCACTTTCTTTTTCTTTATTCTCTCAACCAATTTATCTTGTCAACTCCTTTTTTAGAAATTAAAAAAAAAATTTTTTTTCATCTTTACAGTCATATTCCATCCCTTCATCATGTTTACGCTTATATATGTTTTTCATTCTTTAAAATTTTGGGAGGTAGTTTCTTCTAAGAGATCAAAATACTCCCAAAATTAAGTGGGTGAACCTGTTCTATCCACCAATCTAATATATATATATTTTTTTCTTTTTTATATTTTTTCTCTATATTTTTTTTCTCTTTTAAATTTTTTTTTGTTTTTCTGAACTTGTTTTTACCCTCTTTCTTCCCCCCCACGATTTGGGGTCTCCTCTGATTTGGCTAAAGCACATTTTACTGGGGTCTTTGCCACCCTTTTATATTTTATTTGCTCCTTCATATATTCTTATCTTGGATAAAATGACAAGGCGGAAAAACTCACCACAAAAAAAAAAGAACAAGATGCAGTACCAAAGGCCAGGGACCTAATCAATATGGACATAGGTAATATGTCAGATCTAGAGTTCAGAATGACGACTCTCAAGGTGCTAGCCGGGCTTGAAAAAGGCATGGAAGATATTAGAGAAATGCTGTCTGGAGAAATAAAAGCCATTTCTGGAAAAATAAAAACTAAAATCTAACCAAGTTGAAATCAAAAAAGCTATTAATGAGGTGCAATAAAAAATGGAGGCTCTTACTGATAGGATAAATTAGAAGAGAGAATTAGTGATATAGAAGACCAAATGACAGAGAATAAAGAAGCTGAGCAAAAGAGAGACAAATGACTACTGGACCACGAAGGGAGAATTCGAGAGATAAGTAATACCATAAGATGAAACACCATTAGAACAATTGGGATTCCAGAAGAAGAATAAAGAGGGGGAGCAGAAGGTATATTGGAGAGAATTATTGGAGAGAATTTCCATAATATGGCAAAGGGAACAAGCATCAAAATCCAGGAGGCACAGAGAACCCCGCTCAAAATCAATAAGAATAGGTCCACACCCCCTCACCTAATAGGAAACGTTACAAGTCTTAGCGATAAAGAGAAAATCCTGAAAGCAGCCAGGGAAAAGAAGTCTGTAACATACAATGGTAAAATATTAGATTGGCAACAGACTTATCCACAGAGACCTGGCAGGCCAGAAAGGACTGGCATGATATATTCAGAGCACTAAACGAGAAAAACATGCAGCCAAGAATACTATATCCAGCTAGGCTATCATTGAAAATAGAAGGAGAGATTAAAAGCTTCCAGAACAAACAAAAACTAAAAGAATTCGTAAACACCAAACCAGTTCTACAGGAAATATTCAAAGGAGTCCTCTAAGCAAAGAGAGAGCCTAAAAGTAGTAGATCAGAAAGGAACAGAGACAATATACAGTAACAGTCACCTTACAGGCAATACAATGGCACTAAATTCGTATCTCTCAATAGATACCCTGAATGTAAATGAGCTAAATGCCCCAATCAAAAGACACAGGGTATCAGAATGGATAAAAAAACAAAACCCATCAATATGCTGTCTACAAGAAACTCATTTTAGACCCAAAGACACCTCCAGATTTAAAGTGAGGGGGTGGAAAACAATTTACCATGTTAATGGACATCAAAAGAAAGCTGGGGTGGCAATCCTTATATCAGGATCAATTAGATTTTAAGCCAAAGACTATAATAAGAGATAAGGAAGGATACTATATCATACTCAAAAGGTCTGTCCAACAAGAAGATCTAGCAATTTTAAATATCTCTGCCCCTAACATGGGAGCAGCCAACTACATAAACCAATTAATAGCAAAATCAAAGAAACACATCGACAATAATACAATAGTAGGGGACTTTAACACTCCCCTCACTGAAATGGACAGATCATCCAAGCAAAAGATCAACAAGGAAATAAAGGCCTTAAATGACACACTGGACCAGATGGACATCACAGATATATACAGAACATTCCATCCCAAAGCAAAAGAATACACATTCTTCTCTAGTGCACATGGAACATTCTCCAGAATAGATCACATCCTGGGTCATAAATCAGGTCTCAACTGGTATCAAAATTAGGATCATTCCCTGCATATTTTCAGACCACAGTGCTCTGAAGCGAGAACTTAATCACAGGAGGAAATTTGGAAAGACTCCAAATACATGGAAACTAAAGAGCATCCTTCTAAAGAATGAATGGGTCAACCAGGAAATTAAAGAAGAATTTAAAAAACTCATGGAAACAAATGATAATAAAAACACAATGTTCAAAATCTTTGGGACACAGCAAAGGCAGTCCTGAGAGGAAAATATATACCAGTACAAGCCTTTCTCAAGAAACAAGAAAGGTCTCAAATACACAACCTAACCCTACACTTAAAGGAGCTGGAGAAAGAACAGCAAATAAAGCCTAAACCCAGCAGAAGAGAAATAATAAAGATCAGAGCAGAAATCAATGAAATAGAAACCAAAAAAACAATAGAACAAATCAACGAAACTAGGAGCTGGTTCTTTGAAAGAATTAGTAAGATTGATAAACACCTGGCCAGACTTATCAAAAAGAAAAGAGAAAGGACCCAAATAAATAAAATCATGAATGAAAGAGGAGAGATGACAACCAACACCAAAGAAATACAAACAATTATAAGAACATATTATGAGCAACTATACACCAGCAAATTTGACAATCTGGAAGAAATGGATGCATTCCTAGAGACATATAAACTACCACAACTGAACCAGGAAGAAATAGAAATCTGAACAGACCCATAACCAGTAAATTGATTGAAGCAGTCATCAAAAATCTCCCAACAAACAAGAGCCCAGGGCCAGATGGCTTCCCAGGGGAATTCTACCAAACATTTAAAGAAGAATTAATTCCTATTCTCCTGAAACTGTTCCAAAAATAGAAATGAAAGGAAAACTTCCAAACTCATTTTATGAGGCCAGCATTACCTTGATCCCAAAACCAGACAAGGATCCCATCAAAAAAAAGAATTACAGACCAATATCCTTGATAAACACAGATGCAAAAATTCTCATCAAAATACTAGCCAATAGGGTCCAACAGTACATTAAAAGGATTATTCACCACGACTAAGTGGGATTTATTCCAGGGCTGCAAGGTTGGTTCAACATCCACAAATCAATCAACGTGATAAAATACATTAATAAAAGAAAGAACAAGAACCATATGATACTCTCAATAGATGCTGAAAAAGCATTCGACAAAGTACAGCATATTTTCCTGATCAAAACTCTTCAAAGTGTAGGGATACATACCTTAATATCATCAAAGCCATCTATGAAAAACCCACCGCAAATATCATTCTCAATGGAGAAAACCTGAAAGCTTTTCCGTAACGTCAGGAACACGGCAGGGATGTCCATTATCACCACTGCTATTCAACATAGTACTAAAAGTCCTAGACTTAGCAATCAGACAACAAAAAGAAATTAAAGGCATCCAAATCAGCAAAGAAGAAGTCAAACTATCACTCTTTGCAGATGATATGATACTATATGTGGAAAACCCAAAAGACTCCACTCCAAATCTGCTAAAACTTGTACAGGAATTCAGTAAAGTGTCAGGATATAAAATCAATGCACAGAAATCAGTTGCATTTCTCTACACCAACAACAAGACAGAAGAAAGAGAAATTAAGGAGTCAACCCCATTTACAATTGAACCCAAAACCATAAAATACCTAGGAATAAACCTAACCAAAGAGGCAAAGAATCTGTACTCAGAAAACTATAAAGTACTCATGAAAGAAATTGAGGAAGATACAAAGAAATGGAAAAATGTTCCATGCTCATGGACTGGAAGAGCAAATACTATGAATATGTGTATGCTACCTAAAGCGATCTACACATTTAATGCAATCCCTATCAAAATCCCATCCATTTTTTTCAAAGAAATGGAACAAATAATCCTAAAATTTATATGGAACCAGAAAAGACCTCAAATAGCCAGAGGAATACTGAAAAAGAAAGCTAAAGTTGGTGGCATCACAATTCCAGACTTCAAGCTCTATTACAAAACTGTCATCATCAAGACAGTATGGTACCAGCACAAAAACAGACACATAGATCAATGGAAGAATAGAGAGCCCAGAAATAGACCCTCAACTCTATGGTCAACTAATCTTTGACATAGCAGGAAAGAATGTCCAATGGAATAAAGACAGTCTCTTCAACAAATGGTGTTGGGGAAAATTGGACAGTCACATGCAGAAAAATGAAACTGGACCATTTCCTTACACCACACACAAAAATAGACTCAAAATGGATAAAGGACCTCAATGTGAGAAAGGAATCC
Source organism: Enhydra lutris kenyoni (assembly GCF_002288905.1). Classification (NCBI taxonomy): domain Eukaryota; kingdom Metazoa; phylum Chordata; class Mammalia; order Carnivora; family Mustelidae; genus Enhydra; species Enhydra lutris. The sequence goes on from NW_019154102.1 coordinate 15,250,277, forward strand.
ATCAAAATCCTTGAGGAGAACACAGGCAGCAACCTATTCAACCTCAGCCGCAGCAACTTCTTCCTAGGAACATCGCCAAAGGCAAGGAAGCAAGGGCAAAAATGAACTATTGGGACTTTATCAAGATCAAAAGCTTTTGCACAGCAAAGGAAACAGTTAACAAAACCAAAAGACAACTGACAGAATGGGAGAAGATATTTACAAACGACATATCAGATAAAGGGCTAGTATCCAAAATCTATAAAGAACTTATCAAACTCAACACCTAAAGAATAATCCAATCAAGAAATGGGCAGAGGACATGAACAGACATTTCTGCCAAGAAGACATCCAGATGGCCAACAGACACATGAAAAATTGCTCCACATCACTCGGCATCAGGGAAATACACATCAAACCACAATGAGATACCTACCACCTCACACCAGTCAGAATGGCTAAAATTAACAAGTCAGGGGAGCCTGGGTGGCTCAGTGGGTTAAAGCCTCCGCCTTCGGCTCAGGTCATGATGCCAGGGTCCTGGGATCGAGCCCTACATCGGGCTCTCTGCTCAGCAGGGAGCCTGCTTCCCTTCCTCTCTCTCTGCCTACTTGTGATCTCTGTCAAATAAATAAATCTTAAAAAAATTAAATTAACAAGGCAGGAAATGACAGGTGCTGGCGAGGATGCGGAGAAAGGGGAACCTTCCTACACTGTTGGTGGGAAGCAAGCTGGTGCAACCACTCTGAAAACAGCATGGAGGTTCCTCAAAAAGTTGAAAACAGAGCTACCCTACGAACCAGCAATTACACTACTAGGTATTTACCTTAAAGATACAAATGTGATCAGAAGGGGCACATGAACCCGAATGTTTATAGCAGCAATGTCTACAATAGCCAAACTATGGAAAGAACCTAGATGTCCATCAACAGATGAATGGATAAAGAAGATGTGGTATATATATACAATGGAATACTATGCAGCCATCAAAAGAAATGAAATCTTGCCATTTGCGATGACGTGAATGGAACCAGAGGGTATTATGCTTAGCGAAATAAGCCAACTGGAGAAAGACAACTATCATATGATCTCCCTGATATGAGGAAGTCGAGAAGCAACATGGGGAGTTTGTGGGGTAGGAAAAGAATAAATGAAACAAGATGGGATCAGGAGAGAGACAAACCGTAAGAGACTCTTATTCTCAGGAAACAAACGGAGGGTTGCTGGGGGGAGGAGGGTAGGGTGAGGGTGGTTGGATTATGGACATTCGGGAGGGTATGTGCTATGGTGAGTGCTGTGAAGTGTGTAAACCTGGCAATTCACAGACATGTACCCCTGGGGCTAATAATACATTATATGTTAATTTTAAAAAAAAGAGAATTCCTAAACAATCATTTTTCTCCATACAAAACTGGAAACTAATTTAACAGGTACAGCATAATGTAGGTATGTCTGCATACAAATATAAATTCCTTAAGCTTCTTAAAAGCATAAAATATCTATGTTATGTATCAACTACACCCAACATTCTCAAAGTGTTGTGTGGGGACACCTGGGAATCAGAGACTCTTTGTGGGAATCTGTGAAGTAAAAACCATTTTCATAATACTAATAAACTATTACTTCTTCACACTCATTCTTTCATGTTTAAAGAATGGAGATTTTTCAATGACTTTCAACAATGTCATTGTTCTGATGGCCATGTGTTTGTGTATTCTTGTGTTTTAAATTTTTCTTAGTTTTAATTTCTAGGATGGTACTTACTGATAGGTAAAATTTGCATGAATAAAAGTTCTTTGGCATCTGCAATTATTTTTAAGTATAAAGAGGTCCTGTGACCAAAACATTTGAGAATGATTAAACAAATGCAATCTTATTTTCCAAGGACTCTTTCCTCACTGTCATCTTCAAAGATACAAGCCCACACCTAATCTCTGTGAATGGGCACTGCTTCACCTTGCACTTTTATGATTTTCACATGCTTGTTGCTCCTGCCAGGATTCCTTCAGAATCCTGAAGAATGCAAGCGGCAGAAAAGCATACCAAAGTGCCTGGGTTGATGATTACCCTAAATATACTCTCAAGCATGCACATATAAACTAAATAAACCTTCAAATTTCCAAGTTATGAAATTTCTGCTTTCTTCCTAAGATAGGTATTGTACTTAGGGAATGAAAAGAGTAGGGGATGGGGCAAAAGTGACTAGGTCTGATAAAGTGACATTTTTCTAAAGTTACCCTCCGGTGTAATAGAGGATTCACTGGAAACCACTGCTTCTTTTAATGACCCATTAAGAATAGAAAGCAAATAGGAAACAGATACTAAAACTGATTATCTATGAGAGAAATAATAGAGCACCTCAGACTCTGCCATTGCAGTCTGGAAAATAAAGAACATACCTTACCACAGATAATTTATTTACTTTTTTCTCTATTTTGATCTTTTTTCTCTCAATTCTGTCTCTGGAACACTTTCAGACAAAAACCTAGTTCGAGGGGCGCCTGGGTGGCTCAGTGGCTTAAGTCTCTGCCTTCGGCCCGGGTCATGATCTCAGGGTCCTGGGATTGAGTCCCGCATCTGGCTCTCTGCTCAGCAGGGAGCCTGCTTCCCCCTCTCTCTCTGCCTGCCTCTCTGCCTACTTGTGATCTCTCTCTCTCAAATAAATAAATTAAAAAAAAAAAAAAACAAAAAAAAAACCCTTGTTCGATGAAGGCACATATTTGTCGATGCAGCTCATATAAAATTACTTCTGCATAGGGTTTCTTTCATTCTTAAAATAATCTCCCTCCTGTCCCCTTTCAGCCCCCTTAGGATATGATTATCCATTATTTGGGCAATCTGAACATTTTATTGAGTTTTTCTAAACCCTGATGAATTTGACTGGTTAGACAACTGCAAAAAGGCACAATGCCTTTAAACAATGCCTAATAATTTCCATAAATCATTTACCTTAGATAATAGCTTGTCAAATAAGCTATCCATTATCGCTACAAGCTTGGCTGATATTTCAGCAATGTGGTCATGGTAGTCCTGTAATGAGAAAGAACACTATATTTTAAAGTCCCTGGGACACATCTAAAAAATACTTAGCAATTATGAAACTCCAGTAGAAAATCTAAGGAAAAGTACCTTAGTGATATGATCAAAATGCCTAAGCATGCTATACTGCTTAGGCTGCAGTCGAGCTTCAAAATGAGCCCTGATCACAGGAATGTAGTGCACAATTAACTGCAAACAACGTGAAGAAAGAGCTGAAGATCCAGGAAGTGAATATATCAGGGAGAAACAAAAAACGGTATTAGTTGAGTTTAAGTATCAAATTAAACAAAAAATGTCAATTAGTTTCCTACAGTTTATTTCATCAATGAAGAACACACAGCAGAAAGCAACTATTTCACTTCGGTTAAGAAAATGATTTGGGGAGCACCTGGCTGTCTCAGTCAGTTGGGTGTCTGACTCCTGGTTTTGGCTTGGGTCATGATCTCATGGTCGTGGTTGAGCCCACATTGGGCTCCGTGCTCAGTGCAGAGTCTGCTTCTTCTTTCTCTCTCCCTCTCTGCCCCTTCCTGCTTCAGTGCTCTCTCTCAAATAAGTAAAAAAATTTTTAAAAAATTATTTGGTACTGAATAATGTAGCAAACATGCTGCTTTTCCCAATGAACTCAAGTTGCTGGTATTACTGACATGAGGAAGCTAAGGGGAAAACTGATTCTCTTCTGACATTCAGATTCCTTTCACCTCAAAGCACCTCATACTTACTACATCTTAACATTTTCTATAGTGGTGCAACTTCCAAGTAAGTTGTATTTGTTAGAGTTGAAATTCTTCCTAACATTTCCCCAGAAGTTAATTTTTTCAGTTATGTTAATACATAGAAGATGAAGCACATTTGCTACTTTTAGAGCCTTTAATTAGAGTCATAAGAACATCAGGTATAATAAAAACACAATGAGGATGGTGACCTCACTGTAAAATCTCAGCATGTGAATTAAAAGCAAGAATCCATACCCAAATTTTTTGTAGTTATTGTTTTTAGTCCAACAACTTGCAGTGCACCAGCTCCAAGAACTAACTGGCAACTTCTTGAATTGAAGTACTAACAAAGGAAGGAGAAAAAAAAGCCCAACAATTTATTAAAAATTATTCTATATATGCTGGTAATGTGTCTATAGTTCTAAAAATACATTCCTCTTTCCTCTCATTCAAGGACCAAATGGATTTTCTAGTAGGAGCAATTAGGACCTATTTATGTAATGACAGAAAAAGGGATGATGTTAATATTTATTGTCTGGTGGGAAAAAAGTGAAATTCTAAAAACAACTGTTCAGAAGTTAATCTTTAATCTGCATTCATAAAACTAGTTCAGTTTCACTGAAACAATATACTATATGTTAATTATACTTTAATAAAAAAAACAATTTCAGTTTTAGTCATTCATACTGGAAGGTCCCATTTTCAAAAGAGTAACAAAATCTTTCTGAACTAAAATATGACAACTCAATTTGGGGGCAGAATTAACTGATTAGACATTTTGAAAAAATGTCTAATTTTCTTTATACTAGCAGTTAAAAATACCTGTTAAAATGAAATGGCTGAATAAGATTATCTCCACATTTTCATTTGACATCAATGGTTCTGAAAGAATGATTTAAGAAAAATCTCTAACCTTAGTGAGATGAATTTTGTAAAGTTCAGTGAATTCCTTCCATGCACATTTGAAACCAGTCCAGGTTTTTTGACCTAAGTGGCCTCAGTCATGTTCAGCACCTAACGAACAAATCATCTCCTGTCTCCAATGTCATTAACAACTCTATGGGTATAATGAGGAATCACTAAAAGTGAGAAGGAAGTAGGCAGCCTTCTTCCAGTAACATGTTGTGATTCAACCACAATTAAATGTCTCAAAATTAATGTCTTAAAGATAACTTAACCTTGAAATGTCTTAGTTTGAAGACTGGTCATACCCTAATGAATTAATTCTTTCAACTACTTTTCCATCACAGTGTGAAATCATACACACCTTCAATAAATCTGATAGACGAGTAAGCATGTCAGTAGTAACAGATGGGATATTGTCTACACACTGGCAATATTCAAGGATAATTCTTATCAACAGCAATACAGTTCTGTAAAAAAAGAAAGATGACCCAAGAAGAAGTCAAAACAAGAAGGTTAAAATGATTCAACACATAAAAATCAATACTGACCTTGGTAACTAGGAACTCATGTGTTTTACCTATAAATGCAGCAGAGTAGGGACTAAAGTGAGGCAAGACAGATTCCTCGGGTGCAAAATGAAGGAGGCACTCATTTTCAGGGTCATGCAACTACAGGGTCAGCACTGCATGGTACCAAGAATGAGTACTTCCTTAAGTGTGGTGGCACATCTCTCTCTGTGTGGCATTCCTATTAAGGCTCTTCAATAAGGCAGGTATGCTGGGGCGTAGAGCCTGCTTGGGACTGTCTCTCTCCCTCTCCTTCTGCCCCTCCCCCCCTAAAAAAATATATAAGGCAGGTGTCCCATCCCTTGCCAAAACACTGACAAAAAGCCTACCCAGTGCTTCTGATTATATAGTAGGTGCTCAATCATAACTTGAATTAATGATGGGAACATAGTCTTGATTTTCTTAGTGAGATGAAAAAGAAACTGTGGCTTCAAAGAACAATGGTATCTTCTAAAAAGTTTATTGCTAAGTCACAAAAGGTTCTCCTAAGAAAGTTAGCAGCTCATTAGCTGAACATGTCATAAACTGAAAAGAAACACTACTGGGAGGTTAAAGTTTGAGATTAAGGTGAATAGAGCCATTCATTATGGGACATCCAAGTTCAACGAGATGCTCAGAAATGAGTGATCCATGTAAAATAATGTTTTATAAATCTGAAGGATATCAGCAAGTAGTGATTCAAGAAAGGAAGTGTCTAGCCCTTATAACAGCTTAATTTTCACCATATATTACTCTCCACGCATACTTCTAGTGTCTGCTTTACTGGGTAGAGGTCCACTGCTTATCTTTTCTAATCTTCTCTCAGAAGATAAAATATTCTCCTTTTAGCCAGGGAGTTGTTTTTTTTGGGAGCAGTCTTTTTGCCTAAAGAGCCAGAAAGCCAGATAGCCAGAGGGTGACTAATGTCATCAACCAAGAATAACAAGATAAACAGTAATTAAGGAGAGAACAATAATTATTTGTAAGATTTAAAATTGTCAATCTAAAATTTCCAATTCACATCAAGCAGGAACTAGAAGACCTATGTTTTAAATAACTGACTCAATCAATAAAGAAAAATGTGTCACTCACCCAACAACAGCATACTGTTGTCCCTCGACAATGAGAACTTCCGCTGGTTTCCTTTCTTCTGTAGCTAGAGAGTAAAACAAATAACCAAGACAGACACAGGAACAAGATGAGACAAATTATTAAAGGAAAAACTTTCAACTAGAAAAAAAACGAAGAAGATCTTAGGGCCCAATTTAGGGCCTGGTAAGGCCTGAGACTATCTTATTCCTGAAAATAAGTATCTACTTTTGGGAAGCAATTTGGCAGAGAATAAAGTATACTGGGTTTGGAATCAGAGAAATGTGGATTTGAGTTCCAGTACTGTCAGTTATTGGATGCATGACCTCGTGTCAACTATTAACTTCTTTTGGTCTCAACATCTGTATCCATCAAACATGGATAACAGTATCTATCACCTCATTGCTGTTAATGACAGAGATCATGACTATAAACTGCCTATCCTAGGTCTGGTACATGGTAGGTGATCAGTAAGTAGTAAAGGAAAAAAATATTAGTCTGGAAAGGCAGAACTAGAATTTCAACTGGTTGTCATTATTATAATTCTCAGAATACAAGCTAATTCCTATATTTAGTGGAGTTGTTTTTTTTTTTTTTTTAAGATTTATTTATTTGGCAGAGAGAGACCACAATTAGGCAGAGAGGCAGGCAGAGGGAGAGGGAGAAGCAGGCTCTCTTCTGAGCAGGGAGCCCAAGGTGGAGCTCGATCCCAGGACCCTGGGTTCATGACATAAGCCAAAGACAGATGCTTAACAAACTCAGCCACCCAGGTGTCCCTATACATAATATGTTTTTAATTTTCAAGATTTTAATCCAGAAATTATTTTATTTTCAGCATGTGGCATTTATCATTATAAAACAAAATTCAGTATGTTGAAGTAAAAATAACAGTAGACTGGATTACTGTTTGTCCTGAATCAGCCAAATCAATTAGATTATCATGGGCAAGTCATCATGTTTCCCTAAGCTTCAAATCCCTTTGACTTGACACTAAATATCTACTTCCTCATTTCTATCAAGGCAAGAAATTCAGTGTGATATAATTTCTAAACATAACTCATTCTGTATGTCAGATTAAATTTTTGAGGACAGGGATTGTGTCTTAATCAATTCTCCATATCACAGAGAGAATCGCCAGAGCATAGTAGTGTAGAGGGTCCTAAAGTCAGTCGGCCTGAATTTGGAGCCCACGTCTACCACTTCCTAGCTCTGTAACCTTGCGCAAATTGTCTAATCTGTTTGTGTCTGTTTCTGTATTTTTTAGGTAGGAATACTAATGGTATCTAGTTCATGAACCTGCAAATGGGATAACAATGTAAAGTGCTTAGAACAAACTGTCCATCATCAAGTAAGTATCCAATTAATATTAATTGCTACCCATTAACCTTCATTTCCCCATGCTAGCCAAAAAGCTAGTAACTCATTAATGGGTGGTGGATGAATGAATAATAACCAAGAATCCTTAACTTGGTAAGAACTAGTAAAATGTTGATGGACTTCTAATAGCATGTACATTCTTCTTGTTCAGAGGAAAAAAAAGACTGGGACTGAAGTAGGGTATATAAAAGAAACCTCTTATTGTCAGCATCCTCCAAAGAGAAAGTGTAAATAAACAGTTCACTTCACACACACACACACACACACACACACACACACACACACTCACACACATGTTAATTCAATCACTCTATATTTATCATTTTAATCCAAAAATTGTTATGTTTGTATGACCGTGGATTTTAAGACTTTGAACTGTTCAAGGACAGAAAACATGTTTAGACATCTAGTAGAGCATCTCACAAAGTGGGAAGTCATCAACTGTAGCCTGAAAGAGTAAATGAGAAATCTTATCATTTTAAACTTGTGATTTAAAATAATTGGTTTTATTTCAATCTTTGCTACTTGAGTATTTTTGCTTTGCTAATATATAATCAATTAAAGGATTGGCGACCACCACCCAACACTGTCACCTACTAAAAAATAGTTACAAGGCAACAGAAATCTACTTAATTCATTCAATTCTTCTCTCTGCCCTATATGAATTACTCTATTTTACACCTGTCCTTAATCCCTCCGCTCTTGTCACCATGTTAGAAGAGATAGCCTTTCACCTCAACTCTGGACTTAATTCCAGGAGCCCTGCCTCACAATTAGTCCATGTCACTCCTCTTTAATCTTCTCCCTCTTTCTGTTAAACATAAAAACATAATTCAGTTTCTCCTACCTTAAAACTCTTAATTCCTTGAGTGGATTAAAGTAATAATCTAATTATTCTCTTGGATCTCTAGAGCTACTTCATCACCTACTCCCCCTTCACAACCAAACCTGTCAAAAAAGGAGGCTACATTTAACAGTCCTCATCTTTCAAGTTACTTAGTATTGACTACAATATGACTCTGTCACTCTACTGGATTACTAAAATTGCAAATGATTTCCTACGTGTCAAACTAGTGGACACTACTTGTATTTTACTTAGTCTTTCTCTTGTAGTGCAGTTGCATTTTCTGTAAATGTGAAATACACAATTTAAAAATATTTCTATGTAAAAATATTAAACTTTTATTAAATGTACAAAATTTGAAAATGCATCTGCCTCCTCCATTAAAAATATTTGATAATTGGAGAGCCTGGGTGGCTCAGTCAGTAGAACATGAGACTCTTCATCTCAGGGTCATGAGTTCAAGCCCCATGTTGGGCATGGAGTCTACCTAAAATTAAAAAAATAAACTTTCAAAAAATTATTTGACAATTTTATAATTTCAAATCTGGTATTACAGGATAAGGTGTATATAAATTTACATTATTATCACATGACAGCTCCAATTTAACTGGCATACAAAAGTATCTTCCAGCCATTGCATTTCTTTCACATGAAACCCAAGACATATTTGATACCAGTAACAATTCTGTTCTTGAAATCAATTTTTTTTACTTCCATATTCTTCTGGATTTCCTCCTACCTCTCTGGCCCTTCCTTCTGAGTCTCCTTTATAGTTTTCTTTTTCTAGAGTTCTTTACATTTTGGTTTTCTCTATCCTATCACTACTGTATTACTTGTGATTGCTAATCCACATTTTTTTTTCATTAGACTTAGCCCTTTTTTTAAAAAAGACTTTTTATTTATTTATCTGACAGAGAGAGAGCACAAGCAGGTGGGATAGCAGATAGGAGAGGGAGAAGCAGGCCCTCCACCAAGCAAGGAGCCTGATACAGAGCTTGAACCCAGGACCCCAGGATCACAACCCAAGCCAAAGGCAGTCGCTTAACCAACTGAGCCACCCAGGCACCCCCAGACTTAGCCCTTTGCAAGGTGTATTATAACTGTTATCTGTCTCAATATCTGACACACAGTAGCAGCTTACTAGTGTTCAGTGAATGAATACGTGTCTTTAAACAACATGGTATAGTAAACAAAGCCATGAAGTTATATAAAACCGGTTTCAAATCTCAGCTCATCATTTGTACAAAAGTTTTTTTTTTTTTTAAGATTTTATTTATTTATTTGACAGACAGAGATCACAGGTAGGCAGAGAGGCAGGCAGAGAGAGGAAGGGAAGCAGGCTCCCTGCTGAGCAGAGAGCCTGATGCAGGGCTCGATCCCAGGACCCTGGGATCATGACCTGAGCTGAAGGCAGAGGCTTTAACCCACTGAGCCACCCAGGTGCCCCTTATACAAAATTTCTTAATCCCTAGAAGCCTTATGCCTCCTCACTGCTAAATAAGGTTAACAATAGCATTTTCATCATAAATTGTTGTGTGGATAAACTGGAATAATGCATATAAAAGCACCTGGCCCAGTGTATGGCATATGGTTAACATTCAATAAATACCTGAAATTATTATTACAAATTACCACAGATAACTTTTCCAGTCAATTACTAACTAAGCTGGCATTATTAGTTCTACGCTTTTCAAGAGGCACTGTCAATTAAAGAAATGTTAAACATTCCTATAAAATGAATAAACAATATAAAATCAGAAGAAAGTATGTGAAAGAATACACATACCCCCTGACTTTTTTTCAGGTAAAGCAATCTTTCCATCTGATATAGAATCAACAAGATCCTGAAATTCTGCAGGAACATCAGCTTGCTTCCAGCGCTCATTGTCTAAGAGGAGGCTATTCAAAAGGGAGGAGGAAAAAATGGAAGATAAACTTTAACATTTCAACACCATCTTCTTTGGTTGAAAAGAAAAAGAAGAGCTGAGTGAGTGCATAAGACTTTTCTTGTCATATCTTTTAGTAATAATAAAGACACTACATGTTTCTTAGTTAAATTCAAGTAAAGCTCATGAAATACAAGACACTGACTTTACACAGTAATGGCCACTAGCTGGTGTTAAAGTACTGAGATTTTTAAAATAAATGTACACCTTAATAAACTGAAATCCTTCATAATATCATAATCATTCGGTATGAGTATTTTCAGAAAACATTTTTCTTTTTATATTTCTTAGGCTAACCAACAAGAGTAGTGAAACACAATTAATCTCGCATTGAGTGGGAAAGGAAAAGTCAATCTATTGAGGATCTTTCTGATAAGCACTTTTATGAAAATAAAGATTCTAATTCCACTTTGAAAAGTCAAGAATCTGTCTTTAATAAAAAAGAAAAAAGTTTTTCAGGGGTTCTGGTGAGCTAATCAATTAATCATGATTTGTAAAGAAAAGGGAAAAAAACTGAAGAACAGACTGAACATGGTAATAATACCTGAGCTTAGTTTTTCTCTCTTCATGAAACCTGTTTACAAATTTATTAGCTTGGCTCTGAAGTGCTCCAAGTAATGACATACTTTTTCTTCCACAGATCTGTTCAGTATCTAAAATGAATGTTTCCATTAATCTAGAAAGTGTTATGAATTCCGTGGAATTTAGCTTCTCAAGAAAACCATCCTAAATTTTAAAGATAACAAAAATCGTGACAATTAGGTATAACACCAAATACAAATAAACTATAAAACCAACCTAGTTTAACATATGTTAATTATACAATTTTAATAATGTTAATTCATCATTACCTTAAAATCATTTTTAATGAAGTTTCTCAATACTTCAGTCTCAGAAATTGAAAATAAAGAGCTTAAAATGTCTAAATTTTACACTGACCCCTTTATAATACAGTAGCTCAAATAAATTCAGGTCATACTATAAAATTATCACAATATTGGAATTCAACTATTTTTATTAATATGGCGGCTAGTTACATACACATATATATGTACATATATAAAGTTGCATATTAATTTCAAATTCATTATCAAGGCATTAAATCTCTAAATTATTCTTTCAATCTTTTTTTTTAGAGACTAATAAATCCTATTTCTTTTATTTGGATTATTTTATATTTCAACATCTTCCTAATAGGCCACATCAGTACCATTAACCTTATTATTAAAAATATAATATAAATTAAGGGGAACATAGACACATAAGCAAGAATATGATTCTAGATCTCCAAAATAATAGATATAAAATATCTAAAGCTCTATCAATCAACTAACCTTTGCTCTTGACATGAGAAATTTGACAGCTCGGTCATGACATATATCTGAAGCACTATACAATAACTCCTGGATATTATTTGCCAGTTTTTCTAGCTCTAAATCAGTTAATTTCATGTCTTCATTGACCCTGAAAATGATAAAGAGATTAAGTCAGGGAAACTTGTGAGTATACTGTCCTTGATGGGTAACATACCAAAAAAACCAAAAAGCTGTAAAATTCACATCTGATAAAAAATTCTGTGATGTAGCAAACACTTTTTTGTATGTGTGGTGAAGCATTAGTTAAACAAGTTCAGATAATACAAATATTTTACCCTAATCTTGTATAAAAATAATTTTCTGAGGTGCGCAGGTTGCTCAGTTGTTAAGTATCTGCCTTTAGCTCTGGTCATGATCCCAGGGTCCTGGGATTGAGCCCCGCATCGGGCTCCCTGCTCCACAGGAAGCCTGCTTCTTCCTCTCCCACTCCTCCTACTTGTGTTCCCTCTCCCGCTGTGTCTCCCTCTGTCAAATAAATAAATAAAAAATATTTTTAAAAAATAAGAAAGGAACTTTCTCTCTCTCATGTAGTATTTTATGTAGTTTATTTCAGACTCTGATTGGAAAACTGCTAAAACTGCAAACGCCAAAAAGTTTTGCAGTTTTTCAGACTGCAAAAACTACAAGGCCAAAAAAAAAAAAAAAAAAAAATTCCAGTTAGGTACAAGGTGGCAGCTGTGGCACATTGTGCACAGGTGCCTAGGATGACACACCGGGAAGGAAGGAGAAGGAAGGGATGTTATTTCATGACAAATAGGCACTCTTTTTTTTTTTTCTTACTTACGAGTTATGAATGAGCTAATATTTCCTAAGCATTTATTGTGTTTAAGTGCTAAGTACTAGAGGGAACACAACAGACTGCTGTCCTCAAGGAACAGTTCTGTGGGAACTGGTATCAAAATAGCACTGGACTCTTCATATAGATGTAATGTGAGTTCAGAAAGATAATCATATGGAAAAATAGAAAAGAGACTCATGCTACTATACACAAAAATCAATTCCAGATGGCTTGTAGATCTAAATGTGATGAGGGTAGCAACGAAGCTTCTAGAAGATAAATAAGAGAATATCATCAAAGCCTTAGGGCATAGAAAGATTTCTTAAACAGGACAAAGAAAGAAAAAAAAAGCACAAACCATAAAGGAAAAGAATGAATCATGGATTATGTTAAAATTAGGAACTTCCGTTCATCAAAGACCCCAATAAGAGTAGGAGAAGATATTTATAATCTGGAAAACCAACAACAGGCCTGCGTTGAGACTATATAAAGAATCAATAAATCAGTAAGAAATAAAATACAAACCAGTAGAGAATTGGGCAAAGAAGTTGAATAGGCTCTTCACAGAAGAGGATATCCAAACAGCCAATGAATATATGAAAAGTGATCTCTTTCTAATCACCAGGGAAATAAAAACTCAAACTAATATACCTTAACATACCCATCAGAATGGCTAACATGTAAAAGACTGACAATACCAAGACTGAATGAAGATGGGGAGAGACAGAAACTCACATTGCTGATGGGATTGTAAAAGAATGAAAATGTAGTCACAAAAGGGGCTTCTAGAGAGCTGGTAATGTTCTATTTCTTAATTTGGATGATGATTACACCAGTGTATTCATGTTGTGGTAACTGAGGTGAACACATACAACTGATGTATTGGTCTCTATGTGCATTATACTCCAATTAAAAAGTTAAAACAAAAAAGTAAGGAGGGTGCCAGCTCTTTGTCCTCTCCATCCTGCTGCTGGGGATGCAGATTTGATGATAAAAGCAGACATAGCCTCTTTAAACAGAGATGGAAGCTACAAAATGAGGATGGCAGGGCTACCTTCTTCATTGTGGACCTCCTACCTCTGAAGTGTTATGTGAGAGAAACAAAATTCTATACTGTTTAAGCTATAGAGGTTTCTATACCTTTTGTGATAGTTTAGACTACACCTTACCCAGTAAATGTGAAATATTAACCTGAACAGAGAAAAACTATTTGTATTAATATGTAGTTCAGGGTTTTCTTTTTGGTGGGGACAGGCAGAATTACAGCTGATTTTATGATATAACTGCAACCTGTATAAGCTGACTTCTATAAAAATGAAAAAAGTACATACTGAATTCCTATGCTTAACAATAACTAAATCCAAACTATGTACCTATGCTCTTGGATCAGAAAGATTTTATTGGCTTGGCTTTGTTTTATTCTATACAGGAAATGATTGGGACAACTGGTGAACTATGAATGGGATCTATGGATTAGATGGTAATAATGTATCAATGTTTTGGTTTTTTTTAAGATTCATTTATTTGAGAGAGAGAGAGAGAGCGCAAGCGGTGGGGAGGGGGAGAAGGAGAAGCTGACTCCCCACTAAGCAGGAAGTCCATGGGGCTTGATCCCAGGACCCTAGGATCATGACCTGAGCAAAATGCAGATGCTTAACTGACTGAACCACCCAGGCACCGCAATACAATGTTTTCTTGATTCTAACTGATGTACTATAGTTATTTTAGGAGAGTATTCTTGTTCTTGTATTTTAGGAAACATACACTGAAGAATATGGAGATAATGGGACTTCATGTCTGCAACCTTTTGCCAAATGATTCAGAAAAAAGTATTAACATGAGAGACAAAGAAAGAGAGAAGGGAGCAAGAAAGAGAAAGGGAGGAAGGGAGAGAGAAGGTAATTTGGTAAACTGTTAAGAAATGAGGAATCAAGGTGAGGGATATACGACTTTTTTGTACAATGTGGCAAGTTTTCTGTAAATTTGAAATTATTTCAAAATAAGACATTTTAAAAAGTCATGTTTGAAAAAACAGTGCGATTCACTTGGAAATTCACAAAAAAACTGACCAAAAAACCTGTAAATCCAACTTCACTATCTACAAAATACAAAGGTATCATAGTAGAAGAAAGAAAAATAAACAAGGTAAAGTTGACCTGATTTCCAGAACAAGTTCTGCCCCTAGTAGTTTAAAAAAGTCGACTAAACTCTCTGAAATAAGCATTTAATTAAATGGTTCCTTTCCAGCCTTAAAAGTCTGCAATTCTTGGTGACTTCCAATGCTCACCTCCTTATATTCCATACATTTTCAAAAAGATATGTTTCATAAAATTAATTCATTTTTGTTAAATTCCAATACCAAAGTTCATATGGTAAAATAAACTGAATAAACAATCTTTCTGAAATCATTAAGAAAATGACTCAAAATCTTGCAAAGTTGGCAGCAGTCACCATACTCACATAATATCCACACCTCCTGGAGTAGCAGATGATGATGTCTGCTCTTTGCTGGATGAAGAATCAGTAGTACATTCTGGTTCAGATACCGAATCACTGCTGCAGGGCTCACTATTTGGAGATGCATTTCTTTGAGAGGTAGTGTCGATTGCTATAGGTGTTAATTCATTCTCACTGAACGCATCACTTATAAACATGCCTTCATGGATTAAATAAGCCACCTCTGTGTCCAGTGAACTGTCTTTTGTAGCATTCTTCTGTTGTGAAATCTCCTCCAATTCTCTGGTCCTTCGGTTTTTGTCAAGAACTGAGAGAACAACACTGTGAATGATATTTAACGTTGCCTATAAGAAAACAGGATACATTTTTAAAAGACTTAAAATAACATGTATCTAAAGCTCCCAAAAGTGAATTCTACATATGTACTTTTGAACACCTTATAAACGAGTGCCAAGTTCATGCATATCAGAATTTTTACCAATCTTTGGGGTTGGTAAAACCTGGTGGCTCAGTGAGTTAAGCATCTGCCTTCAGTTCTGGTCATGACCTCAGGGTCCTGGGATGGAGTCCCATGCTGGACTCTCTACTGTGGGGAGCCTGCTTCTCCCTCTCCCTCTGCTGCTCCCCTTGTGCTCTTTCTCTCTCAAATAGATCTTAAAAAAAAAATTTTTTTTTTCTAATAATCTTTTACCACACAGTAAAGGTGACTTGTGAAAAAGAACTACTCAAGAGAAATGGGTTGGTTCTCTAAAGCTTAGGAATAGATTTCTGTATTTTAATTGATTTTATAAGTAGAAACCTCCTGAAAATACACTGCATATTTATTAAGTATCTTAAATAGCTTACACTAAACAAAACTTGCCTATCACATATCTGGTAAGGGGTTAAACAGCCGGAATATATAAAGAACTCCTACAATTCAACAACAAAAAAATGTGATTAGAAAATGGGCAAAAAAATATTTCTCCAAAGAAGACATACAAATGGCCAATAAGTACATGAAAAGATGCTCAATATCACTAATCATTAGAAAAATGCAAATCAAAACTAAAATGAGATACCTCCTCATGCCCATTAGGATGGATACTATCAAAAATAGGAAAAATAGCAAGTGTTAGTATATGGAGAAACTGGAACCTTTGTGTACTGGTAAATGAAATACTAACTTCAAATAGTTTGTTCTTATAATGTGGTAAACACTAGTAAAAAACAAAACAGCCTTTTCTCTTTTTTTAAAGATTTTTTTAAAAGATTTTATTTATTTATTTGACAGACAGAAATCACAAGTAGGCAGGGAGGCAGGCAGAAAGAGAGAGAAGGGGAAGAAGGTTCCTGCTAAGCAGAGAGCCCAATGCAGAGCTCAATCCAAGGACCCTGAGACCATGACCTGAGCCAAAGGCAGAGACTTAATCCACTGAGCCACCCAGGCACCCCACTTTTTTAAAAGATTTTATTTGAGAGAGAGAGAGAGAGAGAGAGAGAGTGCATGTGCATGTGTGGGGGAGGGGCAGAGGGAAAGGGAGAGAGAGAATCCCAAGCAGACTCCATGCTGTGTGGAGCTTGATGTAGGGCTCAATCCCACAACCCCGAGATCATGACCTGAACCAAAACCAAGAGTCAGACACTCAACCAACTGCACCACCCAGGTGCCCCCAAAACAACCTTTTCTGACTACAAAAGTTATATATCTCTTTGCAGAAAATTTAGGAAAAACAAAAAAAAAAGAATAATAAATGAAAATATACTGCCAAAAGATAACTATCAAAATGACAAACTACCTCTTTATTCTGCAAAGACGATGAGATAATAAATCTTTTTAACATAGCTGAGATGATACTAGGTAAACAGGTCTATATTGCCTTTTCACTTAATGTTATATGCATTTTCCTCAACATTAAAAATCCTCAGTTGCATGATATTCCATGGTATATGGAGTATACCAGGCATAATTTACTTTACCATTCTTCTACTGTTAGACATCTGGGCATTTCCAATTTGCAGTTATTTAAAATTCTCAATTAAAAATGAACAGCTTGTAATTAACAATATTTCTCAGTGAAACATACCCTTACAGAATCACAAACTTTCATCACAGAAAAAAGTACCATATTTATAGGTTATATATCATCTTCAAAGATGTTTTACAGAAGTATTAGCTTCAGGGGTCTAAATGTGAAAATGAGAAATTATAACTATGATAAATCACATATTGCACATACATCAAATAAAATTTTGGATTAACTTAAATGATAAAGAACCTAAAAGTGAAATACCTATTAAAAAAATTACTGGCAAAAGATATGGAAGCAACCGAAGTGTCCATCCATAAATAGATGGGATAAAGAAAATGTACAGCGAGCGTGCACGCGCGTGCGTGCACACACACACACACACACAGAGGAATATTACGACCAGAAAAAAGAGTGAAATATTCCCATCTGCAACAACATGGATGAATCTAGAGGGCATGATGCTATGTGAAGTCAGTCAGAGACAAACAAATACCATATGATTTCACTCATGCGTAGAATATAGTAAAGGAAACAAAGAAAAAAGAGACAAAAAAAAATCCAGACTCTTAAATATAAAGAACCGGTGGTTGCCAGCGGCAAGGTGGGGAGGGGAATGGGTGAAATAGGTGAGGAAGATTAAGAGTACACTTATTGTGGTGAGCGGAATAATGTATAGAATTGCTGAATCATTCTAAGGTACATCTGAAACTAATATAACACTACATGTTAATTATACTTAAATTTTAAAAAATTACTGGCAAAAAGTTGGCCAATTCTACTATTTGCAGTAGAGTTTTATACATCATGCACATGCAATATTAGAACTGGGTATGAGGAAGTCATGCTGGGAATATAGGAAAAAGTGAAAATATGGCCTAGTTATTCACTGATACAGGTTTGCTATCTATTGCTATCAATGCGTGGATCAACAAATTTCGGCACAAGTCTAAATTAAGTACAGTGAATCATGTTTTTAAAAAATTCTCCCACTGAGAAAGGTCGTACACATGACTTATTATCACTCCAATGTTGATAAGGAAAAGTCATGTCACAGATAAGTACCAAAGTACCCCAGACCATTTAACAGGATACTCAGGAGATGCCAGGGATATTAACTATTAAGTAGCACGTATAACACAATATTGACATCTGATATGTCAAAAAATGTAAAACTTCACAAATAGCCTTTTACACTCAGTAATTCTTAATGATTGTCTTATTAAAACACAGCTATGACATGCTGGTAATTCTAACCAAAATGTATTAGTCAATGACCTCTTTTCTTCTGAAAAATGCTGTGTGGAAGTGTTCTTTTCCTTATACTGAGTGGCTTAAAACTGAGTGATTTGACTGAAGAGACAGAATAATTAAATGTAACGTATAACCCTTGATTGGCTCCCAGATTAAAAAGTGAAATAAAAACCTACAATGAAGGACATTAGTAGAGCAATTTAAATATGAAGTATATGTTAAAAAATACCATTATATCAACATCAAATATTTCTAGAAAAAATAAGTATTTTGGAACAGATTTTCGAGTGTTTCACAATATTGTACTTATAGATAATCTAGGGAGATTAAAGAACCACAAAATAACAAGATGAAATATTACTGTATAATATTTAATACCAAGTAAGCATATTTTTAAATATAAAATAAATCTAAAATTAGAGTATCAAAGTACTCTGAAGCACTTCAAATCTTATTTGAAACCAAGCCTCTTCAGAAAAAGTACAAAACAAAGAACTTGTGTTTTTTTCCAATTTGATTCTGTATGTATATTATATATCTAGAAAGTAGACTTACTTTTAGGGTTATTCTGGACCAAGTGATAATTACATAGGCTTACCTTAACTCTTTGTAGGAAAATTGTAAACTTAGAGAAAATCTCCTTTAGCAAATCAAACCACTGAGGAAAATTCAACATTCTCATCTGATCTGCAAGCCTAGAAAAAAAAAATAATAATAATGGCTGTCTTTGGGTAGCTAGGAGTTTATTCTCAGAAGATAGTTCTATATGTGAGATATAGGAATTTCTCTATTTAAGTTGAGAAAATTTCATAGAGAGGAAAATTAAAAATAACTGCCTCTCCATGTCCATAGGGTTTTTAACAGAATCCCAATAACTTAAGTTTTCTGACTACTAGAGACTCTTGCACTGTTACAGTTGTTTTAACTAATTCTGAAACAGAGTTTTCACTAAGTAATAGTGTGGAAATTAAAACTCCTCAATCCTTATTCTAGGAGTTTGGCCCAGAGAAGATTCATAGTTATCAATATTGCTACTCATATCTTGGGCCAGTTAATAAAGTTTAGGTATCTATATGAAATAAAATCCATAGTTTCAAAATATCACTACTCTTCTCAAAACAAAAGAATAGGAATTTCAAAGGTTAAAACAAAAAATTATAGATAAGCATGAGACAATTCAAAATCATGTATTCAAATTTCTCAAAGCTGATTAGAAGCTGGGTTTTAATTATATAGCTAAATAATTTAAACTTAACACTGCTATTCCTCTGAGACAGATTATCTTCAATTTCCCTCCTCCATAACCACACTGTATCCTCTCCATCCTCTCTCTGCCCTGGGAGGCTGACCTGCAGGGCTTGGCCAATGAGAAGCCCTGACAAAAGACTGGAAGGAGCAAAGGTACTGACAGCTCCATCTCCCTCCTTAAGAGGTTGTCTCAGGATGATTGCCTCCTACACTGAAGATCACCTCAACTACCACAGATCTTTTTTTTTTCTTTTTTCTTTTTTTTCCCCAACTACTAAGTGTTCTCCTTCTAAATCCTACTAACTGTCCTCATCCCTTATCCCTTAAAGGTTCTGCACTGTCATTTGTGATTTTCCCTCACTCTGCACATACCTTAGTAAATAATTCCTTAACTAAATCCTCCTTAGATTATTCTAATGTGTCATCTTTACCCTTGATAACCCTCAACCTAATATTTATACTTACTTCATAACAACATCTGTGTCAATTTCTTCTATTTGTGAAACTTTATTAATCACACACTGCAAAATTTAAGAAAAAAAATTTGATTAATCTCTTTAGAATTCTAAGTACTACATGGCTCATTTGTATATTGAACATGATCTCAATGAAAAAAAATGACCTCAGTGACTGTTAGCATCACTTCACCAGACTTCTCTTGCGTCTCATATACACCTCAAGGTGTATTAAAAAACATATATCAATAATCTATTAAGTAATATTTCAGGGTATGCTTGAATGGTATTAATTAAAATCACCTACTACTTAAAACTATTCAAAACCATACACCAAACAAACAAAACACCCAGAACTTTAATTCTTAGGGACAAGGTATAAGCCTCATATTAAAATTCCAAAAGAAATTCATCTGGGGGTTATGTTTTCTGCAGTATACACAACAGTTTAACTTTTAAAAAATGCTTAGACTTCAGGAGAATCCTAGGAATTACAACACAGCAATCCTGTAACAATTTGTTTCAAAGTACTACATCCAGAACTACACAAATTATGCTCATAGCTCAGCAATTTTTTATAAAGTACACTTGTGTAGTGAGAACTCAGATCATGAAATTGAACACAGCCAGTAAGCCCCTCTCATGCTCCCTCCTTATCACTACTTCCTCCCAAAAGACACTACTACTTTGATTTCTAATACCTCAGATTTTACAAAAGTGTAATCATATAGTGTATACCCCTTTGTGTCTGGTTTCTTTGGCTCCACATCATGTATGTGATATTCACCCATGTTGCTTCATGTGATTACTTCATTCTCATTACTGTATAGTATTCAGTCATATAAATATACCACAACTCTATTAACTTTTCTACTGATGACAGAATTTGGGTTTAAAAAAAAAAAAAAAAAAAGAATTTGGGTTTTTCTAGTTTTTTATTACCAATAGTGCTGCCATGAAATTCTGTGCTGTCTTTGGTAAACTTACGCATTTCTGTTGGGTAAATACCTAGGAACAGAACTGCTGAATCATAATATATGCATATATTTAGTGCTTCTAGCTATTGTCAACAATTTTTGAAAATTGTAACAATTTTAAAATAAAGTGTTTTAGTCAGTGTTTGAAAGATGTAAAAGATGGGGTGATTATAATCTTTTTTTTGGCTTGTTTTATTTAAACATTAAAAACTCAGAAATGTACATTCAACCTAATGATGATGATCAGTTAAGCCTAATAAATATATTTAAAATTGTTCTTTTTCATAATTAGAAAAACTGAAGTTTTGTTAATGATATGTGAGTAAAAAGGCAAAACAAAGATGAGGAAAGACTTAAAAAAAACAAGATTTTAGTTTACAATTATCATTTCTGAGATAAGGATCAGAGGAAATAAGCATTTAACTATTGATGGTGAGGGTGTATTTGGTAAATTCTTTTTAGAAAGCAATTCAGTTCTGTCAAATAATTTAAAAGTACTTTTCACTCTGACCAATAATTCCCCTTCTAGGAATTAGCTATAAGAAAATCGTCTTAACTATGGAAAACCACACAAAACTTTAAACCAAAGATGTGTGTCACAGTGTTCTACAATACCAAACTGAAAACAGCTTGAATATTCATGAGAGGAAGGCATAATATGTTGATGGAATTTAATATAACCATCAAAAATGATCTTTCTGAAGGGCTTATATGAGAAAATTCTTCTTATGATTCTAACTGAAATATATGTACAATTCAAAATCATATATACAGTATGATAGCAACAAAGAAAAACATCAGTAACAATTTACACTTAGAAAAAGTCTTTTCTTTTTTTTAACTTAGAAATATCCTTACAGTGATAATCTTTCAGCTGGTAAGACTATTTTTTCTTCTATTTTTCCATATTTTGAGTTTTTAAATAAATAAGAAAATGTTACTATTATAACTGCATATATTATCACTAGGATCATTTAAAAATAAACAATAAAAGTCTAGACCAAAATACATCAAATAAAAATGTATAATTTGTATAATTACCTGTTTAATGATATTCTTTGCTGTAATAATCATTTCTTCACTATAGATTTCTAAAAAATTAAGCTTTCTTTGTTTTAAAAGTCCAAATACAAGAGATACAAGTCTTTCCTATTAAAATAAAAACATGGAATTTCACAGTTTAAATATAAAATAATCTCACTCAGAAGCAGAAATATGCAACATCAAACGTTTTATTATTTGATCCTTAGACCTCTACCCTGCATATGGTATTTTCTAGAAGCCTAAAAAAACCTTTTCACAGCAATCTTATCATCAGATTACTGGAGTCACTATTTTAAAACAGGTCAATTCTAATGCACTATAGTGATCAAATGCAGCTGGTTTGGGGGTAAAACAATATAGGTACATTTTGGCCTAGTTTTGAACAAGTAGCTAGAAAGTATCCTTCTCAAAACCTGATGACCTATAAATACTCCATGAGTCCTGTGATTTTTAGTTAGTTGGTCAAGAAGACTAAAATGATGACGGGACTATTTCTAGGGGATTAACTATGAACACATACAAAAATCTCTTTAATAGGCTGCTATCAGGGCTTCTGGATTCTTTACTAGTTCTTGGCAATAATCAGCATTGAAAAGGCAGCAGAAAAGGGAAGCCTGGATATGTAAGACCTCATTTTAAATCAAATTTTTTTTTTTAATTTTTAAGATTTTATTTATTTATTTGACAGACAGAGATCACAAGTAGGCAGAGAGGCAGGCAGAGAGTGAGGAGGAAGCAGGCTCCCCAAGAGGCAGAGAGCCCAATGCGGGGCTTGATCCCAGGACCCTGAGATCATGACCTGAACCGAAGGCAGAGGCTTTAACCCACTAAACCAGCCCGGCACCCCTAAATCCAATATCTAATTAAGGTATAAAATTACCTTATTCTCTAACTTCACAGGATAATGAACAATTATGGTGCTTGCTAAAGTCACATAAAGCGAAGGACTTCACTGAAGTCTCAGCTTGAAACTTAAGATAATTTTGCGAACTATAATCAGAGAAGAATGTGTTCTAAACTAAGATTATTAGGAGTTAACAGTAAACAATGTCATCAATTTTATCCAGAGTTCAAAGCACATACCTCTTCTAAAATTTGACAATCATCTTCCAGTGGTCTGTTTAAGTCACTGTGAGAATAAGTAGAAAATTCTGCAATCATCATTTTATCTATCAGTTTTTCTAATTCACAAAGTTGTGATCCCAAATGCCTACAAAGGAAGAGGAAAATGTGACATATATTCATTAAAAACCCAATTCACTCCACCATCAAGGAAACTAGTTGGAAAAACTCTTCTAATTGACAGTATTTGTGCAATAATGTGATATTTGAGTAGAATGGAATCTTTTAACTTAACAAAAATAACTGCGATAGTTTCACATCATCTCCCAAATCCTTTTTTTCTTTACATGTTGAACCTCCAAACACTTAAATGTATCACAGAGAACATGGTTCTAGAAATTTCATGACTGCTTTTTTGTCCGCTTTTCATAGACAAACTATTCAGATATTCTAAAGTCCTTTCCTAATTAACCATTTGTGGAATAGCAATGTCAGTAGCTCCCATTCATTTATTCCACAAATACAAGTGTCTACTATGGCCCTCTCGGGATGGATATAAATACTTGAGGACTATAGGGACAGACTGACTCAATTCAATCTCTGTTATGAACAGTGTGAGTTACTGTGCAATTTCCCTCAGGTCATTATACTGAAAAGTCATCAAGTCATCAGAACACAAGATTAGAAATATAAAAATACTAAGCAACAGTCTATTCTTGGAACTTTTTCCTCATAAAATATAATATTTCTTTTTAATCTACCTCTAATATTTATAGATCTTAGTAGGACTGGAGTAAGAAGAACTCTAATCAAATGGGCAAAGTTGTGGGGGTGGTAAAGGCAAATACGACTAACAGGATTTGGAACACTTTCCCTAGAGAAAGCATGCAGTATCCAAAGGACAAGAAGGATCCCATGCAGTCCCTGCTCTGGAGGGCCCTCAGGATCATTACCTTCATATATGAAGGGATCTTCACCATATAATCTAATAGCTTCATAAAAACAATGGGTAATCTAGTTGGTCCAAAGTAGTTCAAAAATTAAGTAAAACAGGCCAATGAGAAATCTGTTTATACATTATAAAAATTTTCTTAAAGCTCTACTTATGGTGCAATTTTTAAAAATGTATATTTAGGGATGCCTGGGTGGCTCAGTTGGTTAAGCAGCTGCCTTCGGCTCAGGTCATGATCCCAGCGTCCTGGGATCGAGTCCCACATCGGGCTCCTTGCTCATTGGGGAGCCTGCTTCTCCCTCGGCCTCTGCCTGCCATTCTGTCTGCCTGTGCTTGTTCTCTCTCCCTCTCTCTCTCTGACAAATAAATAAATAAAATCTTTAAAAAAAAATGTATATTTAAATGTCTAAATTTAAAT
Source organism: Enhydra lutris kenyoni (assembly GCF_002288905.1). NCBI lineage: Eukaryota > Metazoa > Chordata > Mammalia > Carnivora > Mustelidae > Enhydra > Enhydra lutris. Next base: position 15,274,745 of record NW_019154102.1, read on the forward strand.
TTTATCTTAAATTTAGACATTATTGAATAAAAAGCATTTAAAGATACATATACTCCGTTAACTTGAAAAACAAATGTCAGAAACTGTCTTTAGTAAGACCAGATATAGCACATTTTTTTAAAAAAGCATTTTAAAAAAAAACTTTTTAAACCATATGACCTTTTAGACAGATCCATTGTTCTTATATAAACAGCATATGGTAAGCAGTATAGTGATAATTTTGAAAAACATCTGATAAGTGAAATACATAAATTTGCATTTTGCAGTATAAAAATTGTATTTCTTACAGCTAATTAGAAGACTAATAAGATTCTCATAAATGGCACTAACATCTTACAATAAGCTAATTTCTAACATACACACTAGTACAAACTAAAACATTGCCATAACAGAAATTTGGCAATATCTAGCAAAATTACATAGGCAATTAACCTTTGACCTCAGAATCTCACTTCTCAGCATCTGTATCAAAGACACACTCATAAAAATACAAAAAGAACACACATTACATTGTAGCACTGTTCATAACCCTAAGGGAATAGAAACCACACAAATGTTGACCAATGGAAGTTAGTTAACTATCCTGTAACAGACACTATATACTTTTAAAAGAACTGAAGAATACCAATTAATATACTATATACTGCTACAGAGCAGTTTTTCGATCTTTTTTTTTCATTGTTGCCCCCAGAAGTTCTTTTAGATATTTTTATTCCTAATCACCCCATAAATATACTTAATATCACAGATAGAGTGTATATCTGTTTATGTACCTTGGCCCTTTGGAGGGCCACAAGCCATTATAACATCCAATTTTTTTCACCCTTCAAGAACCAATTCTTGCCCCCTTGCAGAGACAGCTGCCACTTAGAATGCAGACTATAAAGTGATCCCCAGGTGTACTGTAAAGATGAAAACAGCAAGGAAGAGAAAAGTAATACAGTATACTAATGCTTATCTAAGAGTAGGGACAGAAAGAGAGATGGCTGGATGGATGACGGATAAATGTAAATTAAAACTTTTTAAAATGGTGACCTATAGAGTAGGTAGGAAGGAAGGAACCAGAGAGAAGTTAAATTTCACTGACCATCCTTTGTTTCAGAAATTTGACTTTGGAACCACATAACTACTTAACATAGTTCTAGCACAACATTATATTTAAAAACTTCAACCCTTAAATATCAAAAGCAAACGAAACAAATGAACTTAACAGCACATCAAGTTAGTAGCAAATGTATATAAAGAAGAATTATTTCAAGTGACTTTAAAACATAGAAATTTATCCACTTATTTCACAAGGATATAGCTTAAGGAAAAGAAGAGAAAGAAATCCTCCATGTTTGTAGCAATAATACTGTTAGTTCTGAGAGCACTCTATGTATATTGTGGGATAAAGCAAATGAGTAATTATGTTTTAATGTCCTTCGGAGCCACAGTTTTCAAAAGCCTGTATACATATATAAGATTAATGAAGTAAAAACTTTATGGTCCTGAATTTAAATTGGAAATACCAATATGAACTCAAATTTTTTCTTTAAAAAGGAAACCTGTTTTCTAGCTCTGTCCACTACAAAGGCCTAGAGATAATGACCAATCCAATACCAAGGAACACATCTGGTACCCAGACTGTAATTTTTAAATACCATTTCCTACTAAAAGAAACTAGTGCTCCTTAGGAAAATGGTGGATTACAAGTCTGGGACAGAAAAAGAATATGAACACCTAATCATAACACAAAGTAAGAAAACTACCAATCAAAAGCTCCTGGAATCATGTAAAATACCACAAAAATGAACTTGAGCCTACAAAAGACAGAATAATCTGAATGCTGACAAAAATAAAAATAGCAAAAAAACTTACTTCAAATATATGTAAATTCATATTTATAAAATTTACCTTTTAAAAATCATCAGTTACCTTTGGAAGATGCTAGATTTTCAATTCGTTAATTTTAAAACTACCAAATTAAAAAAGAAGAAATCTAAAACATCATCCTGCCTCTCCTTGTAAGAACTGTCCTTAAGTGTTATCAAATTGTTATGGACAAATATAACTTTATAGAAATATTCCAAATTCATAAATGATTAAGGAAGTATAGAATTAGAATATCATTATTACATGTAACCCATAATGAGTTAATAAATCTAGGCAATGTTCATCAAATGGCTGCTAATATCATAAAAAGAGAGACAACCAGATATATGCCTTTTTTTTGGGATTTGGAATCTGATCTTTTACTTATATATAAATGCCTAGTGAAATGTTACAATAATATCATCTCTTTTGCTGAGATAAAAGTATTTATCTTTTTTTATTAGTTTCAAAGTAGAATTTAGTGACTCATCAGTTGTATATAACACCGTCTGCTCATTATATCAAGTGCCCTCTTAATGCCCATCACCCAAGTAATACCGCCCCCCACCAACCTCCCCTAGATATATGCCTCTTGGCTGAAATACACACTGTGACTTATTAGGTGCTCCTGCCAAAAAGTAAACCTTAAATCTAATCAAGCCTTTAATTCTAATTAGCAGTTTTCAGAAAATATAGGCAAAAGAAAAACGTGCTTAAATATGGAGATGCAGCTGGCAAAATCTAGACTGTGAAAAGCTTTGTAAGGTAAATAACTCAATTTCTTTTCTTTAAAGATTTTATTTATTATTTATTTGACAGACAGAGATCACAAGTAGGCAGAGAGGCAGGCAGAGAGAGGAAGGGAAGCAGGCTCCCTGCTGAGCAGAGAGCCCAATGCCCAATGCCAATGCCGATGCCCAGCTGGATCCCAGGACCCTGGGATCATGACCTGAGCCGAAGGCAGAGGCTTTAACCCACTGAGCCACCCAGGCGCCTCATAACTCAATTTCTTGAAAGGGAGAAAATGAGAATGAGGAAGTATATATCAAAAGATGTTGATATATATATCAACAACAACAAAAAAAACAGAGAAAGAAATATCAATCACAATGTATAGGTATTATTTGGATCCTGATTTCAATAAACACATAAAAAAAAGAAATTTGAAACATGAAAATTTGAACAATGACTAGCTTTTTAAAAATATGAATATAATTTAAAATATCTTTTATCTTTCAAATATACATAATGAAATATTTGCCAAAGAAGTAGAATGATGTTTGGATTTGTTTCAAAATAAACTAGGAGTAGGGGGTATAGAAAAGACAAAGCTGGCCATGAGTTGGTAACTCACAGGTGATAACTCAAATTTACCCAGCTTTATATAGTTCTCTTCACATAATTTCCTGTTTCTGTGCATGTTTGAACTTTCAGTAAGTTTTTTAAAAAGCACAACAGAGTAGGATATAAAGCTACACATAACTTTAATGTTGCTTGGTTCTCAGCTGATTATTATGAAGATCTTTGGTTCCGTTTCAATACAGACCAAAGGTTAACACTCAGGTATATGCTACCTTCGGGTATGAATAGTCTTCAACAAATCCCAACAAAGAATTATGGTGGGCAATCTAGATGACAGTATCTTACTGACTTCTGAGCATCAGAATAATAAATAAAGATTTGTCTAAACAAATTCTTAAACAAAATTTCCATAATTATAATGTTCTACAAGATTCACCTATTTATCTTTTTTAAGTCTTGGTGACTTTGATAATAGCTGCAATAATAATGGCCTGCACATTATTAACCATATCAAAATTATTTAATAAACAAAAATGTGCTAAGTTTAAAATTACGTATACTAATAATCACATACTGTAATTTAGAGTGATAAAAGAAATCTACTGAAACAACAAGTAACTAAAATACCACATTCTGAAAAAGTATATAGGTTCATATATCTAACTACATAAATTAGGACAGTTCCAATACTTTCTACTTTGGTATGTCTCAATGTGTACATTAATTCAGACCTTCTAGTAAGTTTTATGTTCACTACAACAATCTCTGTGCTGCTTTTATCAGAGAAACTTATATATCAATTAACTGTACTATAATACTAGCTTCATCAAATAGCAGCACATCTGCTTTTTGGCTTCATCCCAGAGCATACAATGTGGATGTTTTCTTACTATACTGTTTTGAAGATCTAAATTATGGACGATTATACCAGGATCAAAGAATATGTTACTTTTTCATAACTTCCAATAACAAAAATCCCTTAAATGGAATCCCAAGGTGACCTGTGATGAGTGAAACCATGTAATAAGCTGGAACTTATAATTAACTCTGTTTTCCACCTTTTCTCCCCCACCCTCCCAAAAAAAGGAAAAAAAAGTCTTATTATGACTAGAAAGCAAACTAGTTTCATTAATTGTTATCAACTACCATGGTAAGTCCTGGCTCAATGGACATATAACTCAACTGCGAACTTATAACCCAACTGCCCACAAGTTAACATCTACCGCACTATAAAATCAGCATTGACATACAGAGAGGTTTTTTTGAGATTCCATATATCCTCAATCAAATATATTAAAAAGCATACATAGCTCTCAGGTCAGAGGAGACCTGGGTTGAATCTCAACTCTACTGTTTTGTAACTTGCTATATGACTTGGAGCAAGTTATGTAAGACTTTCTATGCTTCAGTTTCCTTATCTATTAAAATAAGGATAAGACTACTTATCTTATAGAGGTTTTTGGGGGGTGAACGGAGCCAAATAACATATGCAAAATACTTTGCACAGTACATGGTACAGACTACCATTCAAAAAGTGCTCTTAGGTTTTACAGTGGTGGTGATTGTAGAATAATGGTGGTAGTAAATAGAAAGGAAAAAAAGTTAACAACAATGATGAAAACTGAAAGAGTAGTTTCTACATAAACTTTTATAATAAGAAAGCAAAGAACATTATATCCCTGAATTTCAAAGCAACTGAAGATTCTCTATTTCAAAATCTGCAAGATAAGGTTCAGATATTTGTCAGGCCCACAATAAAACTTCTGTATCAAACTTGCATTTGAATGTCCTTATCTCAACATCACAAGATAATGTGTAATGTAGGTCTCTTGTCTACTTATAAGCATCAGTGATGTTAACTGTGTTCTTAGTTATTAAAATGATTATGCCCAATGCAGGGTTCGATCCCAGGATGCTGGGATCATGACCTGAGCTGAAGGCAGATGCTTAACTGACTGCCCCACCAACCTGCCCCCAATCTTTCATTTATTTCTCAGCGCTGTCCTATACAGAGGATAAAAGCACTCTACAGAATGAGCTCCCAATATTTATCAACATTCATGACATTATACAGTGAAAGACCAATGAAAGTGACAAAATTAGTATTTATTTAAAAAAACCTTCAAGGGTGCCTGGGTGGCTCAGTCAGTTAAGCATTGGACTCTCGGTTTCAGCACAGGTTATGGTCTCCGGGTCCTGAGACTGAGCCCCATGTAGGGCTCCACACTCACTGCAGAGTCTGTTTATCCCTCTCCCTCCTCTTCTGCCCCTCAATAAATAAAACCTTTTAAAAAAGTAAAAATAGGGGCGCCTGGGTGGTTCAGTCAGTTAAGCCTCTGTCTTCGGGTTAAATCATGCATGATCTCAGGGTCCTGCTATAGAACCCTGCCTCAGGCTCCCTGCTCAGCTCGGGGTCTGCTTCTCTCCCTCTGTCCCTCTCCCCCGACCACCACATGTGTTCTCTCTCAAAGAAAATATTTTTTAAAAAATAAAAGTAAAAAATAAAAATACATTCCATTCAGACATTCAAAAAACAGAAATATGTACAATTTCAGAGGTAAAAGGGAAACTAAAAATCTAGACATCCAAGTCTAGATTAAGCTCCTCCCCTGAAGTTACAGCTCCCTAACAATCTATACATTCGTCATCATACAGTATTGCACTGTAGGATGACAACCCAGTCATTTCTGTCTCCTTCATTCTATCAAATAAATCGTGAAAACACTCTCTGCTCTGTTCATGGCAATATTCCCAATAATCTGCCTGGTGTCTGACATGTAAAGGTAATCAGTAACCATGTCTTGAATGAATGAATGAACCAATCCTTTATGTCATTAAATTTGGGCCACCTTTTAAAAAATTCATTCTAAATATTCCAATTACCTATCCTTAGTCAATAAGAATTTATAACTCAGTTAAATTTATTTTGAAGCTAACTTTTCCAGACTGTATTAAGTATCTATTAAGTTACAGAATACATCTTCCATACAACTTCTTTATAGTCACTTAGTAGTGTAAGGTTTGGATGGGTTTTCCAGCAGAGGGACTTCTACAAGGACACTGCAAGCCTGCTTAACTGAATGAAATTTTGATGGCCTGTATCTGGTTTATCTACAAATTAAACATTTTGACATCATCTCACATGAAATAACTAAAATCATAAGGTTAAAAATATTTTCAAAATGTAAGAATGCAGGAAAAACTGGGTCTTTTCCATCACCATATGGAATTTTTTGCAATGATAAACACTGATAGTTAGAAATTAATTTTAATAATTAGCAAATAATTATATATAAATATGTAACTGCATTATTAAATAACTACTTAATAATTATCAAATTTAAAACCTATTCAAGAACTTTTAAAATGAACTTAATTTTAGATATTCCTTCCTGCACCTTGATCTTCTAACTTGACACAAAACTATTTCAACATTTTCAAATTGTTATTTTCAAAGTTATGACTGGCCTTTCATTAGTACCACCTATCAAAAATATAATTTTGTTTCTCCATTCAAATGTTTCTGTAAATACTGGTGCTTACAGCGTTTGTTTCACTAAGACTAAAATATCACAATGATAACACTACTAAACAGATAAATCTGGAAGAAGAAATATTCATGTAACTTACATACATTCACACTTCCTCAGCTAACATTACACACTAAAATTTATCCTTTCAGAACTGCTAACATTATCTCTAAACCCTTACTTAAAGGACGTACCGGAAGCTGTGAATGCCCTGAAGCTCCTGCTGTAGAACCTCCTGTGTTGTTGCTATTAAGTCCAAAGCTCCAACAAACTCAGAAGTGGATAACAACACCTGCACTGTAGGCTGAGTCTGGTGTACAGTGGCCATTAACTTGAGTTTATTGTACACTTTAACACAATTGTTTCTGGTAAGTGCCAGTCTTAAAATGTGTAGTGATCCTTCACACATTACTTTATCAATCTGTGCAATCTTATCTCGAAGCATCTTTACAGCCTGGGAAGTTTTCTTGAGGTAGTCCTGCAATTCGTGTTGAGAGGTCATTGCATGAAAAAATGCTTCAGAACGTAGAGAGATCTGGTGAGCAATGTTTACTTCCACAATATCCAGATAATGGCTCAGCTTAAGAAAGAAGAAAAAAAATCATGGAGTATTATAAGATTACCTTCTTTGACTATCCAAATACTTTCTGAAAATGATACAATTTAAAATTTTATTTTAAAATCCTATTGCCTGAACAATTTTAAATCCTATCGTATGAACTATTTGATTATGGGATTCTTGATATTGGGCATAATAAAATGGAAGGGAGATGAAAGGTAACAACCCAAAGATTAATAAACGTAACACAAAAGAGTAGAAGTAGCCAATTTACCTTCTTTCTCTGCTCCTACTACTGCCGTCCAAACACCAACTACTTTCTAGAAAGTAAGAGTACCCCACAGTCATCTGAGATTATAATGTAGTTTCAGAAGTTCTCAGATCCAAGACAGAATGATCTCCTTAACCCCCACACCATCACACATCACTCATCTGATTAGAAGTTTATTATAGTTACCATTTATTGACTCCTTCCTTCTATGTACCAGGCAGTCGTATTTTATATACATAATTTTCTAGTTTTAACAATCTTAGAATACAGGTATTAGTATTCTTATTTTACAGATGAGGAAACAGGCTCAGAGACATTAAATAATTTGAATAAGATCATATGGCTAGTAAATAGGAAAACTAAAATTTGCACCTAAGCCTGTCTGACTCAAAAACTGAAGCTCTTTCTACCATACCACTCTGCCTCAAAAGAATCTGACAGATTCATGATCCAGTCACAAATTATGGAAAATACTAGAATTCACTGGGACTTTTTTTCAAGGCTGCTTATTTTGCATTTCAAAAATTATTCTTTAACCAATTTGTAAAACTCAGTATATATTTGTAAATACACACACACACACATATATATTTGTAAAATTCCAATATATTGGAAATTTATTTCCAATATATTTTCCCCTTAAAAGCTTGACATATGCCTTAAAAGAGTTCATATATATTTTATTTGTAACACAAGCAAGATTAATTCCTAGAGCAACATATATTAAAATGCTTTCTAATTTCAAATATGGACTTCTAAAGCTTGAGTTGCCTTTTCTTCCTTTCTAATTGCATATGCCTTTTTTGGCTACATTATCTTTCCATTTCTCTCCCACTTTTTAACTTTTAGATTCTTCAACCTATAGCTCAAACTTTGGGCATTATCTCTCAACATCTCAGGAGAATTCAGTGTTAAAGGGTTAATGCACTTTCAACATTTAGGACTCATAAGATTAGAAGATAGTATTTGGTCACTAAGACTACTTTCTTCAAACCATGCAGGATAACACATATCTTCAACAAGGCTCCTTCAGTAATCTATTATAATATACAACAGGTTACAAACAAGAATTTTTTCCATGGTTTAAATCTCTTGAGATTATACCCTTTTGGTATTGTTCTTTTCATCTTCAACATGGCTTGTTCACTTATTTACCCAAAAAGCAATATGGGGACAAAGGTACTTGGGTACCTTGTAAGCTAAAGTGGACTCAATTTTCAGAATAGGAAATTTGAGAATGTAACTCCTTCAGGACACTGCTATTGAAAATATGGTTTATATGCTGCTGCCAGTCTGTTAACTATTTAACAGGTCCATGATAAAATAAGGTATTTGCTGGAAAGTAAATCAACTACATCACTAAGCCCACTGCATTGTTTTTTCATAGAAAGACCTTCTTAATAAAGGAAGTAGTGCAATGATTTACATTCTAGTGCAAGCTCCTTATTTCATCATAGACCAGGACTTTGGGTAGCACTAGAGTGGGATACAAATTAACTAATCCTCTTTGTAGCATCCCTTCTCTTTAAAAATCACAAGATAAAAACAGCTGTTTATCAATCATATAGTGAGTATGAAAGTGTTCTCTTGGAATTATTTCTTCCATTCCTTTTCTAAGAGAGTAGAATAAGGACCCAGAATGTAAACATAAAAACCTGATTCTGCAACTTAACAAAAAACCAAATTCCAATCCTTTAATTAAACATTTACCATGAAAAAACTTTCATTTGAACTTCAAAAATTTCTACAAGTTATCAATATTCCATTGATCCATTCTTTTCAAAAGCATAATATTTTCCGGGCTCCTGGGTGGCTTAGTGGGTTAAAGCCTCTGCCTTCGGCTCAGGTCATGATCTCAGGTCCTGGGATCAAGCCCTGCATCGGGCTCTCTGCTCAGCAAGGAGCCTGCTTCCCCCTCTCTTTCTGCCTGCCTCTCTGCCTGCTTGTGATCTCTCTGTCAAATAAATAAATAAAATCTTTAAAAAAAAAAGCATAATATTTTCATAATTCATTTCCTAGAACAATTTTTAGTCTTCCTAAAAGTATTAGGAAAGATTAGTATTGAGGATCTTTTTTTAAAGATTTCACTTACTTATTTGACAGAGAGAGAGAGATCACAAGTAGGCAGAGAGGCAAGGCGGTGGGGCGGTGGGGGTGAGGGGAGCAGGATCCCCGCCGAACAGAGCCCAGTGCGGTGCTCGATCTCAGGACCCTGAGATCAGGACCTGAGCCGAAAGCAGAGGCCCAACCCACTGAGCCACCCAGGCGCCCCTAGGATGAGATTTTTATTGGCTTTTGTTGTTTTTTTCTTTTAAGGTATTATTTTAACAGGGTATATATTGGAATGTGAAAAAGCAATCTGCAAGTAGGTCTGTGCCCCTAAACCCATAATTTTCATCAGATTTATGAATTTGTTCTTACTCAAAGAAAACCTTTATAGGTAAAAATGTTGCCGAAGGAAAAATTACTTCATTTTTATTTTCAACTATGGAAAAGGAATAGTCAATGATTCTTTCGCTACATTTCTTCTCCTCTTCTCCCCAAACTAGTTTTTCTTCAGTTACTAGACCTCATTTATTGAATAGTCTTCCTGAGACAAGTTTTCAGACTGCCAAGAGATGTCACTAGCCTGAAACAAAATGCTTTCTTCTCAGTTTAAAACCAGTTTTAGAAAAGCTCTAAACTGCTGAGAAAGAACAGGAATAAAAAATCTTTACTTCCTATTCTAGTTTTAAAAGATTCTTGATATGTGAGTTAAGGTATGTTTAAAACTCTGTAACACATTAACTTCTCAACATATTACAAAATATTGTAAAAGTTTTTAAAAACTGCTGACTAATAACATGCAAAGGTTAGGCTTTGCAAAGCTAAAAATACAGCATTGTATTTTTAATGCAATTTTTTAAAGATTATTTATTTATTTATTTGACAGATAGAGATCACAAATAGGCAGAGAGGCAGGCAGAGAGGAAGGGAAGCAGGCCCCCTGCTGAGCAGAGAGCCCGATGCAGGGCTTGATCCCAGGACCCCAGGACTCTGGGATCACAACCTGAGCTGAAGGCAGAGGCTTTAACCCACTGAACCACCCAGGCCCCCTTTAATGTAATTTTTAATACAATACTGTATATTTCAACTACCATATTTTTGCTCCAAAATAATCATCCCTACGATGTGGAAATAAGGAAAAATGGTACCACAGCAAAAGTTGATTTTCCATACTTCAAATCATAGAGAATATAAAATTAGCCAATATATTGTTTGGGATAACTGAAATTCCATCGACTGCTATTTTAGATTAAGAAGCACTCCAACAATTAGCTTCTTTTTCACCAGCACAACTTGTTTTCCACTGAATCAAATGCTCTTATTTTATCAGTTAGATCTGAAGGCAGTAACAAAAAATATGAAAAAATTAAAAGAAATAGCCCTTAATAAATAACTAAATCAGAAACCACACAAAAGGTACCACTTAACCAGAATAAAGTTTTCTACGTGGAAAAAAGCAAAAATGAAATTACCTTTTCTTGTAGCAACTTTGAGGAAGCTGCATCACGATTTCCTTTTCCACCAGCAGTATTAAAATGAGACCATGGTAAAACTGAATTAAAAGTTAAGGAATCGTCCAAGGCAAAATCTGGTTTCATAAAAATCTATTAAAAAATGTATTTTCCTCATTAGATAAACATTTTTTAATATCCATTATCCCTTCAAACATCATAAGACCATTAAAGATGATTAACTTAGATCTGAAGCATAAACAGCAAAAGTAATACATTTATAAAAAAATCTGTATAAAAAATGTATAGTGTTTCATCAAGCTAAAAATACTCATGAAAAATAGAAAAATGTATTTTGTCTTTACCAATGGAGGCAATCATTCCATTACCATGTAATCAAATTCACTAGTGCAGTCCCACCAGGCACACACCAAAGGGAGATATCCTACTTATACCAAAATTTCTGTATTATTTCCCACTGAAGTAGTTTTTTAAAAATGCCAAGTATCAAGTTCTCTATATTTATTTTTCTACTTTCTCCTGCTTAAAATGCTTTCAAAATTAGTTTCGTAGATTAGACATATACTGAAGTTTAAAACCAGAACAAATTCAATTTTATGAAAAGATCGTTCTTTTTCCTTTACATACCATATCCATCTGGGCACTAAGTCCTACGCATTATATTTTCTATATAACACTTGAATGCTCTCTCTCTTCTACATCTATAGCATTTTATTAATGCAGCTCTTCATCATCTCTGGATTACAGTAAATGGCTATTTACTCATGTCCTTCCTCAATCTATCCCCTATACTGCTGTCAGATATACTTTTAAAATGCAAGTATCACTGAATTAACTTCTCTGTTTAAATCTCTCAATGGAGTCCCATGATCTAAGAACCAAACTCTTTAGAAGGGCATCAAAGGCACTTCATTTTTTTTTTAAAGATTTTATTTATTTATTTGACAGAGAGAGCACAAGTAGGCAGAGAGGCAGGCAAAGGTAGAGGAGAAGCAGGCTCTCCAGCTGAGTAGACAGTCCGATGCAGGGCTCGATCCTAGAACCCTGGGACCATGACCTGAGCCGAAGGCAGACACTCAACCGACTGAGCCACCCAGGTGCCCCAAAGGCCCTTCATTTTCTTTGAACTCCATCATCAATTTGTATTTTGCCACTCCCACTATTTACAAGTTACATTCTAACAATACTCAACTTCCATACCCTCTTGTGCTTAACTATCTTTGTACATGCTTTCTGCCTAGAATGCCTTCCTATTTTCCTGGAGAACACAACCAAATCAAAAGGGCAAACGTTATCTCTGTATGAACACTTACCCCATCTCTGAACACATGAGTCACTCCATCTCTGAACATAAGTATGTATACCACATATATTTATGTATCTCATACTTCACAAAAATTATTTATTAAATATATGTATCAGCTCCTAGAGATCATACATCCCTGTAAGACTGGATTTATAGCTAATTAATCTTTGTATCTCCAGTACCTAGCATAAGGCCTGAAACATGGTTTAACTTACTTAATTTCTATGCTCTATTTTATTAGAGTTACTGATCCATTTTACCTATATCCAAAAATTAGTATAAAGTGATAGGGAAAATCTAACTAGGGACATGAGTGTATTTCTTAGTCCCTGCTTTAGTATAATTAAAAGTACTGATTAATTCGATAAATATTTACTGATGATGTAACCTGTATGCTAGGCACTAAGGTGGAAACAAAGATAAATTATTATATAGGTCCTAATCCCAAGGACTTTTAGTCCAATGGATGTGGTAAAATATACACATAAGTATCTTACAAGAAGAGTGACAAATGCCTTTAAAAGGAAGGCACAGGTCTATATAAAATACTAGGAAATGCAGCAAAGGGGCCAATTATCTTCAGCTGGGAAGAGATGTATTCATGTAAAGTTGCCATTTAAGTAAGAGAATATAAAGAAAGGATTAGATATGGGGAGTTGAGGGAAAAGTCTTCCAGACTAAAGTAACAATGCAAGTAAAGAACAGAGCCAGCAAAATAGTTAAACTGAAGTAAAGAATGTGTAAAGATTAGTAAGCAAAAGTTGAGTGTGACTATGATGGAAATGAATAATCAAGGGTCTTAAATGATAGAGTTTGAATTTTATTTTTTGTAGGAATCAAACAACTTTAAAAATGACTGCCTTTTTGCTTCTGTCTGTTGTCTTCTCTGTGTCATCTCACTTTAGAGAGCAGTTATAATAGACCTCTTTGAGAATCTAATTAATGCAATGGACTATTTCCCCAGAGCAGAACGGGGGAAGAAAACATCTATTACACATCTCTTTAAAATTTTCACACAAAGGACATATCTCTTAATAATTTCAAGGGGTAGTAACATCAATAAAGTTCTTTTTCAGAATGGAGAGACTTAAACATATTTGTAGATTTCAGTAATAAAGAAGAAATTGATGATGGCCAAAGAAAGAAGAAAAGTGATACACAAAGTCCCAGAACAGGCAAAGTGGTTAAGATGTAAAAAACCCAAATGAAAGCTTTTGATAAGGTAAAATTAACAATATTAGAGATAATAAAAAATTAAAGATATTAAAAATTTTTCTCATTTATAAGCTTTGTTACCTTAGGTACTTGCTCCAGATCTGTCCTGGATTTATCTATGAAAAAAAGGAAAAGAGAAAATACGATTTTTTAAACTTGTTTTCATTTTATTCTATAAAATATATATGTATATATATTTTTTTAAGATTTTATTTATTTATTTGTCAGAGAGAGAGGAGCGAGAGTGAGCACAGGCAGTCAGAGTGGTAGGTAGAGGCAGAGGGTGAGGGAGAAGCAGGCTCCCTGCCAAGCAAGGAGCCCGATGTGGGACTCGATCCCAGGACGCTGGGATCATGACCTGAGCTGAAGGCAGCTGCTTAACCAACTGAGCCACCCAGGCGTCCCTATAAAATATATTTTGACCAGATTCTATACTATATCACAATTAAGTAAAGACTTAAATTCCCTCAACAGACATCAAGCACTTCCTATATGCCTAGCAGTAAATAAAGCACTGAAAAAATTCTATGTTTCAAATACTTTTAATCAATTGTATGAGAGCAAGAAAGCTAAATATATTTCAAGTCTTTTTTAAATGGACACAGAAATCTTGGTGCTATCTTATTAAGTTTGGTGAAATTAAGTTTGGCATATAGTTTTTAAAAATGAATTAAATTCTGGGACACCTGGGTGGCTCAGTCGGTTAAGCGTCTGCCTTCGGCTCAGGTCATGATCCCACAGTCCTGGGATCCAGCCCTGCACTTCTCCCTCTGCCTGCTGCTCCCCCCACTTCTCTCTGTCAAAGAAATAAAAACTTAAAAAAAAAAGAGAATTGCATTCTAATATAGGAATAGTGCTTTTATTGTCCAAAATACTCACCATCCCAACCAAAATTTCTTATGAAAAAAGATTTTAATAACATATTAAGATATTAATACCCTATTAATTTTCTTCTTAGACATCTTAGTTTGTATCTACAAACCTGCAAATGAACCTACTTTACCTTCATCTCCCCAACTAAATCTCAGAGAATGTACCCTCCTTTCCAAAACTAACCTTCCTGGGTCAGACTCTATACCCTCCAGCCTCCTCTATGAGCATGCCTCGTCAAACACCCTGCCTCTTTCCATATCTTCAACCTCTTTCCTTCTAACAGTTCTTTCTCTCTGCATATATACATGCTCCGTATATATGCTTCGTTCTCTCTCATTAAAACAAAAAAAAAAAAAAACAAAGATAAAGTTAAAACCCAGCCTGGACCAGGCTGACACAAGGGAGGCCCTCCAGTACAAAATTTAAGGAAGCATTCACTCTCAGGTTTGCAAATACATCTTCTGCCTCATCTAGTGTTGACCATGCAAAAATATTCTTATACTGTGTTCTCTCTAGTCAATACGCTATACCTCAAATCCTCAAGTCATATCCACACTGATAGTCTCCATTTCTTTCTCTTGTACTCACTCCTTAATATATAGTACTGTTTTCTATACCACCACTTCTAAGTCTGAATGCCCTAAGAGATCCTAAATTGTGAAATCCACAGAAACTTCCCAGTGTGCAAACTGATCATTACCATTACCAACAACTGCCTGACCACCAAAACTTGTGCTTCAATAACTCTCTCAAATGTTTAAATTCCTCTCCGTCTTCATTATAACTGTTATTGGGGCCACATGATTTCTCACTTGTATTACTGCAATAGCCTCCAACTGTCTCTTTGCCTCCCATTTATCAACATCCTTAAATTTATTTTCCACAACTGTTTTCACAATGAAATGTATAATCATAAATCTGATGTCTGGTTAAAAATATTCTGAGGCTCTGGGCTGCTTTTAGAAAAGAAAAATTCCTTAGTATGGCATAGAAGGCTCTTCATGATCTGATGACTCTGCCTACTTCTTCAGCCTCACTTCTTACTCCCAGTAGAGCCAACATACTGAACTCTTGTAGTTCTTTGAACATGCTCTCTCTTGACTCTGTTGCTTTGCATCCGCTGTTCCTTCTTCCTGGAAGGCCTTTCCCCACAGAAACCTCTTCAGCAGCTAGTTTAAAACACAGGCAATCATTAATTCTGTAAGTTTTCTAAGGCTTAGCAAATTAGGAGCTCTATACCAACCTACCATGCTGAAGTTACTGCTTGATATACAGTGCTGCAATTGTTGGCTTACTTATTTAACCCTACTGAGAAGACTATCAGCTTCTTGAAGACAAGTGCTCTTTGTTATTCAACTATTTTTAAGGAATAAGCAAAATACCAAGCACCCAGATGTTAAAAAAGTATTTGTTGAAATGAAGGATAACACTAAAATGAGACCCATGGTTTTTCTCTTAGCAGCTTTTGGAAAAATTATGATAATAGGCTATAAAAATTCCAGTAAAAATGAATTATAGGTATAACAGCCATCAAGGTCCCCAAATTAAGATTTTGTTTGTTGATATTTATGCTATGCTACAATTATCACATATTTATCTTCATATTGTCTACAAATAGCACATATTCCATACCATGAGTATGTAAGAGAGTCCTGTCAAAGGTATCTTTAGGAGGACAAATATTCTTGCATCTCTCATGAATCTTCTCTCTCTATAAGACAAATAACAAATTCAATATTATGTAGCAATATGAATATTCAAAGCATCAAAATATTTCACAAAATATATATTAGTTCTACAATTTTTAACATGAAATCACTAGCCTCTTCAACTTAAACATAAATAAGTATGCTTAATAAACCAATACAAGCTCTATGAACACCTATATGATTATACTCATCCCATTTTATATAATTACAGTAAAATCTCCATAAGTTGGAATGAAGTGGGAATGCAAATAAAAAAATCCTTATTTATATAACAGAAATCAATTGAAAATAATTTTTTAAAAGAAGAAAATGTGAAAACTTATACACCTAAGACAGAAAGACAAGTTATTAGCTGACAAAGTCAAGAAAGAAAGAAAGAAAGAGAAACCAACCCTACTCCGATTTCAGAGTAGATGGATCACTAACAACAATTCTATGTTTTCAGAGATACCATAAATAAGACACATGGGAAAATGGAGTATAGAAAGGGAAAAAAAAAACCACTGAGCTAGTAGTGTTCAGAGTTTTGACAGCAATTGTGGCAGAAACCAAAGGACTGTCTTCCAACATGGCTGTACCATTTCACAGTCATACCCACAATGAATAAGAGTTCCTATCAGTCTATATTCTTGCCAGCATTTGGTGCTGTGTTTTGAATTTTTGCAATTCTGAGATACATAGCAGCATTCCATTGCTGTTTTAATTTGCAATTCCCTAATGACATAAAATGTTAAACATCTTTTCATATGCTTATCTGCCATCTGTATGTCTTCTTTCATGAGATGCCTATTCAGATCTTTTGTGCATTTTTTTTTATTATACCAAAATACATATAACATAAAACTTAACACTTACAACTTACTAGTGATGTTGACTATCTTCCCATATACTTACTGGTCATTTGTACATCTTTGGAAAAATGTTCATTCAAGTCCTTTTCCCATTTTTTCGTTGTGTTGTTCTTATTGAGTTTTAAGCATTATTTGTGTATTTTGATACCAATCCTTTATCATACATGTGTTTTCCAAATATCTTCTCCCAGTGTCTAGCCTGTATAATTCTTCTAGTATTGTCTTTCACAGAGTGGAAGTTTTCAATTTTAACAAAGTCCAACTTGTCAATTTTTTGTTTCATGAATTGGGCTTTTGATGCTACAATCTAAAAAATCATCACCAAACTAAAAGTCGTGTATTTTCTCCTATGTGATCTTCCAGTTTTACCATTTTGCATTTTACACTTAGATCTACAATCCATTTTGTGGTAATTTCTATGAAAGGTGTGGGCAGTCTGTGTCTAGATTTTTTTTTTCTTTTTTTGGCAGGTAGGTATCTCGTTGTTCCAGTACCATTTACTCAAAAGACTACTAAATTACTTCTGCACCTTTGTCAAAAACCAGCATGGGTCTATCTCTAAACTAATTTGTTGCTTTGATCCATATGCTGTTTATTCTTTCACCAATACCACACTGTCTATATTACTATAACTTCACAGTAAGTCTTAAAAGTCAATTAGTGTCAGTCCTGCAACTTTGTTCAATACTTTGTTGGCTATTCTATTTTCCCTTTCTATATAAACTTTGGAATCAGTTTGTTGATATCTACAAAACAAATTCTTGGAATTTTAACTGGGATTGCATTGAATCTATAGACCAAGCTGGGAAAAACAGACATGTTGACAATACTGAGTCTTCTATCTACGTACATGGACTCTATTTAGATCTTCAGCAATTCATCAGTTTTGTAGTTATCTTCATAAAGATCTTGCACATATTTTGTTAGATTTATACCTAAGTATTTCATATTCTTTGGTGCTAATGTAAATGGTACGGAGTTAATTTCAAATTCTAACTGTACAACACTAGCATAGAAGAAAGCAATTCCCTTTTATTTTTTTTTTTTAAGATTTTATTTATTTGACAGAGAGAGATCACAAGCAGGCAGAGAGGCAGGTAGAGAGAAAGGAGGAAGCAGGCTCCCTGCTGAGCAGAGAGCCCAACGCGGGGCTCGATCCCAGGACCCTGAGATCATGACCGAAGGCAGCGGCTTAACCCACTGAGCCACCCAGGCGCCCCGCAATTCCCTTTTATAATAGTAATCTTGTATCCTGCAATCTTATTATAATTGCTTTTTAGTTCCAGGACTTTCTTTTCTGATTCTTTGGGATTTTCTACATAAACAATCATGATTATCTATGTATAAAGACAGTTTTAGTTCTTCCTTCCTAGTGTATATTTTATTTCCTTTTCTTGTCTTGCAAAGTTAGGGCTTCCAGTGTGATGTACAAAAGGAGTGGTGAGTAGGACATTTTTACCTTGTTCCTGATCTTAGTGGGAAAGCATCTATTTTCTCACAGTTGTTGGATTTCTGTAGATGTTCTTTATCAAGTTGAACTGTCCCTATATTTCTAGTTTGCTGAGAGTTTTTAACATGAATGAGTATTGAGTATTGTCAAAAATCTTCTATCTACTGATATGAACATATGATTTTTCTTCCTTAGCCTGTCAATGTATGGATTATACAAATTGCTTTTTAAATAGTGGATCAGCCCTGCATATCTGGAATAAAGCCAACTTAGTTATGGTATAGAATTCTTTTCATACATTATTAAGTTTGACTTTCCAATACTTTGTTAAGGATTTTTGCATCCATGTTCTTGAGAAA
The DNA here is from genome assembly GCF_002288905.1 of Enhydra lutris kenyoni. Lineage (NCBI taxonomy): Eukaryota > Metazoa > Chordata > Mammalia > Carnivora > Mustelidae > Enhydra > Enhydra lutris. The sequence continues at coordinate 15,293,542 of NW_019154102.1, forward strand.
CAGCAGTCTATTGTTTTCCTTTTTCATAATGTCTTTGTCTAATTTCAATATTAGGTTAATGCTACCTAAGAATAAGAAAGTATCCCCTTTGCTTCTATTTTCTGGAACAGATCATAAAGAACTGGTATAACTTCTTGCCTAAATGGTTGGCATAATTCACCAGTGAACCCACATGGCCCTGGTCTTTTCTATTTTGAAAGGTTATTATTGATTCAGTTTCTTTAATAAGTATAGCTTTATTCAGAGTGTCTGTTTCTCATGTGCAACGTTTGGAAGATTGTGTCTTCCAAGGACCTGATCTTTTTCATCTAGGTTACAGAATTTGTGTGCTTAGAGTTGTTCATAATATTCTTTTATTATCTTTTTAATGTTCACGAGATCATTAGTACTGTGCCCTCTTTCATTTTTCTTTTTAAGATTTCTTTATTTATTTTACAGACAGATCACAAGTAGACAAGAGAGGCAGGCAGAGAGAGAGGAGGAAGCAGGCTCCCTACCTAGCAGAGAGCCCTATGCCGGGCTCTATCCCACGACCCTGGGATCATGACCTGAGCTGAAGGCAGAGGCTTTCACCCACTGAGCCACCTAGGCGCTCCTCCCTCTTTCATTTCTAATACTAGTAATTTAGGCCTTCTTTTTTCCTTAACTGACCTTGCTAGACAGTTACCAATTTTATTGATCTTCTCAAAGGAGATCTCAATTTCACTGATTTCTGGTCTAATTTTTTTTTATTTCTTTTCTTCTGTTTTTTGTTTTGTTTTGTTTTGTATAGCTGACATATAATGTTATATTAGTTTCAGTACACAACATCAGTACACAACAACAGATTCACCTTCTCCTTATTTTGGATTTAGTTTGTTCTTCTGGTCTCCTGTGGCAAAACTTAGATTATTAATTTTAGATTTTTTTCTCTAACATACACATTCAATGCTGTTAAATTTCCCTCTAAGCAATACTTTGACTGACCCACACATTCTGGTAAGTTTCTATCAACACTTCCTTAAGCTCACGGATTCTTTCCTCTGCCATTTCAAGTCTACTGATGAAGCCATCAAAAGTATTCTTCATTTGCCAGTGTTTATTTCTAGCATTTCCTTTGATTCTTATAGTTTCCATCTCTCTGCTTACATTATCCATCTATTCTTGCATGTTGACTACCTTTTCCACTGCAGTCCTTAGCATATTAACCATAGTCATTTTAAATTCCCAGTGTGATAATTCCGAAATTGTTGCCATCTGAGTCTCATTCTAGTACTTGCTTTCTTTAAACTGTGGGGTTTTTTTCCTTCTTGTTTTTAGTATTTATTGTAATTTTTCTTGCTGCAAGCCAGATATGAAGTACTGGATAAAAGGAACTGAGGTAAACAGGTATTTATTGTGAGGTTTTATGTTTATCTGGCTAGGAATTAGACTATATTTACTATTTGATGTAGCTGCAGGTGTTAGAGGCTAAAATTTCCTCTCGTGTCCTTGTCTTTGTCTCCCTTCCTGTCTTTACAAATTTCTTAAATAAAGCTGAAGACATGCAATTCTTTCAGTTGTACTCCATTACTATACCAGTGCCCTATTGATATGATGGTAAAATGTGGGAGGAGGGGAAGCATTCCATAGACCTGTGGTTACATCATTGTCTTTTAGTGAGTTTGTGCCCCTGTGCTGTGACCTTCAAAAAGCTTCTGAATTGTTTGTTTTCAGTTTCTTCAGATTTTTTTCTTTCGAGAACTGGAGTAGACGTTTTTCAAGTTCGTACATGCTGAACCAGAAGTATTTTTAACTTTTTAAGAAATCACTAAACTGTTTTTACAAAAGGGTTGTACCACTTTAAATTCCCACCAACAGTATACAAGAGTTCTAGTTATTCCACCAGGGCTGTCAATAGGGTAAGGCAAGCAAGCAGCCTAGATACAATATTTAAGTACAAGAGAAAAATCCAACAATAACTTCTGACTCCCCAAACACTACTCTTAGATTTTGGTGCTCTTCACATTTTACACCTCAGGCAATTCATGGCCTCATCCTAGTACTGGCCCGGTCCTTCACCTTCTTATAAACACATGAAAGAATATGTATGGACATGCTATTGTTTTTTTCCTTAAGTATTTGGTAGAAATCAATAGTGAGGCCACGTGGACCTGAGTTTTCTTCTTTGAAAGCTACTTAACATCAATTTCTTTAACAACTACAAGGCTATTCAAGTTATCTATTTCTTCCTGAAAGAGATTTGGTAATTTGTATCTTCAAGGAATTCATCAGTTCATCTAACTTGCTGAATTTATTGGCATAAAGTTGTTGATAGTATTTCATTATTAGTCTTTTTATTTCTGTAAAATCTGTAGTGATGTCATCACTTTCATTCTTGTTATTGGTGATTATGTCTTTTCCCTTTTCTTCCTGACTCAGTATTGCTAGAGATTGTCAATTCTATTGATCTTATCAAAGAATCAGGTTTAGGTTTCACCGATTTTTCTCTATTTCTCTATTTTCTATTTCACTGATTTTTAACTTTGATGTTTCTTTCTTCTGCTTATTTTGGTATATACGTTATTTTTGTAGCTTTTTTAAAAGATTTTATTTATTTATTTATTTGACAGAGAGAGATCACAAGTAGGCAGAGAGGCAGGCAAAGAGAGAAGAAGGGAAGAAGACTCCCTGCTGAGCAGAGAGCCTGATGCAGGGCTCAAACCCAGGACCCTGGGATCATGATCTGAGCTGAAGGCAGAGGCTTTAACCCACTGAGCCACTCAGGCGCACCTTTTTGTAGCTTTTTAAGGTAAAAGTTGAGGTCACTGACTTGAGACTATTCTTCTTTTCTAATACATGTATTTACTGCTATAAATTATTCCTTAAGTACCGCTTGAGCAGCATGCCACAAATCCCAGTATGTCATGTTTTCATTTCCATTTAGTTCAAACGTGGGGGTTAGGAACACAAGTATGCCACAATCAAAAATCCAACAATAACTTCTGACTCCCCAAACACTTAACTACTAATACTCTACTGTGGATTGGAAGCCTTAACAGTAACATAAACAGTCAATTAACACATATTTTATATATTATACATATTATATACTATACTATATTCTTAAAGTAAGAGAAAACAAAATATATTTAAGGAAGCCAAATACATTTACAGTACTGTAACTATATTTACTGAAAAAAACTGCATATAAGTAGATCTGTATGGTTCAAACCCATGTTGTTCAAGGGTAAATGGTTCTAATCTACTTTTCTTTTTTTTTTTTGAGTAGGCTCCATGACCCTGAAAGACCTGAGCTGAGATTAAGAGTCAGACACTTAACTGACTGAACCATCCAGGTGCCTCCCTTTTGCTCTATGACCGGCATTTTATTTTATTTTTTTAAGATATAATGTATTATTTCTTTCAGGGGTACAGGTCTGTGATTCATCAGTCTTACAAAATTCACAGCACTCACCATAGCACATACCCTCCCCAATGTCCATCACCCAACCACCTCATCCCTCCCACCCCCCTCCCCTCCAGCAACCTTCAGTTTGTTTCCTGAGATTAAGAGTCTCTTATGATTTGTCCCAAACTCTGGTTTTGTCTTCATTTTTCCCTCCCTTCCACTATGAGCCCCCGTCTTGTTTCTCAAATTCCTCGTATCAGTGAGATCATATGATAATTGTCTTGCTCTAATAGACTTATTTAGCTTAGCATAATACCCTCTAGTTCCATCCACATCAATGCAAATGGTAAGATTTCGTTTTTCTTGATGGCTACACAGTATTCCATTATATATGTGTGTGTACATACATACATATATGTACACACACCCACAGACACCACTTCTTCATCCATTCATCTGTTGATGGACATCTAAGCTCTTTCCATAGTATGGCTATTGTGAACATTGCTGCTATAAACATTCGGGTACATGTGCCCTTTCGGATCACTACATTTGTATCTTTAGGGTAAATACCCAGTAGTGTGATTGCTGGGTCATAGGGTAGCTCTATTTTCAACTTTTTGAGGAACCTCCATGCTGTTTTCCAGAGTGGCTGCACCAGCTTTCATTCCTACCAACAGTTAAGAGGGCTCCCCTTCCTCCACATCCTCGCCAACACCTGTCATTTTCTGACTGGTTAATGTTAACCACTCTGACCAGTGTGAGGTAGTACCTCACTGGGGTTTTGATTTGTATTTCCCTGATGCCAAGTGATGTTGAGAACTTTTTCATGTGTCTGTTGGCCATCTGGATGTCTTTTTTGCAGAAATGCCTGCTCATGTCTTCTGCCTATTTCTTTTTTTTTTTTTTTTTTTAAGATTGTATTTATTTATTTATTCTTCAGAGAGAGAGAGAGAGAGGGAGCACAAGCAGGCAGAGGCAGAGAGAGAAGCAGGCTTCCCACTGAGCACGGAGCCCAATGTGGGACTTGATCCCAGGACCCTGGGATTATGACCTGAGTCGAAGAGAGCAGCTTAACCAACTGAGCCACCCAGGTGTCCCTCTTCTGCCAATTTCTTGACTGGATTATTTGTTCTTTGGGTATTGAGTTTGATAAATTCTTTATAGATTTTGGATACTAGCCTTTTATCTGATATGTCATTTGCAAATATCTTCTCCCATTCTGTCGGTTATCTTTTAGTTCTGTTGACTATTTCCTTTGTTGTGCAAGAGCTTTTGATCTTGATGAAGTCCCAATAGTTCATTTTTGCCCTTGCTTTCCTTGCCTTTGGTGATGTTTCTAGAAGTTGCTGCAGCTGAGGTCAAAGAGGTTGCTGCCTATGTCCTCCTCAAGGATTTTGATGGATTCCTGTCTCACACTGTGGTCTTTCATCCATTTTGAGTCTATTATTGTGTGTGGTGTAAGAAAGCGGTCCAGTTTCATTCTTCTGCATGTGGCTGTCCAATTTTCCCAACACCATTTGTTGAAGAGACGGTCTTTTTTCCACTGGACATTCATTCCTACTTTGTCAAAGATTAGTTGACCATAGAATTGAGGGTCCATTTCTGGGCTCTCTATTCTGTTCCACCGATCTATGTGTCTGTTTTTGTGCCAGGACCATACTGTCTTGATGATTACAGCTTTCTAAAAGAGCTTGAAGTCTGGAATTGTGATACTGCCAACTTTAGTTTTATTTTCCAACACTCCTCTGGCTATTCAGTGGCTTTTCTACTTCCATATAAATTTTAGGATTATTTGTTCCATTTCTCTGAAAAAGGTTGACAATATTTCGACAGGGATTGCATTAAATGTGTAGATTGCTGTAGGTGGCATAGATATTTTCATAATATTTGTTCTTCAATCCATGAGCATGGAACATTTTTCCATTTCTTTGTGTCTTCTTCAATTTCTTTTGGAGTATTCCATAGTTTTCTGGGTACAGATTCTTTCTTTGATTAGATTTATTCCAAGGTATTGTACATTTTTGGGAGCATTGTAAATGGGATGGACTCCTCAATTTCTCTCTCTTCTGTCTTGTTGGTTATGTATAGACATTTAACTGATTCCTGTGCATTGATTTTATATCCTGACACTTTACTGAATTCCTGTATGAGTTCTAGCAATTCTGGGATGGAGTATTTCGGATTTTCCACATAAAGTATCATATCATCTGCAAAGAGTGAGAGTTTGACTTCTTCTTTGCTGATTTGGATGCCTTTTACTTCTTTTCCTTGTCTGATTGCTGAAACTAAGACTTCTAGTACTATGTTAAATAGCAGCGGTAATAGTGGACATCCCTGCCGCGTTCCTGACCTTAGGGGAAAAGTTCTCAGTTTTTCCCCACTGAGAATGATATGCGCTATGGGTTTTTCCATACATGGCTTTGATGATATTGAGGTATGTACTCTCTATGCCTATACTGTGAAGAATTTTGATCAAGAAAGGACACTGTACTTTCTCAAATGCTTTTTTTGCATCTATTGAGTATCATATGGTTCTTGTTCTTTATTAATGTATTGTATCACACTGATTGATTTGCGGATGCTGAACCAACCTTGCAGCCCAGGAATAAATCCCACTTGGTTGTGGTGAAAATTCCTTTTAATGTACTGCTAGATACTATTAGCTAGTATTTTGGTGAGAATTTTTACATCCATGTTCATTAGGCATATTAGTCTGTAATTCTCCCTTTTGAAGGGGTCTTTGCCTGGTTTTGGGATCAAGGTAATGCTGGCTTCATAAAATGAGTTTGGAAGTTTTTCTTCCATTTCTATTTTTTGGAACAGTTTCAGGAGGACAGGCATTAATTCTTCTTTAAATGTTTGGTAGAATTCCCCTGGGAAGCTGTCTGGCCCTGGGCTCTTGTTTGCTGGGAGATTTTTGATTACTGCTTCAATCTCCCTACTGGTTATGGGTCTGTTCGGGTTTTCTATTTTTTCCTGGTTCAGTTTTGGTAGTTTACACATCTCTAGGAATGCACCCATTTCTTCCAGACTAATTTACTGGTGTATAGTTGTTCATAATATGGTCTTATAATTGTTTGTATTTCTTTGGTGTTGGTTGTGAGCTCTCCTCTTTCATTCATGATTTTATTAATTTGGGTCCTTTCTCTTTTCTTTTTGATAAGTCTGGCCAGAGGATTATCAATCTTATTAATACTTTCAAAGAACCAACTCCTAGTTTAGTTGATCTGTTCTACTGTTCTTTTGGTTTCTATTTCATTGATTTCTACTCTGATCTTTATCATTCCTCTTCTCCTCCTGGGTTTAGTCTTTATTTGCTGTTCTTTCTCCTGCTCCTTTAAGTGTAGGGTTAGGTTGTGTACTTGAGACCTTTCTTGTTTCTTGAGAAAGGCTTATATCACTATTTATTTTCCTCTCAGGACTGCCTTTGCTGTGTCCCACAGATTTTGAACAGTTGTGTTTTCATTTTCATTTGTTTCCATGAATTTTTAAAATTCTTAATTTCCTGGTTGACCCATTCATTCTTTAGTACAATGCTCTTTAGCCTCCATGTATTTGAGTTCTTTCCAACTTTCCTCTTGTGACTGAGTTCCAGTTTCAAAGCACTGCAGTCCCAAAATATGCAGGGAATGATTCCAATCTTTTGGTACTGACTGAGACCTGATTTGTGATCCAGGATGTGATCTATTCTGGAAAATGTTCCATGTGCACTAGAGAAGAATGTGTATTATGTTGTTTTGGGATGGACTGTTCTGACTATATCTGTGTGGTCCATCTGGTCCGGTGTGTCATTTAAAGCCTTTATTTCCTTGTTGATCTTTTGCTTAGATGATCCATGCATTTCAGGGAGGGGGGGTATTAAAGTCCCCTACTATTATTGTATTGTTGATGTGTTTCTTTGATTTTGTTATTAATTGGTTTATATAGTTGGCTGCTCCCATGTTAGGGGCATAGATACTTAAAATTGTTAGATCTTCTTGTTGGACAGACCCTTTCAGTTTGATCTAGTGTCCTTCCTCATCTCTTATTACAGTCTTTGGCTTAAAATATAATTTATCTGATATAAGGACTGCCACCCCAGCTTCCTTTTGATGTCCATTAGTATCATAAATTGTTTTCCACCCCCTCACTTTAAATCTGGAGGTGTCTTTGTGTCTAAAATGAGTTTCTTATAGACAGCACATTGATGGGTCTTGGTTTTTTGTTTTTGTTTTTTTTAATCTATTCTGATACCCTGTGTCTTTTGATTGGGGCATTTAGTGCATTTCTATTCAGGGAAATTACTGAAAGATATGAATTTAGTGCCACTGTATTGTCTGTAAGGTGACTGTTACTGTATATTGTCTCTGTTCCTTTCTGGTCTATGTTACTTTTGGGCTCTCTCTTTGCTTAGGGGACCTTTTTCAATATTTCCTGTAGGGCTGGTTTGGTGTTTGCAAATTCTTTAGTTTTTCTTTGTCCTGGAAGCTTTTTATTTCTCCTTCTATTTTCAATGACAACCTAGCCGGATATAGTATTCTTGGCTGCATATTTTTCTCGTTTAGTGCTCTGAATATGTCATGCCAGTCCTTTGTGGCCTGCCAGGTCTCTGTGGATAGGTCTGCTGTCAATCTTGTCCCAAGGTGCTTTCAGGATTTTCTCTGTCACTGAGACTTGTAAGTTTTACTATTAGATGATGGGGTGTGGACCTATTTTTATTAATATTGAGGGGATTTTTCTGTGCCTCCTGGATTTTGATGCTTCTTCCCTTTTCCATATTAGGGAAATACTCTACTATAATTTGCTCCAATATACCTTCTGCCCCCATCTCTCTCTTTCTTCTTCTTCTGGGATCCCAATTATTCTAATATTGTTTCATCTTATGGTATTGCTTATCTCTCAAATTCTCCCCACTGATCCAGTAGTTGTTTATCTCTCTTTTCCTCAGCTTCCTTATTCTCCATCATTTGGTCTTCTATATCATTAATGCTCTTATGTCTCATCTATCCTAGCAGTAAGAGACTCCATTTTTTTTAAGATTTTATTTATTTATTTGACAGAGAGAGAGATCACAAGTAGGCAGAGAGGCAGGCAGAGAGAGAGGGGGAAGCAGGCTTCCCGCTGAGCAGAGAGCCCGATGTGGGGCTCGATCCCAGGACCCTGAGATCATGACCTGAGCCGAAGGCAGCGGCCTAATCCACTGAGCCACCCAGGCGCCCCAAGAGACTCCATTTTTTATTGCACCTCATTAATAGTTTTTTTAATTTCGACTTGGTAAGATTTTAGTTCTTTTATTTCTCCATTAAGGGATTCCCTAGCATCTTCTATGCTTTTTTGAAGCCCAGCTAGTATCTTTATAATCATTATTCTGAACTCTAGTTTCAACATCTTACTATTGTCCATACTGATTGGGTCCCGAGCAGTTGGTATTGCCTCTTGTTCTTTTTTTGAGGTGAGTTTGTCCACCTTGTCATTTTGTCTAGAGAAGAACAGATGAATGAGAGAACAAAATACTAAAAGGGTAACAACGACCCCAGAAAAATATACACTAAACAAATCAGAAGGGACCCAAAAACAGGGGGTGAAGAAAGGGGGAAAAAATATGATTAGTCTGGAATAGAACAGGGCTTCACACTTGATTCAGGGCATATTTTGGTCTGTTAGAAGAAATGGTCTCCCAAAATTTTGAAGAAAGAAAAACGTGTGTGTGTGTGTGTGTGTGTGTGTGTGTGTGTGTACATATAAATGGGTAAATACAATGAAGGGATGGCTGTAAAGATGAAAATTAAAAAGATTTTTAAAAAGGAATTCATAAGATAAGCTGGTTGAAAAAAGAAAAAAATTGTTTAAAAAAAGGAGAAAATGTGATCAGGCTGGAGACTAGAACAAAACCATACACTAGATTTAGGGTATATTTTGGTCTGTTAGAAGAAACTGTATGTCAAAATTTTAAAGAAAGAAGAACTTATACATATACAAAAAATAACATTAAATACAAGGAAGGGACAGAATATGACTATAAAAGTGAAAATCAGCTGGGAGGAGTCAAGATGGTGGAGAAGTAGCAGGCTGAGACTACTTCAGGTAGTGGGAGATCAGCTAGATAGCTTATCTAAAGATTGCAACCACCTACAAATCCAACAGGAGATCGAAGAGAAGAAGAACAGCAACTCTAGAAACAGAAAATCAACCACTTTCTGAAAGGTAGGACTGGCGGAGAAGTGAATCCAAAGCAACGGGAAGATAGACCGCAGGGGAAGGGGCCGGCTCCCGGCAAGGGGCGGAGCAACGGAGCACAAAATCGGGACTTTTAAAAGTCTGTTCCGCTGAGGGACATCGCTCCAGAGGCTTAACCGGGGTGAAGCCCACGCAGGGTCAGCGTGGCCTCAGGTCCCGCAGGGTCACAGAAGGATCGGGGGTGTCTGAGTGTCGCAGTGCTTACAGGTATTAGAACGGGGAAGCCGGCTACAGAGACAGAGCCGAGGAGTAAGCTCTAAGCTCGGGATTACCTTGAACCGGTCGCAGGCTCGGTCAGCTCGGAGCGCGGCCAGAGGCCGGGGTGACAGGAGTAATTGGGCGCTGTTCTCTGAGGGCGCACTGAGGAGTGGGGCCCTGGACTCTCGGCTCCTCCGGGCTGGAGACCGGGAGGCCGCCAGCTTCATTCCCGCCCTCCGGAACTCTACGGAAAGCAGGGAACAAAAGCTCCCGAAGGCAAACCCGATCGGATTTCTCAGACCGGCCCCGGGTAAGGGCGGTGCAACTCCGCCTGGGGCAAAGACACTTGAGAATCACTACAACAGGCCTCTCCCCCAGAAGATCAACAAGAAACCCAGCCAGGACCAAGTTCACCTACCAAGGAGCAGTTTCAATACCAAGGAGAGCAGCGGAATTCCAGAGGAGGAGAAAGCAAAGCACGGAACTCATGGCTTTCTCCCCATGATTCTTTAGCCTTGCAGTTAATTTAATTTTTTTTTCTTTTTCAATTTTTTTTTCTTCTTCTGCTAAATTTTTTTCTTTTACCCTTTTCTTTTTTAACATTTTTTTACTAGTTTATCTAATATATATATATTTTTATCCTTTTTATATTTTTTCTTTATTGGTTTTCTTTTTTTAATTGTTTCTTTTTTTTTTTTTTTCCTTTCTGAACCTCTTTTTATCCCCTTTCTCCCCCCTCACGATTTGGGTTCTCTTCTGATTTGGCTAAAGCATATTTTCCTGGGGTTGTTGCCACCCTTTTAGTATTTTACTTGCTCCTTCATATACTCTTATCTGGACAAAATGACAAGGCGGAGAAATTCACCACAAAAAACAAGAACAAGAGGCAGTACCAAAGGCTAGGGACCTAATCAATACAGACATTGGTAATATGTCAGATCTAGAGTTCAGAATGACGATTCTCAAGGTTCTAGCCGGGCTCGAAAAAGGCATGGAAGATATTAGAGAAACCCTCTCGGGAGATATAAAAGCCCTTTCTGGAGAAATAAAAGAACTAAAATCGAACCAAGTTGAAATCAAAAAAGCTATTAATGAGGTGCAATCAAAAATGGAGGATCTCACTGCTAGGATAAATGAGGCAGAAGAAAGAATTAGCGATATAGAAGACCAAATGACAGAGAATAAAGAAGCTGAGCAAAAGAGGGACAAACAGCTACTGGACCACGAGGGCAGAATTCGAGAGATAAGTGACACCATAAGACGAAACAACATTAGAATAATTGGGATTCCAGAAGAAGAGGAAACAGAGAGGGGAGCAGAAGGTATATTGGAGAGAATTATTGGAGAGGATTTCCCCAATATGGCAAAGAGAACAAGCATCAAAATCCAGGAGGTTCAGAGAACCCCCCTCAAAATCAATAAGAATAGGTCCACACCCCGTCACCTAATAGTAAAATTTACAAGTCTTAGTGACAAAGAGAAGATCCTGAAAGCAGCCCGGGAAAAGAAGTCTGTAACATACAATGGTAAAAATATTAGACTGGCAACAGACTTATCCACAGAGACCTGGCAGGCCAGAAAGAGCTGGCATGATATAATCAGAGTACTAAACGAGAAAAACATGCAGCCAAGAATACTATATCCAGCTAGGCTATCATTGAAAATAGAAGGAGAGATTAAAAGCTTCCAGGACAAACAAAAACTGAAAGAATTTGCAAACACCAAACCGGCTCTACAGGAAATATTGAAAGGGGTCCTCTAAGCAAAGAGAGACCCTAAAAGTAGTAGATCAGAAAGAAACAGAGACAATATACAATAACAGTCACCTTACAGGCAATACAATGGCACTAAATTCATATCTCTCAATACTTACCCTGAATGTTAATGGGCTAAATGCCCCAATCAAAAGACTCAGGGTATCAGAATGGATAAAAAAACAAAACCCATCTATATGTTGCCTACAAGAAACTCATCTTAAACCTGAAGACACCTCCAGATTTAAAGTGAGGGGGTGGAAAAGAATTTACCATGCTAATGGACATCAGAAGAAAGCAGGAGTGGCAATCCTTATATCAGATCAATTAGATTTTAAGCCAAAGACTATAATAAGAGATGACGAAGGACACTATATCATACTCAAAGGAACTGTCCAACAAGAAGATCTAACAATTTTAAATATCTATACCCCTAACGTGGGAGCAGCCAACTATATAAACCAATTAATAACAAAATCAAAGAAACACATTGACAATAATACAATAATAGTAGGGGACTTTAACACTCCCCTCACTGAAATGGACAGATCATCCAAGCAAAAGATCAACAAGGAAATCAAGGCCTTAAATGACACACTGGACCAGATGGACATCACAGATATATTCAGAACATTTCATCCCAAAGCAACAGAATACACATTCTTCTCTAGTGCACATGGAACATTCTCCAGAATAGATCACATTCTTGGTCCTAAATCAGGTCTCAACCATTATCAAAAGATTGGAATCATTCCCTGCATATTTTCAGACCACAATGCTCTGAAGCTAGAACTCAATCACAAGAGGAAATTTGGAAAGAACCCAAATACATGGAGACTAAACAGCATCCTTCTAAAGAATGAATGGGTCAACCAGGAAATTAAAGAAGAATTGAAAAAATTCATGGAAACAAATGATAATGAAAACACAACGGTTCAGAATCTGTGGGACACGACAAAGGCAGTCCTGAGAGGAAAATATATAGCGGTACAAGCCTTTCTCAAGAAACAAGAAAGGTCTCAGGTACACAACCTAACCCTACACCTAGAAGAGCTGGAGAAAGAACAAGAAAGCCTAAACCCAGCAGGAGAAGAGAAATCATAAAGATCAGAGCAGAAATCAATGAAATAGAAACCAAAAAAACAATAGAACAAATCAATGAAACTAGGAGCTGGTTCTTTGAAAGAATTAATAAGATCGATAAACCCCTGGCCAAACTTATCAAAAAAAAAAGAGGAAGGACCCAAATAAATAAAATCATGAATGAAAGAGGAGAGATCACAACTAACACCAAAGAAATACAGACAATTATAAGAACATACTATGAGCAACTCTACGCCAACAAATTTGACAATCTGGAAGAAATGGATGCATACCTAGAGACATATAAACTACCACAACTGAACCAGGAAGAAATAGAAAGCCTGAACAGACCCATAACCAGTAAGGAGATTGAAACAGTCATCAAAAACCTCCAAACAAGAGCCCAGGGCCAGATGGCTTCCCGGGAGAATTCTACCAAACATTTAAAGAAGAACTAATTCCTATTCTCCTGAAACTGTTCCAAAAAATGGAAATGGAAGGAAAACTTCCAAACTCATTTTATGAGGCCAGCATCACCTTGATCCCAAAACCAGACAAGGATCCCATCAAAAAAGAGAACTACAGACCAATATCCTTGAGGAACACAGATGCAAAAATTCTCGCCAAAATACTAGCCAATAGGATTCAACAGTACATTAAAAGGATTATTCACCACGACCAAGTGGGATTTATTCCAGGGCTGCAAGGTTGGTTCAACATCCGCAAATCAATCAATGTGATACAACACATTAATAAAAGAAAGAACAAGAACCATATGATACTCTCCATAGATGCTGAAAAAGCATTTGACAAAGTACAGCATCCCTTCCTGATCAAAACTCTTCAAAGTGTAGGGATAGAGGGCACATACCTCAATATCATCAAAGCCATCTATGAAAAACCCACCGCAAATATCATTCTCAATGGAGAAAAACTGAAAGCTTTTCCGCTAAGGTCAGGAACACGGCAGGGATGTCCGTTATCACCACTGCTATTCAACATAGTACTAGAAGTCCTAGCCTCAGCAATCAGACAACAAAAGGAAATTAAAGGCATCCATATTGGCAAAGAAGAAGTCAAACTATCACTCTTCGCAGATGATATGATACTATATGTGGAAAACCCAAAGACTCCACTCCAAAACTGCTAGAACTTGTACAGGAATTCAGTAAAGTGTCAGGATATAAAATCAATGCACAGAAATCAGTTGCATTTCTCTACACCAACAACAAGACAGAAGAAAGAGAAATTAAGGAGCCAATCCCATTTACAATTGAACCCAAAACTATAAGATACCTAGGAATAAACCTAACCAAAGAGACTAAGAATCTATACCCAGAAAACTATAAAGTACTCATGAAAGAAATTGAGGAAGACACAAAGAAATGGAAAAATGTTCCATGCTCCTGGATTGGAAGAATAAATATTGTGAAAATGTCTATGCTACCTAAAGCAATCTACACATTTAATGCAATTCTATCAAAGTACCACCCATTTTTTTCAAAGAAATGGAACAAATAATCCTAAAATTTATATGGAACCAGAAAAGACCTCGAATAGCCAAAGGAATACTGAAAAAGAAAGCCAAAGCTGGTGGCATCACAATTCCGGACTTCAAGCTCTATTACAAAGCTGTCATCATCAAGACAGCATGGTACTGGCACAAAAACAGACACATAGATCAATGGAACAGAATAGAGAGCCCAGAAATAGACCCTCAACTCTATGGTCAACTAATCTTCGACAAAGCAGGAAAGAATGTCCAATGGAAAAAAGACAGCCTCTTCAATAAATGGTGTTGGGAAAATTGGACAGCCACATGCAGAAAAATGAAATTGGATCATCTCCTTACACCACACACGAAAATAGACTCAAAATGGATGAAGGACCTCAATGTGAGAAAGAAATCCATCAAAATCCTTGAGGAGAACACAGGCAGCAACCTCTTCGACCTCAGCCGCAGCAACATCTTCCTAGGAACATCGCCAAAGGCAAGGGAAGCAAGGGCAAAAATGAACTATTGGGATTTTATCAAGATCAAAAGCTTTTGCACAGCAAAGGAAACAGTTAACAAAACCAAAAGACAACTTACAGAATGGAGAAGATATTTGCAAATGACATATCAGATAAAGGGCTAGTGTCCAAAATCTATAAAGAACTTAGCAAACTCAACACCCAAAGAACAAATAATCCAATCAAGAAATGGGCAGAGGGCATGAACAGACATTTCCACAAAGAAGACATCCAGATGGCCAACAGACACATGAAAAAGTACTCCATATCACTCGGCATCAGGGAAATACAAATCAAAACCACAATGAGATATGACTTCACACCAGTCAGAATGGCTAAAATTAACAAGTCAGGAAATGACAGATGCTGGCGAGGATGCGGAGAAAGGAGAACCCTCCTACACTGTTGGTGGGAATGCAAGCTGGTGCAACCACTCTGGAAAACAGCATGGAGGTTCCTCAAAATGTTGAAAATAGAACTACCCTATGACCCAGCAATTGCACTGCTGGGTATTTACCCTAAAGATACAAACGTAGTGATCCGAAGGGGCACGTGCACCCGAATGTTTATAGCAGCAATGTCTACAATAGCCAAACTTTGGAAAGAACCTAGATGTCCATCAACAGATGAATGGATAAAGAAGATGTGGTATATATACACAATGGAATACTATGCAGCCATCAAAAGAAATGAAATCTTGCCATTTGCGACGACGTGGATGGAACTAGAGGGTATCATGCTTAGCGAAATAAGTCAATCGGAGAAAGACAACTATCACATGATCTCCCTGATATGAAGGATAGGAGATGCAACATGGGGAGTTAAGGGGGTAGGAGAAGAGAAAATGAAACAAGATGGGATTGGGAGGGAGACAAACCATAAGTGACTCTTACTCTCACAAAACAAACTGAGGGTTGATGGGGGGAGGGGGGTTGGGAGGGGGGGTGGGATTATGGACATTGGGGAGGGTATGTGCTATGGTGAGTGCTGTGAAGTGTGTAAACCTGGCGATTCACAGACCTGTACCCCTGGGGATAAAAATATATGTTTATAAAAAATAAAATTTTTAAAAAAAAGTGAAAATCAAAAAAGATTTTTAAAAAGGTATTGATAAGATGTTGGTTAAAATAAAAAAGAGGAAAAATCTAAAAAGAAAAAGAAAAAAGAAAACAAAATTTTAAAAATTTAACTTTGAAAGACTAAAGAATCATGAGAAAAAAGCCATGAATCCTATGTGCTGTATTCCCCTAGCGCTAGAGTTTTGCAGTTCTCATTGATCAGTAAACTTGGTCTTGGCTGGATGTTCTTGCTGATCTTCTGGGGGAGGGGCCTATTGCAGTGATTCTCAAACTTCTTTGCTCCAGGCAAAATGGCACCACCCTTGCCAGGGGCCAGGCTAAGCAATCTGCTCAGCTTTGCTCTGGGTAGCTTTTGTTCCCTGAAAGCTTTCCGTACAGCTTTGGAGGAGGAGAATGATATGGCAGCCTCCCAATCTCCGGTCTGGAGGAGCCAAGAGCTCGGGGGCCTCCCTCCTCAGTGAGCCCTCAGAAAAAAGCAGTCAATCACTCCTGTCACCCCGGTCTCCAGCCACACTCTGAGCTTGCCCAGCCTGTCACCAAGCATTTCTATCTCTGGCACACAGCCCAGTGTGGAGTCTCCAAACCCAGCAGATTCCTCCAGCATGCTCCTGCACTGCCCCTCCCACTTGGGGGGGGGGGAGTCTCCCCAGATCTGTCACTTGTGAGGTCCCTGCTCCAAGAATAATGGCCCAACATTGCCTCGGATCACAGTTTATGGCAACCCCAAGCTGAGAGCCCACTCCTGGGCTCCATCTTTGCAACCAGCTTCCCCATTCCAATACCTGGGAGATGTGCCACACTCAGGCACCCCCAGTCTTTCTGTGACCCCAAGAGTCCTGAGACCATACTGTCCCAGCAAGGATTCCACCCCTACTTATCCACTGGAGCAACGTCCCTCTGCAAAGCAGACTTCTAAAAGTTCTTATTTTGTGCTCCATTGCTCTCTCACTTGCCAGTAGCCGGCTGATGGAGGAGCCATTCCCCACCATGGTCTATCTACCCGTATATCACCTTGGATTCACTTCTCTGCACTCCTACCTTCCAGAAAGTGGTCGATTTTCTGTTCATAGAATTGCTATTCTTCTCTTCAATCTCCTGTTGAGTTTGTAGGTGTTCAGATGGTTTGATAACTAGCTAGCTGAATTCCTTGGGACGAGACAAAATTTAGGTCTCCTATTCCTCCAACATCTTGCTCCTCCCTTCCACATTTTATTTAGAAGTGTAACCTTTGGTTTCCAAATATTTGTGGATTCCCTACACACTTTCTGTTAATAATTTCTACTTTCATTTGGTTGTGGTCAAAATATATACTTTGTATGATTTTGTATATACTTTGAAGCCTTTTAAATGTATTAACACTTGTTTTATGGCCCAGATTGTGGTCCATCTTGATAAATGTTCCATGAACAATTCAGGAGAAAATGTATTCTTCTGTGTTGGGTGGAATGTTCTTTCAATGTGTTCTTTCAAGTTAAGTCAGGTTAACTGACAGTGCTGTGTTAAGTCTACCATATACTCACTGGTTTTCTATCTGCTTGTTCTATTATTTATTGAGAGACAAGTATTAAAATCTCCAACCATAATTGTGAATTCACCTATTTTCGCAGAAAGTTCTCAGTTTTTGCTTCATGCATTTTGATGCTGTTTTTGCAAACATAAATGTTTAGAAATACAATATCTCCTTGATTAACTTAATACTTTTGTCATTACAAAATAACCTTCTTGGGGCGCCTGGGTGGCTCAGTGGGTCAAGCCTCTGCCTTCAGCTCAGGTCATGATCTCAGGGTCCTGGGATCGAGCCCCACATCAGGCTCTCTGCTCAGCAGGGAGCCTGCTTCCCCCTCTCTCTCTGCCTGCCTCTCTGCCTATTTGTGATCTCTGTCTGTTAAATAAATAAATAAATAAATAATCTTAAAAAACAAAACAAAACAAAACAAAACACCTTCTTCATCTCTAGTAACAGTTTTTGCCTGAAATCTACTTTAGGTGATATTAATATAGTCATACAGCTTTCTTTTGTTGTTAGCCTGGTATATCTTTTTCTATCCTTTTACTTTTAAGTGTTTTATGTCTCTGTATTCAAAGTGCATTTCTTATAGGTAGCATACAGCTGTGTCTTGCTTTTTCATCCAATCTCACAATCTCTGCCTTGTAATTGGGATGCTTAAACATTTACATTTAATGTACTGATAGGGTTAGGTATAAGTCTATCATTCTGATGTTTATTCTTTCAGACCCATCTAATCTTTCCTTCTTTTTTACCGTTTTTCTACCTTTGTGTAGAGTGAGAATTTTTTTTTATTTCCTGTAATCTCTTCTATTGGCTTTTTAGCTATAATTCTTTGTTATTTTAGTGGTTGCTTTAGGGTTTATTTCTTGCTAGAAATATAAGCTTTGTAATGGAGGCAACTGGTATATTTTGTCCTCTGCTGTATCCCTAGTGTTTAGACAGTGCCTGGCACATGGAAGGCATTCAATACATATTTGATCAATAAATGGACAAATGGAAAACCTAAATTGCATGTTATGAGGAATAAAGATTAGAAACTAACAAAAAGAATAAAGATTAGAACTAGAAACTAAGGTTAGAATAAAGATTAGAAACTAACAAAAAGGAGTAAGATTAGAAACTAACAAAAAGAAAGTATATTAAAGCTCATCTACTTAACAACATCCTGACAGTTAGATGTGATTACTGAAAACGGAACACAAAAACTCTAGACAGCATATGACAATATACATGATATAAAAGTAAACAATATTTATAAGTTCTGTACAAAAATATTAGATAGTACTAAAAATGAACCAAATATTGCATAGTATCAATACCAATAATATAACCGTATTTAGCCTACTTCCAAATCATAAAAAGAACAAAGTAATCAAGTGAAACAAAGTTAGCTAAATGCAAATTAGGTCTGCTAATGAAAAAAGTATAAAAAGGGATATTATAAAAACATAAATAATTATCCCCTATATAAACTTCTAGATGTAATCTAAAGCATGGTCACTATAGTTAATAATACTGCATTGAATATTTGAAGGTTGCAAGGAGAATAGATTTTTAAAATACTCATCACATGAAGAAAAAAATTTTTTGTAAGTATGTATGGCAAGGATGTTAACTAGCATTATGGTGATCATTTTGCAATATATATAAATATCAAATCATTCTGTTATACACCTGAAATTATTATATGCCAATTATACCTCTGTGAAGAAAAAATTTTAATATCCTTTTAAAAAATGAGGTTTTTTAAAATGAGTTTTTTTAAGACTACAATGGTAACCAAAATTATATTGATAATACTCAATAAAAAGTAGTAACAAGCCTTCTTAAACTAAGCAATACATTCACTTCTTGCTCAGAACTGAGTTTAGAGCAATATACTATGTCTAAAGATATTAAGACTATCTGCTAGAGCTAGCATGCTCTACTAAATTTTCTATGGTAAATGAGAGACATAGAAACAGTTCTACTCCACTCACTTCTTAAACCTCACAAATCATCTGGGTTTTATTGGCCTAACTGAACAGTTTTGTCCTTGGTAGGTAGGGTGGATTTCATGATGAATCTCTGCACTGTTAGTAAAGTGTAATTCTGAAAAATCACTACAGTAAGAGAAATATATTTATATATATATATATATATATATATATATATATATATATAAATATATATGCATATATATATATATATGCAACAAATTAAATACAACCCAGGACAGCAGAATGTATATAGACAGAAAAGAATACTATAACCTCATCAAAGATTATTGGTCAAAAATCTACAATAAATCAAATTAAAGATCTTTCTATTACTTTTGATTAGGTATTACCTGAGAGATTTCCTGTTGATAAACTGTAAAATGTTCCTTGCTGATCTGTGGGAGGTAGAATGAAGGTATGACTTCAGTGTCCACAAAGTCCAATCCCCATGTTTTTGTGAAGAAGTCAGATTCTCTTTTTGCTAATCTAGGATCATTTAATGCTGCTGGGAGGTTTACTTTGGAATGATATATAGTCCATCTATGTTGATCTGTAACTAGAGATGGGGCAACACATAAACTATGTGAATCACCTGCAAAAAGTAAACAAGAAAACTTGATAAACTAAGTTCTACATTTTAAACTACATCCTAGAAAAATAAAAATGCTTAGTTTCTACTCAATACAAAGAGTAGAAACTCTTCTGTAAAAAACGTTTTAATGAAAATCAATCTGATTAATAACCTTCAGCTTTCAGCATCAATTGCCAAGAGAAGGAAAAACATGCAAAATAAAGAACATGCAAAATTTGAGAGTTATAGTTGCAGGGTGGGGTGGATGGTAATGGAAGTCTCTCATTAATTCCTTTCTTTAATGTAAAATTTCTCTTTCCTTTTTCAACATCAAAATTCTTTTTCCTTTCTATTGTGCATCTTCTATCCTTTAATACTCCAGATTTTTCAAAAACACACCTTTTTTTCTATTGTATTAAGGCAGACACACCAGGTTCTAATACCCTTGTTTGGCTTATAGATGACAGAAATGCTGCTGTGGCATTAACCATAGAGAAAATAAAAACATATAGTCAATTCTTGTTATTCATAGTAGTTTTGCTCTATAAAGTCACTGTAACAAGTAGCAAATACTGAACCATTATTGCTTCTAGGGGAAATACAGGGTTAGGTACCTTCAAGCCCCTGGTCAAAACATTTTCAGCAACTGACCAATTCATTATCTTATTTTGTGTGAGTTTCTGTTTGAAGACACCTTATTTAGTATACACTGTTCATTCATTAATACTGAACTCATGGCTCACACCACTATAACTCATACCTAAATGAAATTTCTTCATAAGGCACATACATTGCAGTCTTCTGGTTCTTAGAAACACTAGAAAGTCATTCGGCACTATGTTGGGGAGACATTTTAAACAGCAAAATCATCAATAAAAATCTCAAAAATGCAAAAAATGTGGCACTAAATAGACCACAGAAAGGACACTTGTTTAGAGCATGAGAGCCAAAACAAGAAGGCAGAGTGTTATTTTGTTCAATCTTTTGCTAGGGACATATGCATCAGATAATTCAAAATTTTCATTCCTCTGCATATGGCTAAAAATGACCACAAAAGTACCTACAAGTATTGATATTGGGGTTATGAATAAGTTTTAGGGAGTAGGCAAATTTGCAAACATGGAATTCACAAATAATGAGGCTTCGCTATACTACACCTAACTAAAAAGCTTTGTATCTGTAGTTTCATTTTCAAAACTTTTTTTTTCAGTTTAGCAAGTTACTTCTATGGAAATGCATGAAAAGAACTATATTCCAATTTCCCAATCAACTTACTTCCAAACTATCTCTTTAGTTTAACACTATAAAATGTATTCCTTCAGATACAGCTGACCCTTGAACAACAGAAGGACTACCCCCTCCCCATGAAGTCAAAAATCCACATATAACTTCAACTCTCCCCAAATGTTACTGATAGTCTACTGTTGAACAGAAGCTCTTCCAATAACATAAATAGTCAATTAACACATATTCTGTATGTTATTATATACTGCATTCTTACAAGAAAGTAAGCTAGGGGAAAGAAAATGTTACTAACAAACCCATAAGGAAGAGAAAATACATTTATAGTACTGTATTTATCAAAAAAAAAAAAAAGGCTGCAAATAAGTGGACCCATGCAGTTCAAAATCATGTTGTTCAAGTGTCAAATGTATATGGAATCTAACTGCTCATTTAAAAATAATACAAATCCTCAACAAAATTCCTCAACAACAACAGCAAAAAAAAGACATTACCTGTGGGTTCCTTGGGACATACATCTGGCAGTGACTGCACAGGTCGAATGTGTTTTGTTGGATCTACCTCTTTTTTAAAGAAAACATCACTGCTGCTTCCTTGAGGCACTGGTGAAGAACTATGGCTTGAAGCCATTGCATAAAATCACCACTCAACTGAAAATAAGTAACAAGTAATAATTAAGACACTTAACACAAATCAAAATTTCTCTAAGTATTATGTATACCTCAAATTTTCTTTGAAAAAGACACCTTATCCAAAATCTCTCAAGGAATAAGTACATAATTTGAATACTCATTATTAACTGTAAGAGTGACTCATAATATTCAGTTTACTAAGAAAGTTTTATGTTCTTGTTTGAAAAGTATTCTCTCCGAAGTGAAATATCCTTAGTCTTTTATCCAAAGTGGAAAATAGATACCAAAGCTGTAACCAATATATATTAAAGTTGAAAACATCCATTCATTCAACAAGTATACAGTAATTATGCACTATACCAAAATGGATAAGTGAATGGGTTTTTGAAGTCTGATTTACTGGGTTCTTCACTTACCAGCAGTATAATCTTAAGGAAATTTACTTAACCTTTATGTGCCTTACCTCAACTGTAAAAATGGAGACGAGAACCCATTTCATAAACATTTTGTAAGATTAAAAGGAATGGATATATGTGAAGCACTTAAAACAATGCTCATCTCAAAGTTAGTGTTCATAAATGTTAGTTAACATTATGATTATTATTACTATGTGGACTATCACTATATTAAATGATTATAAAAGAAGTATGATTCTTCAAAGTGCCTACAATTACATTAAGTAATTAAAACAATCAAAACACTAAGGAAAACAAAAGTTAACCTATGTCTACATTTTTTAGTAAGTCTTAAAAGAATTTGTGGGGCAAAACAACATAATATGAGCTATAGTGTCATGTAAAACTTTACAAATGAAGCAGTACATAATCTGGATACTGACGAACATGTATTATTTTCTTATTGGAGGGTAGATAATAATATATTGCAGAGTATATATATCAAATAGCAGGTATTCTATGAACATTTTTCATTGAAGGAATAAATAAATAAACAGAAGTTTATAGCTGAAAGGGAACTTAGATATCACCTAGTCTAAGCGCAAGGCCCTGACAGACTAGGTAGCTTATAAAAATACATGTGTTTTAAGAAATTTTTAAAAAGGTGGGGGGGGGGGCGCTGGTAAGGAAATCTGGTGAATACAATAAGAGTAAGAAATAAAGAGTAAGAATGGTCACAAAAAGTTCATCTACTCTAACTCCCCTCTAGCTTAGCAAGTTTAGCAGAAAGCTAAAACTTACATTTCCCAGACTTCTTTGAATATCTGTCACAGTCCTCCTAATGCAAAGGAAACACATCCAATTACACCACTCACTGAGACCATAAGAAACAAGCTGTTAAGAAAATGCACAAAGATAAATAACTTCCTCAAGGTCCCTGAACAGAAAGCAAACAATACCATACAAAGAGGTTAAGGGACATGGATAAACAATATGGAAACTGACATGGTTAGAGTAAAATGTTTGCATTGGGAAGTACTGACAATTCATATTTTATTTAAACACACACACACACACACACACACACACAGTATGGCCAGACAAATTACTCAGGGCCTTGGTTCGCCTGTTGTATTTACATCCCTTCACATTAAGTGTATGGTTGTTTCTGCACAAAAGCATCATATATTTGAAAGAGAAAAATATCTAAAGGATAGGAAATATTGTTTAATACATAATCCTGTATATTAACTGTTTAATAAAGACAATTCTAAATTTGACATTAAGTCTGTTTAACTTTTTTATTAATTTCACATCAAATAAAATGGCTAAGCTAAAAACATTTTGACATTTTAAAGAGGGAAACTACAAATATTTGGAAAATCTACTTATGTTGAACGCCCATTGCTTGCGGTCAGAGAAATTAAATACTGATTCCAACAATAGTACACTACTATTTCAATTTATTCTATTTACCATCATGTTGTTTTAACAGCAAGAAGAAATCCTAAGTGCCATCTCAGGAAGCCAAAAACACTTGAGGAGATGGGGACTTACTGAAAAACATTTCTAGACTCCTACAAATTCCTTCAGCATGGGGGTGTGGGGGTCACCTTGTTTATTTCTTAAAGAATCTGAATTGGGAAACCTATGCAGATTTTCTGTTTTTTCCTATGCCTCTCCTAATTCTTATGAAATGAGGGGAAATCTCTAGCTATAAAGAGATTATGTAAAATTAGAGACTGCCTATGTAGGTGAGTCCCAATTTTAAACCATTTGACTCTCCATTTCCTTCAACCATCCTAAATTCATTAAGATTTCCCCACAGTAAGAACCAAACTTCATATTAATGACCATGTAAGTACAGTGAAGATACTTTGTGTGTGCAATCATTGGTAATAAAATGTTATGGATTTATTCATAAGGCATGGATGCATAAACAAATACAGCAAATCTCCATGGCCTCTAAATCAAACAATTTCAGCAAAAAAATAATCTTTCATTGAAAAGCTAAAGAACAGAAATGATGAAGCATCCTAGCAAGAAAGTTTGTCTACTCAGGAAAAAAAAAAATAGCAAAAAACCAAAAACACGAATAAGAGAAAAGGCAAGCTCTAAGCACTAAATGCAGATAACCTCTGACTTTTAATACTTCCACTTGTAACTACATCTAGAAACAAATTTGACATGTAATCAGTAGTCACCTACAATGAGAATCTATAAATCACTTTACCATTCTTCACGTGATAATCTTTTCATAATTCTAACAATACCATACTCAACCAATATCTTCTCTTGAAGCATTCTTTGGCGTCTCATACCAAATACACCTTTATGTATTTTCTTAAAGATTTTATTTATTTATGAGAGAGAGAGGGAAAGAGAGTAAGAGAGCACACACCAGCACAAGCTGGGGGTCAGAGGGATGGATGGGCAGAGGGAGAGGGAGAAGCAGGCTCCCCAGTGACCAGTGAGCCCAAAGACAGAGGGCTCCATCCCAGACCCTGGGATCACGACCTGAGCCGAAGACAAATGCTCAACCTAACTGAGCCACCCAAGCTCCCCTATCTATTTTTATTTTGCGGGGGCATCTGGGTGGTTCAGTGGTTTAAAGCCTCTGCTTTCAGCTCGGGTCATGATCCCAGGGTTCTGGGATGGAGCCCCGCATCGGGCTCTCTGCTCAGCAGGGAGCCTACTTTCCTTCCTCTCTCTCTGCCTGCCTCTCTGCCTACTTGTGATTTCTGTCAAATAAATTAAAAAATATATATATTTTTATTTTGCGATAATCAACTGAAATTTTGGTCTTTATATAGGTCTCTATTAGACCATGAACTTCCTGATGGTTCCATTTTCCTCTGTATTCTATATGCCTAATGCAGTTCCTGGCACACAAATAGTATGTAATAAATACTTTAAAGATGAATGAAATGGGTGGTGTGTAGAACAGATCAGAAGAGAGATGGTAGTGAGAAAGCTACCAATAATCCTTAAGTGAGTAGATAAGAGCATGCACCAGCACAGGATGATAACGAAAGAAAGAAACATTCATTACAGAAGAATTTGCAACGATGAGTAAAATCAGAAACATGTGACTGTCTTTCTTGTAGTTCAAAGTATCTTTTATGTTAAAAGTTAGGTTAAAAGCCTCTATTAAAAGTTCCTAAAACAATGTCATCCCAGAAGCAAGGAGCATACCAAGTGCTCAGACTTTGGTTTCTGAACATAAGGATCCCCTGCTTTTTCAAAGTTTGCATTATGCCACTTTGCTTTTATTAAAAACCTTTGTTAGTACCTGTTTCCATTAACCAAAAGAAATCCAAAGAGGATTTTAACTTATCTTTAAAAAGGCAAGAAGCAAAAACTGCATTCAGTGTTTGATTTGCAACAAGCCATTACAGAGGTAGCACACACACGCTAAGCAGCAAGGGTAGCAATGCTTAGCTCCTTCCCTGGATTCAATCACACTCAGCATCTCAGCAACAAACCACTGTACCTTTGAACTGGGCCTCTGAGTATCTGTGCTTTTTCTTGATTTATTCTATACAACCATTATTAATACATGTCCTAAGATACTGTAAAAGCCTAAAACAAACATTTTTCCACATAAATTAATGGTAACTGTTTCTTCAACTTTACACCATTTTAGCTTTACACTTTACATTCCTAAGACTTCTTAGGAATGCTCTGTTTTCAGGGAACAAGTAAAAACTATGCCATTCCCCACAAAGAAACCATGGCTCATTGAAAAAATATCTGAGTCCAGAGCCAGAGCCCTGGGAACTCTTGTGTCAGAAAGCAAGTAAGTGCTCACAGACAGACCAGAAGGATTTGTAAAGAAGGACAAAGGATCAACTTAAAGGGGCTCTCATTGGCCACATGGGGGACAATTTGAGGACTCAAAAAAAAAGAAAAGAAAAGAAACCTACTTGAGCATAACCTACTAGATAAATAAAAATTAGCAAATGTAGAGTGGCACATAGGGGAAGAGAAAGAGATGAGGAAAAGGGGGCAGAGGAGTGGGATAAAGAAAGGAAATCTCTTCTCTACAGAAGAAAGCCAGTAATAATTGTAGAAGGAATGACTGAATTAGAAAATCACATTTTGTAACCCCAACATAAAACCAATTCAGGCAAAAGTCACTGATGTATGCTAAAGTTATTAGATTGATCAGAAGAAGAAAACTCACCTGGTACCAAAGTGTTAACCCCACAGATGTTAACCCCTTAGCAAAGCAAACGGGAAAGTATATCTTTAAAATCTGACTGTCAAGGTGCCTGGGTGGCTCAGTGGGTTAAAGCCTCTGCCTTCGGCTCAGGTTATGATCTTGGGGTCCTGGGATCGAGTCCCGCATCGGGCTCTCTGCTCAGCAGGGAGCCTGCTTCCCCCTCTCTCTATGCCTGCCTCTCTGCTTATTTGTGATCTCTCCCTCTGTCAAATAAATAAATAAAATCTTTTTTAAAAAAATAAAATCTGGGGGCGCCTGGGTGGCTCAGTGGGTTAAGCCACTGCCTTCGGCTCAGGTCATGATCTCAGGGTCCTGGGATCGAGCCCCGCATTGGGCTCTCTGCTCAGCGGGGAGCCTGCTTCCTCCTCTCTCTCTGCCTGCCTCTCTGCCTGCTTGTGATCTCTCTCTGTCAAATAAATAAATAAAATCTTTAGAAAAAAAATAAAATAAAATAAAATCTGACTGTCACTACCTTAATTAAGTCAACAAACTTGGTATCATTGATAACAGTATGACAACTTAATATTATGTGATTCATGAAATGATGATGTAAAGTAAACGTCATCACCTATGAAGCATTTGCACCAAAAATACCTAATCCAACCTAATTAAGCCTCTAGAGACTGGGGTTAAGATTGTCCTGTGGACTCCTTGGCAATCTGGTAAAGTCTATGGACACTTTCCCAGAATAATGTTTATATTGCATAAAATACATTAGAGATTACAAATGACAACTATACTGAGATAAACTTTTTAAAATGCAATATAGTAATTTTTTTGCTTCTAAATTAATGCAAACCTATCTTAATTTCTAAGCAATAAATGAGCAAAAATATTTCAAGGTACCTGCAACAAATTAATGTGACATGAAAATTTTTGAAATTTCTACTGGTGACTAAGTTACAAGTAGTGCTAATACCCCTGTGAAGGATTATGTACATTATAAGTAAAGGAAATGCTAAAATCCAGTTAAAGCATGGTTTCTCCACCATGGCACCATGGACATTTTGAGTTGAATAATTCTTTGCTATTGGGTGTTTTCTTCCTACACACTGTAGGATCTTCAGATGTATCCCTGGCCTCTATCCACTTGATGTCAACAACACCCTTCACTCCTGTCCCCCCACACATAATTATGACAACCAAAAATGTGTCCAGACAAAGCCAAGCATGCTGGGGTGGAAGAAAAGAGGGGAGAGGATAAAATCACCCCAGGGGAGAACCACCAAGTTAAAATAAAGATGATCATCTGTAAAATGAACATATGGACTGATTAAAGGTGCTAGTATCAATTCTTAAAATAAGTATTAATACAGGTTCATTTCCTTTTTTCCTTAGATAAAAGAATAATCCAGGGCGCCTGGGTGCCTCAGTTGTTAAGTGTCTGCCTTGGGCTCAGGTCATGATCCCAGGGTCCTGAGATCCAGCCCCGCATCGCATCAGGCTCCCTGCTCGGCGGGAAGCCTGCTTCTCCCTCTCCCTCTCCCACTCCCCCTGCTTGTATTCCCTCTCTCGCTATCTCTCTTTCTGTGAAATAAATAAATAAAATCTTTTAAAAAAGAAAGAAAGGAAGGAAGGAAGAAAGAAAGAAGAAAGAAAGAAAGAAAGAAACAAACAAACAAACAAACAAACAAGAATAATCCTTAAACTGGGTGGAAACTTACAAAAGAACTTTGGACTTTATCCACAAGACTGGTAAGTCATTATAGACTTTACTCCATCACTCTAGGAGATTATCAGCTTGGAGGGCCAAGGACAGAACCTAAGAGGACTTGAACATTTCTGAAGAAAGAAATGAAAAAAAGATATAGGGTTACCTGGGTGTCTCAGTCAGTTAAGCACCTGACCCTCGATTTTGGCTTAGGTCATGATGTCAGGGTCAGGTTCTACTTCTCTCCTTCCCCCTCTGCCCCAACACCACCATAACTACCACCACTGTGCGCACGAGCCCTGCACGTTTTCTTTCTCTCTCAAATAAAAAATAAATCCTTAAAAAGGAGGGGCAGAGTGCCTGGATGATGCCATTAGGCGTCTGACTGTAGATTTTGGCTGGGGTCATGGTCTCAGGGTTGTGGGGTCAAGCCCCATGTTGGGATCCGTGCACAGAATCTGCTTAAGATCCTCTCTCTCCCTTTCCTCTACCCTTGCCCCTGCTCATGCTCCCTCTCTAAAATAAATAAATGTGATCTTTAAAAAAGAAAGATCAATATAAAGAAAAGCTTGTGCTAAAGAAGGAACATCTAAGAAGGTGAGAGAAATATCAATTCAGAAATCACAAATAAAATGGGAAAAAAACCCATCACTTAGATTTGGCAGTTAGGCAGTGACCAGATGTCACTGAGCACTGACATCAGAAACAATGTCAAGTCCAACAGTGGAGTTGGATGCCAGATTGTAAAAGTTGCAGTGGAGCCCACAATTATCTTTGACAAAGCAGAAAAAAATGTCCAATGGAAAAAAAGGCAGTCTTTTTAATAAAGTGTTGGAAAAAGTGGACAGCAACATGTAGAAGAATGAAACTGAACCACCTTCTTATACCATACACAAAAATAAATTCAAAATGAAAGACCTCAATGTGAGATAAGAATCCATCAAAATCCTATAGGAGAACACAGGCAGCAACCTCTCTGACCTCAGCCACAGCAACTTCTTCCTAGACCCATCTTTAAAGGCAGGGAAACAAAAGCAAAAATGAACCATTGGGACTTGATCAAGATAAAAAGCTTATGCAGAGCAAAGGAAACAGTCAACAAAACTAAAAGTCAACCTACTGAATGGAAGAAGATATTTGCAAATGACATATCAGATAAAGTGCTAGTATCCAAAATCTATAAAGAACTTATCAAACTCAACACCCCAAAAATAAAGTTAAGAAATGAGTTAAGAAATGGGCAGAAGACATAAACAGACATTTCTTCAAAGAATACATACAAATGACTAACAAACACATGAAAAAATGCTCAATATCACTTGGCACCAAGGAAATACAAATCAAAACCACAATGAGACACCACCTCACACCAGTCAGATTGGCTAAAATTAACCCTCAGGAAAAAACAGATGTTGGCAATGATGCAGAGAAAGGGGAACCCTCTTACACTGTTGGTGGGAATGCAAACTGGTACAGCCACTCTGGAAAACAGTACAGAGGTTCTTCAAAAAGTTAAAAACATAACTATCCTATGACCTAGCAATTGCACTACTAGGTATTTATCCAAAGGATAAAAAAAATAGTGATTTGAAGGAGCACATGCACCCCAATGTTTATAGCAGCAATGTCCACAATAATCAAAACATGGGAAGAGCCCAAGCGTCCATCAACAAATGAATGGATAAAGAAGATGTGGTACATATATACAACGGAATATTACTCAGCCATCAAAAAGAATGAAATCTTGCCATGTGTAACATGGACAGAACTAGAGGGCATTACGCTAAGCAAAATAAGTCAGTCAGAGAAAGACAAATAAATATGATTTCACTCACATGTGGAATTTAAGAAAAAAACAAATGAACAAATGGGAAGGGAAGGGAAGATAAAGACAGAGAGGGAGGCAAACCATAAGACATTCTTTAATATAGGGACAAACTGAGGGTTGCTGGAGGGGAGGTGGGTGGGGGGTATGGGGTAATTGGGTGATGGGCATTAAGGAGGGCACTTGATGTAATGAGCACTTGGTGTTACAAGCAACTGACGAATTACTAAATTGTACTCCTGAAAATAATATTACACTATATGTGAACTAACTTGAATCTAAATAAAATCTTGAAAGAGAAAAAAAAGAAGTTGGAGTGGAATAGGTAGGGAAATTAAAAAAACAATGGCTATACTTTCAATTATAGGATTACAAAACAGAATATACACTAAAATCCCATTTGATATAAAACCTTTATATCACTCTCTCTGTATACACATAATGTATAAAAAGGTATACAAGAAAACATTAATTATCTGCTTAGTGACATAACAAACCTTTCCTGACCACCATATCTAAGCACATTCTCTCCCCTTCCCTCCCTCCATCCAACACACACACACACCCTGATTCTCTATGACTAGCACTTTAGTTTGTGATCTTTATAGTACTTGCTCAAATTTTAACTGATTATTTACCTGTTAATTTTCTGTCTCCCCCACTATACTGAAAATACTTGTTACTTATTTCATTCACCTTCCTATACCACCATTAGCAGAGTCTAAGCAATTGGTAAAACACATGACAGTTCAATAAATGAATGAACAAGGGAACTAATATCATGGATAAAGAGGTAATAAGAATAAGCCACTAACAATGTCTTATGTAAGTTCATGCATTTAAATAATCTAAAAATACACAAAGTCAAAAATACATTATCTTGTTTGTATAACATTACCTTTCTAAAATGTTATTCTAGACTCTCTACATTCTTATAACACAGTATATATAATATACTTAAGAAACCTGGCCATAAAGTGAGTTAGACAGCTATTATTTATTAGTTGTGTGACTTTGACAACTTTCTTATCTTCCTATTTCCTCATTTGTAAATGGGACAACAGTATTTTTCTCATAGGAATGTTGTAAAACTTAAATGAAATGTAACTTACATAACCTATATATAAACTAGTGGCACAATACTTAGCACACAGGAAACATTCAATAAAAAACTGCAACTATCACTATTTATTATTATAAATATCTTAAGTATTAACATTTGGACATTTAAACTTTAGGTTCCTGAGCCTCCTCTATCAGTGTCCTCTGCTTGAGTGCCCTTAGTTTTTGGAGAGAGGAGGCAGCAAATTTATACAGCCAGATATAATTTACTATCAGAAAAGCTGCCGAAGAATAGAACAGTGGTCCTCAAAGCCATGCTAGTAAAAGGAGAGAAAAAAGAATACTGGAAAATGATGTTGAAACTAGAAAACATGTGGCCTGGAACAGAAGCAAGTTTAATGACAATACTACGCGAGAGAGGAAGGAGGAGGGAGAGAAGGCAAAGAGGCTAGACGTAATGATTTAGAAAACACATAGATAAAGGTAAAAGTTGAATCCATGGGAGTAAAGTGGATGAGATAAAAATTACAATCTCTGAGTTGGAGGGAACTTTAAAAGATAATCTGGCTCCACTCTCTACCTAATTTATGAACCCTTTCTACAAGGGCTTTTTGCCTCATTTGAAAACTTTTAACAATGGAGAACTGACTACTTCAAATGCAGATTATTACTATAAAACAACTATAATTGCTTTAGGAAAATAATTCTTTCCTGTAGTGTACAGAATCCTGCCTCCCTTAATTTTCCATTGCTATTATTAGTCCAATTACATTATAGGAATAAAAGAAAATACTTCTAGTCATAGGAAGATAATATTACAAAGAAAAGGTGTGAAAAAGAAATAGAGAGAGGGCTAATGAG
This sequence comes from Enhydra lutris kenyoni, assembly GCF_002288905.1. Classification (NCBI taxonomy): domain Eukaryota; kingdom Metazoa; phylum Chordata; class Mammalia; order Carnivora; family Mustelidae; genus Enhydra; species Enhydra lutris. The sequence goes on from NW_019154102.1 coordinate 15,325,211, forward strand.
AGCTCAGAGAAAGAGGAAGGGCAAATACACTTACAAGGATAGGAAAAAGAAATCAGAAATACCATCCTAATAGAAGCAAGGGAGAAGTGTCCAGGAGGAAAGTGTGAACAGCAGTGTCAACATGATGCAGTAGTCAAGTAACCTCGACTATCTTCAGTAAGGATATTGAATTAGAACGTATTAGGACAGTGGTTGGGGCAGAAGCCATACTCCAAGATGTTAAGTATTAAGTAAGTGATGAAGTAATAAAGGCAACAAGATCAACATCTCTTTGGTGGTGAAAGAAAAGTGACTAAGAGTTGAGAAAGAATTTTTTTAGGCCATGGGAGACCGGAGCACATCTGTAGGCAAACAGCAAGAAACCAATTGAAGGGTGAGATTAAAGTGGAACAAAAAGGGGCACCTGGGTGGCTCAGTTGTTAAGCGTCTGCCATCGGCTCAGGTCATGATGCCAGGGTCCTGGGATGGAGCCCAACATTGAGCCCCACATGGAGCCCCACCCCAGCTCAGCAGGAAGCCTGCTTCTCCCTTTCCTGCTTCTCCTGCTTGTGTTCCCTCTCTCGCTGTGCTTCTCTCTGTCAAATACATAAATAAAATCTTTAAAAAAAAAAAAAAAAAGGAACAAGAAAAGGTACTGGAGAGAGAAGATGGAAGGGGAAAGAAGAGTTAGATATACATGGGGATTGGCAGTATGGTGGTGAAGGCAGAGAGAGAACAATCACACCTGGGGACTTTTATGCCCCACCTTGAGAAAGACAGGACTTTGTCAGGCAACAGTGAGAAAATGAGCAAGCAATACAGAAAATTTGCACTCCATCCTACTTCTCTAATTCTCTTCCAGGGAGCAAAGGGACAGAGAGGAGAAGGGGGCAGGGAGTGGAATCAGCTGGGACTTGGGTACACTCCCACCCAATGTGGGAAACATGTTATCAGTGAAAAAAGGAAGGATGGCAAGGGAGAGGGAAGACAAAGAAAGAAAGAGAGAGGGAGAGAGAAAGGATTACATTTCACTAATATCTGACTAAACACTACGGTTCTTAATTGCTTACTTTCATTCAGATTATTCTGTTGGCCTAACAGTCTAGAAAAACATGTCTGTATGAATCAGTGAATGGATGAATCAATGATCCTCATTATGAGGATGAAGAACAGATTCAAGAGTAATTTGGTTTCAGACCATTTAGCTAATAAATTGTGAAGATGGGATTTGCACTCAGATCTTCTGATTCTAAATCCCATGCCTGTGTCTCTATATTATACTGCCTCTCTAAAACACCAAAATCTAAATTATTTCACTATACTGCCTCTCATCCATTTCAGGCACCCAGTACTTTCTTCTCTTCTGTCTTCTTTTTCTCCTTATTAATTACTGATCCTATAACAATTATTTACACTAACAAATATTTCTGTTCATCTTATATTAAAAATAAATATAGCAATAATTATCATCTGACTGTGGTAAGATTTTTTTAAGACTTGACTTCTTTTAAAGTTTTTTTAAATGTATTTAACTAATCTCTATACTTCCTGTCTCCCTCTGTCTGTACCCCTGTTCGTGCATGTTCTTGTTCTCTCTCTCTCAAATAAATAAATAAAACTGTCATTTTGTTCTTAGGAATATATTAATATATAATTTCTTCTAACATTTTTAAGGTAGGGTAGGTTATACAAATTTTATTTTAAATTTACTTTTTGTTAAGCATTTTAATATGTCTGATGGTTTACATATTTAAGACATATACAATACCAGTAACTTTGAATGAATGATTATAGATTTATTTGCTAATCAATTACTTCAACAGTCTCCCCTGCATGTTCAATTCTCTCCTCCCTCATCCAACTTCAATCTATCTTTGCTTTGTTCCTAGCTGCAGAACATCAGAGAAAATTTATGTAGAACATCAGATTATAAATGTATAAATTCTAATCTGAAATAAGGCCCTACTCAGCAGTCTTTTCACTGATTTATCCTGCTCTTTCCCAATCCTCACAGTATTTATAACAAACCTTCATTACTCTTCTCACGTCCCCAAGTTTACCTTCATCAATCCCATGCTCAAAAAGTAATTGTCTTTTTACTACATACCAAAGGAAAAAAAAGTCCTTATATAGATTCTACCCTCCATACCCACACATACCAAATCCTCACAACTCTTAACCTCTGGGGTATAATACTGTTGGGTACTCTTGTCTAGAGTTAATCCCCCAACCAGTTGTTCTTGATCTCACCTCTTCCTACTTCATCTGAGACCCTGTTGTATTAATTATTCCCTGGCCTCCCTCATCTTCAGTATCATTAACCCACCAAAAAAAAAAAAAAAGGTTCAGGTGCTAAATTAAAAAAGTTCTTTCCCTAAACTCTATCTCCTCAGGCTACTTCTTGCCTCCCCTTCACTGGCAAGCCTCTGCTGTGAGAATCTCCTACCAAAAGTACTTCTTTGGTCCTAACCTCACTCAACTTTAAAATCATCTTTCTTAAAATTCAAATTTGATCAGGTCACTCTCCTTAAGTATTCTTCAATCATGGTGTATATATCAAGTCTATCAAGTCCAAAAACTCCACAACCTAGGCCCAATCTACCCTCAGTTTAGCCAAACTGAAACAACAACATCAACAACAACAACAGAACAAGAACTTTCTTGACATAATACATGACTTCAAAATTTTACTTTATTCACTCCACAAAATGTCATAAAATATGATGCATACAATATACATACACAAATACACAACTTCAAGTCAAAAAGCCAACTATTTGAATACAAAATTCCCCAAATCAACAACACTTTTTGCCATGAAAATTCCCCCAAATCCCATTTTTTTAAGTTCACCATATTTAAAAACAAAAAAAACAAAAAACAAATACCAAAAAAACTACCAATATCATTACATGACTTACTTTTTTTTTTTTTTAAAGATTTTTTTTATTTGACAGATCACAAGAAGGCAGAGAGGCAGGCAGAAAGAAAGGGAAATAGACTCCCTGCTGAGCAGAGGGGTGGGGGGGATGCAGGACTCTATCCCAGGACCATGGGATCATGACCTGAGCGGAAGGCAGAGGCTTTAACCCACTGAGACACCTAGGCGCCCTTACATGACTTATTCTTAATATTGTCTCTGACTATTCTAACCTCATGCTACCCTGTAAAAATACTGGCTCGCTCAAGTTCTATTACCTCAAGTCTTAATTTTGTATGATTGTGAAGTTGACCAGTTAACAAAATTCTAAGAGATTACATTCTTCCCCACTTACTTCATGTGTTTTAGTTAATTCAACTCTAAACACTAGAGCACAACTATGGACCACTGGACATGTAGAAAAATCAAAGCCTTTCTTTTTTTGCAAAAAGATGTTGGAAAATAACAGAAAAAGAAACAAATCTAGAAAGAGGTTAAGATTTTACAAATAGTGAGTAGGCTTTAAAACTCTATTTATTCAGTTAAATCCTCACATCTAAAGAGCAATTACTAGTGGTAGAATACCCTGTAATTATAAAATAAGACATGAATAGAGGAATTGAAGACAGAGGAATTATTCCCATCAAGGAAATTAATCCAGATAACCATAGCTTACTCTTGAAAAGACTAAAACTTTTTATACAAATAAGTCACTGCTGAAAATTTTAATTCCGAAATTATATATTTTCATAACTTTTCAAATAGCATATTTTGAAAACAGGTAACCCTTTCCTGATGACTTAATTTCACCCTTATAATCAGTTATTATACTGTGCTACAACAGTGATACTTTCAGGCGCTACTGAAGGAAATCAATTTGCTCCTAGAGTAAAGAATTTGGAATTTTTGGAAATTTTGGTGATCATACTAGTTCTTTTACTATTTTGTTATCAATATATTTTAGAATTTCTCTCTTCTCCCTAGAGATACTACAAGCATTCACTGTTCTCTGCCTCGCTGTCTATATTTCCGACTTTGGTACCCTCTATATCCCATTCTAATTTGATTCTTCTGAAACAAGTAACTTTTATTGAGGTATAACTGACATTTAACATTATATTAGTTTTAGGTGTAGTAACTAATTCTTGTACTTGACATAGCATCTAAACACGCATAACCCTCATCTAATTCTCACAATCACTATATAATCACTATATAAGAATTATCACTATTCCTATTTCATAGATGAGAAAATCAAGGCTCAGAAAGATTGAGTAATTTATCTAAGATAATAAAGCAGGTAAATAGCAAAAGTGATCCCAACTGTCAATCTTATCTTCTTCCATCACCAAGTTAAGCTTGTTAAGAACAAATTAAATGAAAATAAGTAAATAATAATTTTAAAAAACAAATTGAATGAGTCAAAAGTGGGGCCCACAAGAATGAGGAAAAAAAAGATGTGATTCATATATGACCTCTGAATCTTTTTGGACATTCACAATATACATTACTAAGTAATTAATTAAAAGAGCTTACTTTTCTCCTTTTTTGGTAGTTGAAACTACCAGGAAAAAAAAAAAAATCACGTCTACATAAAGAAAATACAATTTTATCTATTTCAAATTCAAAAAACTACGTACCAGTAACTAACAATTCAAAATATAATAACAGTTCAAATCTGCAGTAAAACAAAGTTTTTGTATTTTCAGGAAAAAGAATTTTTTCTTCAGATTAGGAGATACCTATCTGTGTTGTGTCATAATTAGATTGCCTTCTACTTTTCCCTTAACTGCCTCCCACTGCAAAAAGAGAGTTGCTAGAGGACCTAAAGGGTTAATCTAACATACTAAACAGCACCCAGTGAGACTTATTTTCCCACCTGGTGGGAGTTAAGAACAATAGGTCAGACACTCACTGGAATAATGCAAACTACAGGTTTAAAACAATACCAATGACATTTGGGTGGATAATTCTTTGTTGTATAGGGTGGGTGGGATGACATAGGATGCATGCTGTGCATTGTAAGTTTAGCAACATTCCTGGCTAATGGCACCCCAACTTCAGTTGTGACAACGAAAAAGCATTTCTAGACACTGCCAGATATCCCTTGGAGGGCAAATTCACCCCTGATGAGAACCATGAGTTTAGATATGAGGGCCATGGATCTTTGAAAGAGGAGGCCAAAAACCAGCCTTGTTAATCTTAATGCTTTCAAATTAAAAATTCATATTTTGAAAACGAAATTAAGAATAAAATGGTAACAGTACAAGAATATACCTAAATAATATACAGTATATACCATCCTCCTTTAAATTAAAGCATTTTTAGAGAATTTTCTAAGATGTATTTCATCTATGTGGATACATTAGTCTCCCCACAACCCTCCATCCTGAAATGGGGAAAAACGTCCAGTTCTTTCCCAACTCTGCTAGAAAAATGTCAGTCACATGCACACATAAGAGAACTTAACAATTCTAATTAGAAATCCCCATTTCTTGCCTTACATGGTCACAATGTAGTTCCTGAGCCACAATCCTAGAGATTCAAGCTTCTACTCCAGAATTCTTCATATGGTTCCTGCCACCTTTTTGTGAATCAAGCAGGAAGTACGCTAATGACCTTTAAGGTCTTCTCTAATCCTGATATCCTAATATTCCAGGGCAAAGATACTCAAACTTTTACTTGACTCCCAGCTAATGAGAATACCTCTTGAGATCACTGAAATCATTCACACTAACTTTCTTTCTCCACACTTTAATCTATGCTGAAATATAACCAAATAGAATGTCAGTTGTTTAGAACATGGATTATTAACACCAGTGATCATCTGCTTATTCTCTGACTCAAAATATTTTAAACATGTAAGCTGATTTTAAAAGAAACACTTCAAAAAACTATGAGCTGATACCATTTACATGCATGAATCACAATAGAAAAATATTAAGATGGAAAGATTAGTGGTTGCCCCGGTCGATGGTGGGTGGGGAGAGTGGGGGAGTACTATCAAGGAGCAGGTTTCTTTTTGGGGTGATGAAAATGTTCTAAAATTAGACTATGACGGTTTTACAACTCTGTATATATATTATAAATCATTTAATTTTACAGGTTTTTTTTAAAGATTTTATTTATTTATTTGACAGAGATAGACACAGCAAGAGAGGGAACACAAGCAGAGATAGTGGGAGAGGGAGAAGCAGGCTCCCCATGAGCAGGCAGCCCCAGGCTTGATCCCAGGACTCTGAAATCATGACCTCAGGGGAAGATAGACTGTTAACGACTGGGCCAAGCCACCCAGGCACCCCTAATTTTACACTTTAAATGAGTGTGCTTTACTCAAAGTTGTTTGTAAAAAAAAGTAGGAAAAGGGAATTTTAAGCAACTTTCATTGGTAGGAAAAGGAATGTGATTAAGAACAAATTTTGCAAAGTTTGCCATTTCATGAGTTATATAAGATTTGATTTTAATTCTGACATAAAAACTTAGTACCTATCCAGAAATAAATTTTAACTTTTCCAGAAAACATACAAAAATTTAATCATCTTTTTCTAGCAAACTTTCAATAATTTAAAAACAAAGAAAAACATTTCAGAAAGCCAAATGCTAGAACAGCAATGCCTCTACAAGACTAAAATATATCAGTAAAATCAAGAAAACATGAAAAGTCTTTATAATTCTGTGATTCATTCTTCACAAAGAAAACCATTACAATATTTTTCATTTCTTTTAAAAATGATCCTGTAATGCCTGTCCTGGTAGTGTAATAATTTTTAAATTAACAGGGCATAATTTTAAAATAGCCAAATCACAATAAAACTGCAAACATCTAATACCCCAAGCCACAACTATCAATCACCCAAAATTTGCATATATTGGTCATTTTTACCAAAACCTTTCATGAGCAATGATGACCACTATGAACCATCAAGTAATACCTATTTCTAGGAAATCAGACTCTGACTGCAAGACTAATATAGACAAATCCCATCATTCCATCTGTTCCACCAAAACTGCTTAGGAATCAAGGCTCTTCAAAGTACTTTTCCAATTAAACTCTCCAGATTTATAAAAGTCAACCTGAATGTCCACCAAAATCTGCAGTTTAAGTTACCACAATAATGCATTTCTCGGCATACTATATCGTGGTATCATTTGCCTTGTCAGCATTTACTATTAAGATTGCCCTGGGGTTTGCCAATTAAAAACAAAAAACAAAACAGTCCAAACAATTTAATTCCTCGAAAGTAAGGGGAGCCTGACTCAATAAAAGCCAAAAAATAAAGCCGGTTAAAAGCGAAATTAAAACAAAACTTGCAATGCCGGGTTAGTCAGTCAAAATTCTAAAACACCACCCTGAACTCTACACACGGACAGACCAAGTGGTTAGTTATAATGGGTAGCCAAAAGTTCCCTTGTCAACGACGGGAGAGCAGGGGAGGCCTGCTTTTGTACCAATGCACAGATGGAAAGAAACAGAACTGAAGAAAATTAATTACCGAACAAATTATTGCGAGCTAAATCGTCAAACTGAAAAACATCGAGTTTTTATGGGGGGGGGGGGAGTAGCCTTCCTTTTTTTCCTTAGCAAGAAAAACTATTTTTTTACATTTAAATTATTCCAGTAGGCTCAAAAGGGGGTTAAGGGCCCGGCTGGGGGGGGGGGGGGGGGGGGGCAAAGTTGGGGGGCGGCATCCAAGGAGGGTAATGGAAGTTCCAAAGCCCGGATCCCAAAAAGGGGCGAGACGGGGGACAGCGGCGTTTTCGGCCGCAGACTGGAAGTGAGGAGAACAGCTGCGGGCCCTGATCCCAGAGCGGGACCGACAAGGAAGAGGAGGCGGCGGACAAGGGAATGGAAGCTTCAGCGCCCGTCAGTTGTGACCGAAACTCTGTCCGCTTCGGGCCGGGGAGGAGACACAGGGGGTGGGGTCTCGAGCCCTCTCTCCACCGGAGGTCGGGACGAGGGTGGGCCGCGAAGCGCTGGGGGCCGGTTGGGGCCGCCCCGACACCTACCTGCGGGTCCCGGGCAGCCGCCCCAGAGCGAGGCCTAGTGCATCGCCGCCGCCTCCAGCCCTCCAAGTCGCGCCGAGGCTGCTCCGCGGCCGCCGCCGCCCGGAGCCCCGCCGGGCCCGAGCCCGGCTTTCCGCCCCCGCCCCCGCCCAGCGCTGGCTGGCCGGTCGGCCGGGGAAGCACAGGGCCGCCCTCCCGAGCCCAGCTCTGCTCGCGGGTGAGAGGCGGCAGCGGCGGCTCCCTCACGTCTCTCCCGGGTGTCCTGTCAGCCAGCAGTTTCCCCCGGGTCCGCAGCGCCGCCTCCGCCGCTGCTGCCACCGCCTCTCCCACATCCCCGGCCTCCAGAGGAGCCGCCGCCGCGCCGCGCCGCGACCACTACCCCTAGCGCTTCTGCTCCCTACTCCACTGCTTTCCCTCACCCAGCCGGCGCGGCCCAGCCCGGCCCGGCTAGGTCCGGGAAACAGCGCCGGAGGCCGCCGCGAGGCCGCCGCGAGGCCCCCGCAGCCCCCAGCCCACAATCCACCGCGCGCCTCCGCTGGGGCGGGAGAGCCGCGGCCCGGGCCAGGGGGGAGCGCTCGCCACCTCGTAAGAGGGGCCACGGCGCGGACGCCACGGGCCAAGCCGGCGTTCCCCGGGAGCGGGAAATACCCCCGCGCGACTCCTCTGCGCCTCCTCTGATAGTCCTATACGCAAAGACCGAAACCCACGCTGAACTCTACTTTTCCCCACGACCCTTCCCCCACCCGAGTTCTCAAGAGCACCCAGAGGCCGCCTTCCGCCTGCCCTGGGACTGGCCCGCGATTTCTCAGCGGGGCCTTCGCCCACCCTCAGACCAACCGACACCAAACGTCCCTGAACCCACCCGGGACCTATTAAAGTAGATACTTCCACAACATTCCACCTCTCCTCTCGCCCCCTCAAAGTGAATACTGTTCAGAGTTTCCCAAATAAATGTCCTTTAAAAGGTTAAAGGTCATCCCCTAACCAACAAGCCACTGGACTTTGAAAATAGTGTATTGTCTCTCTGTTGATACCTTCCCCCACCGAGTCGTTCTCCTAAATTTTCCCCTAGTTCCAGGCCTTTCTACCATCTATCACACTATTCTGGCACGTAAACCGGTTATTGCTGCTCTTGGACTGAGATACTTAAAGTGTTTGTGTATTAATACCTTCTCACTGTGTTAACAATAATACAATTCAGCCTGGTGTTTGAGGGCTTGCAATTTTAATTCAATAAAAGAGCAATCTGCAAAAAAAAAAAAAAAGTCTTAGAATATTTTTAAAAAGAGAAAAAAGGGCTCTCAATCATTTGTGCTTATGTCTTAGTTTTAAGAGGATTTCTCTCAATTTTGAAACTATTCCTTGCCTGAAAATATCCACCAAAGTTTCAGGCATTTATAAACCCGTCTGTTTAAACAAATCAAAAGTGAAAATGTAGCTCTTACAGTAGGGGATTTAAAAAAAAAAAAAAGTTGATGCACGTTTCATTTCCAAGAAGTCGCTTCAAAAACTACAAACACAACTTTGTGAAATATTTTACCCACTAAAGAGCTAAAGTTGGGGAAGAGAAGACAAAAGAGATAGATTCAACAAAAATGGTTGAAAGGAAATTCGTACCTTATGTTTTTCTAAATTCAATCCATTCTCTACAATTTTATAAGGAGAGGAAGAATATCAACCCCCAATATGAAATAAATTTAACTACAAAGAAATAAAGAAGTCCTTCTAGATCCCTGACCTCATATAAAACCAGATGAGTTTTTATTATGAAAATATTAAGGAAAGCTTCACCAAATTTCATTCAAGGCCAGAAAGGAAAATAATTTCAATTTAAGTCTAGAATTGATTTACAGATTATACTAAGAAATGTATTTAGCTTATCAATTTCCCATATTTTGAACCTGATACAGGAAGTCAACAATAGCTCAAAAGCTGTCTTAAACATAGTGGTTTGGCCTTTTAAAAAATATTTGTATTGAGGTGAACCATGAGAGACTATGGACTCTGAAAAACAATCTGACGGTTTTGAAGGGGCGGGCAGTGGGAGGTTGGGGGAACCAGGTGGTGGGTATTAGAGAGGGCACAGATTGCATGGAGCACTGGGTGCGGTGCAAAAACAATACTGTTACGTTGAAAAGAAATAAAAAGTTTAAAAAAAAAGTCTCGGAATTTAAAAAAAAATTAAAAATAAAAAATATTTGTATTAATACCCCACCTTGTTCCAAAAAAGATTCCAGGTTGCTCTAGTTGGCACTTGAATTAAATAATAACCGTGAGATATCTCCTAGACACTAGAACAAGACAGACTGGTTTGCTTTCCTCATTATCCATCTGTAGGTAACATCCCATAGAAAGAAATGCTTAATTTTTTCAGGGATTTAACAAGGTGTTTACTTTTACTTTGCCACAGAACAATTCATAATCATGAATCTAAACAGAAAAGTAAATGCTGATGATAAAGTTTGCTGAAAAGAAAACAAAACAAAACCCTGTTAACTGGACAGGTAATTTAAAGTTAGATAAATTTCAAATTAATTAATATGTTCATTTGTTAACTCTTGAATCACTTCATTAGATATGCTTAATTTTGGGGCGTCTGGGTGGCTCAGTGGGTTGGAGCCTCTGCCTTCGGCTCAGGTCATGATCTCAGGGCCCTAGGGAGCCTGCTTCCCTCTCTCTCTTCCTGCCTCTCTGCCTACTTGTGATCTCTGTCAAATAAATAAAATCTTTAAAAAAAAAAAAAGCTTAATTTCATTGAGTCAATCATTAGAAAAGCCAAACAACGAATAAATATGCATAGATCCATTATTAGTGTTCATTTCCAGAAAACACAGATTACAGAAAATTAAGAAAAACTGATAGAATCATGATTATCCTCAAAAGAAGCAAATATGAAGAAGATATTAGCTACCATATTATTAACACTATGTTTGGCATAGTATTTATTAAACCTATTAAGAATTATGAATGGTTATGCTCATTAGGGTCACATATTCTCACTAGCGAGAGAATGGGCAAATTTTCTGATGCTGTAACTCCTATAGAAGATCTATGCTTATATTTACTATATGTTCAGTGCATATTTGTACAGGTAGCAGTAGTGAGATTAATGTGTCTATTCAATCAATGAACACCATCTTTAATGACTTGTTTGACAGAAACTGTACATTCACATGCCGATATAAATACAGAAGGGAAAGGGAGCACTGGTAGAAGAAAAATTTTGCAATTTAGTCAGACATAAACACTAACCTGTCTTTTTTCCCCACTATAGCAAACTTTAAATCTATCAAATAGAAACCCACTCGAGTTCTCTAACCTACTCTGTAAATACATATAATTATATCATGTGTTTAGTACAAATTATCCTTGATAAGCAGAATATACCTGCATTCATGAACCGAAAGTATTACCCTGATAGTAGTTTCATCACAGTTTTTTTTGATCCAATGCCATGAATTATTTTTTCCATCATATTTAAGCTATTTTAAAATGTTACAATGTTTAAAAATCACACTTTATAACAATGTAATTAGAACCTAAAACTATGTTTTGCTAAGTCTTCATATCTATGTAGGACTATCTTAATGTAGGAAAGTTTCTAATTTACTTTGAATATGGTGTAAGATGTTAAAGCTATATGTGGATATAAGCACACCACTAGAAATTTTACATTTCATGTGATAATAATACACTCAATAATTGTTGGGAGTAATATAAAAGTTTTTGACATACCATCAACTATATCTCCTAAATCAGTTGCCTTGATTACACTGGAAACAATTCTTTAACTTTGTTTAATTTCTCTGTTACATTTTTCTTTGACTCAGATCATCCAAATTCCATTTTGATTATTATAATAATAGCAACTACCATTTACTAAGAATTTACTGTGCTCCAAGCATAGAGAAAACCAAGGTAGCATGGTGTATTAGTTTTCTATTGCTGTGTAAAAATTAGTAAAACTTAGCAGTTTAAAATAACACATATTTAATGTGTTACATTTTCTGTGAGTCAGGAGTCTACCCACAGCTTAGCTTGGTCTTCTACTCAGGGTCTCATAAGTCTTCAATTAATGCATGAGTCAGGTTGTGCTTTCATATGGAAGCTTGACTATGGACAATCTGCTTCCAAGGTCATTCAGGTTGTTAGCAACATTCCTTTTCTTGCAGTTGTAGGACTGAGAGCCCTGACTTCTTGCTAGCTGGAAGCTGCCTTCAGCTCCTAGAGGCCACCTGCAGTTCATTGTATTATCAATTTTCTCAATATGTCAGCTTCCTTTATCAAACCAGAGAAGAGTGTCTCTAAACTTTTTAAAATGAGTTGGCTAGCAAGAAAGAGTGATACTCTATCATCTTTGCCACGTTCCATTGTTTAGAAGCAAGTCACAAGGTTTGCCCACACTCAAGGAGAGGGGATTACACAAAGATGTAAGTACCAGGAGGCTACCCTAGAATCTGTCTACCACCTGCAGTGATAAATTCCGCAGTGATAAATCCCACTTTGGAATTTAGCTGACCCTGGGTTTTCAGCTCAGCTTTGACACTTTAGCTATGTGATTTTGATCTCAGTTTCTAGTCCTTTATTTCTTCATCTCCCAAGGAAGAGTGATAACCTCTTCACATTTTATTTTTCTCCCATGTAAAGTGAGGATAATAATAGAGTTGTTGTAAGGATTAAATAAGCATTTTAATACATTAACCGATAACATGAAAAGCTCAGTAAGCACTGTTACTCTTCTTCCTTTTCTCTCCTCTCTTTTTTAGTTTGATCTTGGTCTAATAGAGGTCCCATTGGCATTTCTACTTTCAACTGTTACTTCTTTAGCTTGCATCCAGTGTGTGTGTGTGTGTGTATCTAGGGCCATGCAAAACCAACTTTAGAATCAATAGGACTTAATTGCAAGTGTTATTGCCAACATGAACTTGGCAAAATTTTTAAGGATAAATCCATGACATTACAAAGATAATTATTAGACATAGAGTCTTTGAGAGTTTAGAGAACTTTGTTGGGATTGGCTTTTTTCTCCCTCTGAATGTCCAATATGCATATGGTACAAAAGGACATGTTGTGGCATAGTAGTATTCATGAGCTCTGAGTTGGCATCCTAGCTCTGTCACTTTCTGTCTGAGTAACCTCAGGCATGTTAAGCTCTCTGAAGCTCAGTTCCTTATGGGGATAAGGATGGTACCCATTTTACAGGTATGTTGTAAGGATTACATTTAAAATGTACTTAAATGGTATAACTTAGTACCTAGCTCATAGTCAATACTTTAAGATGTTAACTATCGTACTCATTATTATACTCTCCATTGTCTCATTATTTTTAGGAAAGCTGTGTGAATGAAAATCACAGAGCAAGAAGCAGCAAGACATGGCTTTGAATGAGGCGGGGAGGTGAGCCATGAGAAACCACAAGACCTCAAAAATCCTCATAACTGTATATACATATATATATATATATATATATATGCACAAATACATATACAAATAAGATAAGTGGTGAAAATTTGCAAGTCAGAAATTGGGCAAATAGGAACTATGACCAAAGTAAGACTGAATTCTCAATCAAGCTGTGAGCAATACAATCTAACACATCAGCAAGAGAAGAGAACATGAAAAAGATAATTCTTAGCTCACACATGAAGACTTTTTTACACTTCCACCCCGAACAGGAGTTAACCACACAGCATATCTAGTCCAGCATTTTGAATAAGAAACACATGAGTCATGTTGCTATTAGAAACTAGTGAAAAAGTTGTTGAATAGATTAGAGGAGTATAGCAATCAGAAATACGGGCATATCCTGACAAATGTAAAATATTTTCAAATTGGACCATTTCCCTAGAGGAGAATTGTATATATATCCCATTTTATTAGTCCCATTGTCATATTTTTTCTTATGTTGCTTTATACAGTATTTGGTTCTTCTCTTGTTTCCTTTGGTTCTTTTATCTATAGAGGCCTTGTCTAACAAACTAAGTTATAAGTATTTCCAGAACAGGATTTTTTGTTGTTGTTGCTTTTGTACTTTAAAAACTATTCCTGGGGCGCCTGGGTGGCTCAGTGGGTTAAAGCCTCTGCCTTCGGCTCAGGTCATGATCTCAGGGTCCTGGGATCGAGCCCCGCATCGGGCTCTCTGCTCAGCAGGGAGCCTGCTTCCTCCTCTTTCTGCCTGCCTCTCTGCCTACTTGTGATCTCTGTCTGTGAAATAAATTAAAAAAATCTTAAAAAAAAAAAACAAAAAAAACTATTCCTGCAATAGGATGCCTGGGTGGCTCAGTCAGTTAAGTGCCTGCTTTTGGCTCAGGTCATGATCCTGGGGTCCTACGATTAAGTCCCACATCAGGCTCCTTGCTCAGTGGGAGTCTGCTTCTCTCTCTGTCTGCTCCCCCTGCTTGTGCTCTCTCTCTCTCTCTCTCTCTCTGGCAAATAAATAAATAAATAAATAAAATAAAATCTTTTTTATAAATAAATAAATAAAATAGAAACTATTCCTGCAAGGGGCTCCTGGGTGGCTTAGTTCATAAAGTATCTGACTCTTGATTTCATTTCAGGTCACAACCTCAGGGTTCTGAGGTTCAACCTCAGGGTCCTGAGATCAAGCCCCACCTGGGGCTCAGCACCGGGCATGGAGCCTGCTTAAGATTCTCTCTCTCCCTCTCCGTATGACCCTCCCCCCCTCAAAAAAGCAAAAACAAAAATGAAAACATTTCCCTGCAGAATCTGGGACAATATACTATATAACAAACTTTAAGCAAATGTTTGTTGAATTAAAAAATGAATGTGAGTTACTTCCACTTAGCAAATGGTAGTTGGCGTAATTAACCTGAATTCATGAAATTAATGGATGACCTTAAAATCATACTTGACTCATATCCCATATCTACTATGTCAGCAAATACTATTAGTTCTACTTCCAAAATATATCTTGACTAAACGTTTCTTCCCACTCACATCGCATCTACCCTGCTACAAGCAATCTTGTCCACAGGGCCCCTAGCTACACTCTGTACTGCTCATTACAGGAAGCACCATTCAGAAACTGTGGGGTGAATGATACTTCTTGGAGTTCTATAGTGTTTAGTACAATGATCCTACCTACCTGGATTATTGCAAAAGTCTCCTAGTCTTTGTCCCCCACCAGCCTCTTCTCGACATTATAGTCAGCTTGATCCTTTAAAACATAGGTCCAGATCATGTCATTCTTCTGCTTGAAACTCTCAAGTGGTTCTAGCTCATTCATAGTAAAAGACAAAGTCCTTACAAGGTCCTAGATGATGTCATCCCAATCTTCCCTCTGACTTTATCTCCTCCAGCTCTCCCCATTTCTTACTCTCCTCTAGTCATATTGGGTTCTTCCTGAGACATGCCAGGCATGCTCCTGCCTTAGAGCATTGACATTTGTTCTTCCCTCTGCCTGGAATGCTTTTCTCCCAGATGTCCAAATGGCTAACCCTCTCACCTCCTTCAGGTCTTTATTCAAATTTTACCTTCTCAAGGAGACATTCCGTGACACCCATATTTCTCACTGCAACACCATGCCCAAAATACTTTTCTACCTTAATTTTCTACTTAGTCTTTATTATCATCTACCCCCTTCCCCACATTTTATTTATTTGTTGTCTGTCTTTCTCCCACAGGAATGTAAACTTCATGAGGGCAGAGAGTTTTGTCTCTTTTGCTCACCACCTTACCCCACAACGTCCAGAACGGTGCCTGGGGCAAGTTGAGAGCTCAATAAATACTTGTTGACATAATGAATGAAAGATACAGACTAGTGCTTATAAACATAAACCACTTTTTCTATATACTAAGCATAATTAATAACCAAGTAGTGTAATGTCTTAAAACAACTTTCCATGATACGTTATAGGGCTTAAGATTTTTGTAAGCCACATTAATTTGTTAGATTTATGATAAAGATGATAGTCTTAGTTTATTTTATAATTGGAATATTTTAAGTAATAGCTATATGAAGTTATTTTTAGAATATGCAATTCTATAATGAAGTAGAACTGTAAGGACAGATGGTTAAAGATTTATTAGGGGAAAACCATTCATGTAAAACCTCTCTAGGAAAAGGAGAAATCTTATTTAAAAATTTTCTGGAAAAATTATGGGCAATTTAAAAGCCATGTATATTTCCAGAGAAACAGAAACCACAGTTGGCCTCTCAAGAACCACCTTCTACATGGAATAGTTTGTGTCTCAACACCAGCCATCACAGAAAGAAACTCTTAAACAGCAGGAATACAAGTTCTTACGCCACTATGTAATATTTATTTATTTATATATTTATTTGATTTGAGAGAGCCTGTGAACATGCCCATACACCATGAGCAGGGGAGAGGCAGAGAGAAAGAGAGAGAGAGAATCACAAGTAGGCTCCAAGCTCAGGCACAGAGCCAGATGTGGGGCTCAATTCCATGACCCTGAGATCACAACCTGAGCTGAAACCAAGAATTAGGCACTTAACTGACTAAGTAATCTAGGCACCCCTACTATGTAATATTTTTAAATAGTGGGGGACAAATCAAATATTTTACAAGCAAAATAAACAGAGGGGAAAAAAAACTGGGTATCCTGAAACTAGGACAATTTCACAATATAATCCAAAGTGAAAGAGCAACATAAGGGGTGCCTGGGTGGCTCAGTTAAGTGTCAGACTCTTGGTTTCTGCTTAGGCCATGATCTCATGGACGGTGAGATTGTGCCCGGTGTCAGGCTCCTCATTCAGCAGGGAGACTCCTTGAGATTCTCTCTTTCTCTCTCTCTCTTCCTGGCTCATGCTCTCTCTCTCTCAAATAAATAAGTCTTTTTAAAAAACCAACATAACAGTGGGTTGCAATTATATAATGGACTTTCCTCAAATACCAAAATATATTAGAACGGCCATTTAATTCTCATGCCACTCTCTGGTATTTTTGGTTCCCATTCTAGAAAAAAGTAAAACATATGTGTTTTCTCACCTTATTCTCATCTATGAATTGTTATAAAAAGTTCACAATCAAAATCTGATTTTAATCTAGAAGTCTTATTTCCAAAAATCTAACTTTAATTCAGAACAGTATTTTTCCCTTCCATGCTTTTAAGGTTCTATATAAAACAAAAATAATAAACTCAAAGAAGGAAAATATAGTGGAAATGAAAGATTTTTGGAACAGAAGAGGCTCTAACTTGACAGACAAGGAAATAGAGGTCCAAAGGGCTGAAACAGATAATGGCTTAGTGGTGGCAACTGATTTCAAATCAGAAGCCAGTTTTTAAAGACTTCTAATCCCATGTTCTTTGTCCCTCACTATTCTGTGGGCACTACAGCAAGAAATTACCATAAAAGTGAAAAATCATGTTAACTGGAATTGCTTATTATTTGAATCCAAAACATATCATATTCCCTCTCTCTTCCAAAGAAAAGTGAAGGCTTTCTCTAACATATGAAATATGGAGGTTCTCATTACTTGTAAAAAAAAAAAAAAATCTTGATAACACTATAGATTAATTTATTATTTTAAGTACTCATTACTAGTTCACAAATCCAAGAGACAGTTTCCATATTTGGTTGAAAGAATGCAGTATTTTAAACAATGTATAGTTTATTTTTGTGTACTCCTCCTTTTTAAATATGCAAAAGCCTATTTCCATTCTTCTAAGTTTATCCTAACTTTACTTTGCAGTTCAGTATACACAGCAAAAGAAATGGTAAAATGAGCATAAAGGACACATTCACAAAACCTAAGGATTCTTGTGTCTATTACAAATTGAAAGAATACTGACAATTTTCCCCCCATAGATTCCTACAACAAACATATATCAAATCAGCAAGCAAAGAAAAAGCTTGTATAAATGTCTTTGTCGTCATGATTACACTGGCTTACTGAGGCATGCCAGTGAGTGGTGTTTGGATTCCAGGTGGTCAGCATACCTCTCTGGTAAATGGGATCCAGAGGGAAATTGCTCTCCTCTCCAGTTGATTCTTTGCTGCCTGCCTGGGCTGCCTGCATTTTGCCTCAGTATGGTAGAGGCTACCTCGGTTACTCATTACTTGCCCCCAGAATGAGGCTAATTTTGGTCAAAATCATAATTTCTTTTAATGGTGGGCCCAATATTCTCATTCTGAATCTCTTACCATAATGAAGAGGTGGGTGCCCAAGTGGCTCAGTTGGTTAAGTGTCTGCTTTCAGCTCAGGTCATGATCTTTGGGTCCTAGGATCCCTACTCAGTGGGGAGTCTGACTCTCCCTCTCCCTCTGCCATTTTCCCCTGCTCATTCTCATTCTCTCTCTCTCTCTCTCAAATAAATAAAATATTTAAAAAATTTTAAATTAAAAAATTAAAAAGTGGTATAATGGATTTATAGGAAAAATATTTCTATACCAATATTCCCTAACCCCTTGCACTCATCCTCATTCTCAAGTAGACATCCAGACATCCATTCACATTCAATGAATATTTATCAAGGATGCTTCTGGGTCCAGATGCTAGTCTGAAGCAAGACTGATTCAGTTCATGCTTTCATACCACTGACTTCCTGGGTTGGGGTGGAGAGGGAGTACACAAGAGAGACATAAAACAAATAATTATAGGAATTGTTCAACAAGAGTTGAAATATGTGTTAAGGAAAGGTAAAAGAAGCTGAGAGCCTGTAAAGATGAGTGTAATTTAATATTAGGTGAACAGAGAGTTCTTGCCCCAGGAAGCAGAATTTAAAGTGAAAAATGAATAGGAATTGGCCAGAGAAGGGAATAGTGGTCATGTAGAGTTCCAGGTGGTAGAAACAGCCAGCAGAAAGAAGACACAAAGGAAGTAGTTTAACAGAGAAAAGGCCACTATGGCTGGCAATGAGACAAAAGTAGAACAAAGCCAGATCATAGAGGGAGTCATAGGTCATGTTGGAGTTTAAGTTTATTGCAAGCTATGAAGGAGCTTTGAGTAAGGAGATGACATAAGCATGGTTTCAAAAACGTCAGTTTAACCACTCTGTGGAGAATGAGTTCCTGGAGGTAAGCAAGAGAAGGTACCAAGAGCAGCTGGGTATCTCTAACGGATTGAATGTTTATGTCTCTGCCCCCAATTCATATGTTGAAGACTTAAACCCCAACGGGATAGTATTTGGAGGTAGGACATTTAGGCAGCAATTAGGTTTAGATGAGATCATGAGGTGTAGCCCCCATGATGGGATTAGTGTTCTTATAAGAAGAGAGAGGTCACTCTCTCTCTATCATGTGTGGACACAGTAAGAAGGCAGCAGTCTGGAGGCCAGAAGTCTCTCACTAGGAGCTGAGTCTGCTGGCAGCTTGATCTTGGACTTCCCAAATTCCATAATTGCAAGAAATAAAAGTCTGTTTTTTGAGCTACTCAGTCTATTGACTGTGTTGCAGCAGCCCGAGCTGACTAAGATAGTGTCCAGGTGGTCCAGGTGTTAGGGTAAGATGGTAGTGCTAAAGATAAAGAACAGTAGACAGTTTGAGAGGTATCCTAGGAGACATAATTGAAAGTACTCAATGATTGGTTGGACATAGGGTCTAAGAAATGGGTAGATGTCAGAGATGATTCTTAGGCTCCTGACATGAGCAACTGAGGGGATGGTGGAAACATTTATTGAGGTAGGAAACACTGGAGAATAAAAAGATTTGGCATCATAAGTTCAATAATTGATGTGTCCCACTAGGGGTATCTAGGTAGGAGCTATCTGGAAATATTAAGGAGACACATAGATGGGTCAGGAACTCAGAAGAGAGGTCTGAAAATATAAATTCCAAGATTGTCAACATGTAGTTAATAATTGAAAGGTTGGATGTATATGAGATCTCTGAGAGTATAGAGAGGAAAAGAAAAGAGAAAGAAAAGGAAGGAAAGGAAAAAGGGCATGTAACTGGCCACAGATCCATACAACAAGCCTATATCACCATATATCAAATCAATGAGCAAACAGAACATTTGCATAAATAGCTTTGTCTTTATGATTAAACTAGCTCACTGATTCACTGATATGTGTCAGTTAGTGCTGCTTCGATTCCAGGTGGTCATGATAATTCTCTGGTCAACTCGACTAGGCTCTGAGAGGAGGAAAAACAAACAAGGGAGACTAGAAAAAGGAGCCAGAGAAATAACAAGAAGTCAGGAGACTATAGGGTCACAGAAACAAAGGAAGTAATTTTTTTTTTAAAGCTAGGAGTGACCTTGCTTATTATAGCAAATAAGATGTGTGTTGTCCAGGGGCACCTGGGTGGCTCAGTGGGTTAAAGCCTCTGCCTTCGGCTCAGGTCATGATCTCAGGATCCTGGGATCGAGCCCCACATTGGGCTCTGCTCAGCAGGGAGCCTGCTTCCCCCCACCCCCTGCCTGCCTCTCTGACTACTTGTGATCTCTGTCTGTCAAATAAATAAATAAAATCTTAAAAAAAAAAAAAAAGAAGATGTGTGTTGTCCATTAGATTTGGCAGCATGAAGGCCACTACTGATCCTAGCAAGATAAGTTTGGTAGATGGTAGCATTGGAAGCAGACTGTGATGAGTTGAGGACTGTTAATATGGAGAAAAACAAAAGATGCTAGAAGCTTAGTTGTTAAAAGAAAGAAAGGGGCACCTGGGTGGCTCAATGGGTTAAGCCTCTGCCTTCGGCTGGGGTCATGATCTCAGGGTCCTGGATTGAGCCCCGCATCAGGCTCTCTGCTCAGTGGAGAGCCTGCTTCCCCCCTGCCCCGCCTCTCTGTTTACTTGTGATCTTTGTCTGTCAAATAAATAAATAAAATCTTTTTTTTTTAAATGTGGTAGATACATGAACATATTTGAATTCTGTAAGTGCTCTTCCAAAAAAAAATTAATTCCTCTGAGCATGGTAACTGTTTTTCTCTCAAATATTTATTTGCTCATGTTATTCTGTGGCTCAGGAGATCTAATATTTAAAATTTAGGTTGAATATAACAAAAAGAATCTAGCTTGGGGGAAAAAAAGGAGGGAATAATTTGTTGCTATTTATTGCCATCATGTCATTAAAAAAGTCCATGGTTAAGGATGACTTCAGACAAGGTAAGATTTAGAGGCTCAAATGATCAAGCATGAACTAATCCCCAGCCCCCCAACCCCAGCCACCAGCTTTGTCGTCACCCATTTATTCATTCAAAAGAGTAAGGCCACCTTCACTACTTCTTTTTAGCACTGTACTGGACATTCTAGCCCATGCAATAAGCTAAGAAAAGTAAATTTTAACAATATAAAAGTTGGGAAGAAAAAAAACTTATTATATTTAGATAATACAACTGTGTATCAAGGTAATCTCAATGAATGTACAGATATATTAGTAGAATTAATTAACCATTAAGGCTGCTGAATACAAAATGTGGTAGGCAGAATTTTAAGTTGTCCCCCAAGATTTCAGCCCCCTGCTGTACATGCCCTAAGTAATCCCCTCCCTTTAAGTGTGGGTTGACTTGTGAATATGATGAGATTTCACTTGCATGATTAGGTTATGGTGTATAGCAAAGGTGAAAGAATTTTGCAGATATAATTAAGATCAGTTGAACCTGAGTTAAGTAAAAGGGAGATCATTCTGATGGCCTTACATAATCAGGTAAGTTCTTTTAAAAGAGGGCTTAGAGGTCAAAGATATCATAAGTCAGAGATATTTGAAGCAAAAGAAATGGTCTCCTGCTTTAAAGAAACAAAATGCCGTATTTCAGGGAGCGCTACATGACAGGAAATTGCAGTGGCCTCTTGGAGCTAAAAGTGGTGGATAGATGACAGCCAGCCGGTATGAAAGAGGAACCTCAGTCCTACAATTACAAGGAACTGAATTGCAACAATAATCAGTGAGCTTGCAAGAGGACACTTGTCCTGAAGTGAGATCAGAGACCCTGAAGGCACCTTGATTTTAGCCTAAGGAAAGATCTAGCTAACTCATATCTAGACTACTGCCTCATAGAAACCGTAAGATAATGAACTTGTTTTCTAAGATGTTTTAAAGTTTATGATAGTTTCTTAGGCAGCAATAGAAAACCAATATGTTAAGTCATTATATAAAAATTCGATAGTTTTTCTATATAACAAAATTTTAAAAGAAATATTACTACTTAAAATTGTACAAAATATCCTAAATACCTAGGAATAAATCTAATGAAAGACTGCAAGACCCACCCCTGCACAGAAAGCTAGAGAACTTTATTGAGAAAAATTGAAGATAACCTAAATAAATGGAAGTATGTACATCGCTTGTGGATTAGATGTTTCAATGTTGTAAATATGTCAATCCCGCCAAATCAATTTATAGATTCAATACAATCCCAATGAAAATCCCAACAAGTGTACTTGCAGAAAATAATAACCTGATTCTTTTTTTTTTTTCCTGTATGGAAAGTGTTCAAGGAACAAAAGTAGTAACCTGATTCTAAAATGTATACATAAATGCAAAGGACAAAAATAGCCCAACACTTAAAAAGTACATGGTAGGAGGACATATTCTATCAGTTACTAAGTTTTGTTATAATACTACAATATAATATTGTATGGCACTGGTGTAGTAACTAAATTTAAAAAATTTAAACTTCCTACAAATTAAAAAAGAAAAGACTGTTAACTAAATAGAAAGGTGGACAGACACTTGAATAGGCACTTTACAGAAAAGGATATACAAATAACCATAAGAAAAGGTATTCAGCCTCATTAGTTAGAAAAATGCATAGACTTGAGGCACCTGGGTGGCTCAGTGGGTTAAAGCCTCTGCCTTCTGCTCTGGTCATGATCTCAGGGTCCTGGGATCGAGCCCAGCATCGGGCTCTCTGCTTAGTGGGGAGCCTGCTTCCTCCTCCCTCCCTCTCTCTCTCTGCCTGCCTCTCTGCCTACTTGTGATCTCTGTCTGTCAAACAAATAAATAAAATCTTAAAAAAAAAAAAAGAAAAAAGAAAAATGCATAGACTGCACATTCACATTTAAAAGACTGAAAATAGCAATGCCTAGGATATGGAGCAACAGGTACATCCTAGGGGAGAAGAGAAAATTGGGAGTAATTACCTTAGAACATAATTTGGCAGTATCTTCTAAAGTGAAACATATGTGCACTCTGTAACCTAGCAATTCTACTCCTAAAAATATATCCAGTAGAGGGGCACCTGGGTGGCACAGTTGGTTATGTGTCCAGTTCTTGGTTTCAGCTCAGGTCATGATCTCAGGGTCATGAGATTGAGCCCTGCATCGCCCTCCACGCTCAGCCCGGAGTCTCCTTAGCACTCTCCCTCTGCTCCTCCACCCTGTACTCTCTCTATCTCTCAACTAACTAACTAACTAAATATTTTTTAAAAAATATATATATATATATCCAATAGAAATGCATGTTTATGTTCATCAAAGACATTTACAAGAATGTTGAGAGACAGAAGGCAGACACACAATAATGCTATTATATAATTCCATTTATGTGAAATTTAAAAACTTGAAACTATGGTGCTAATTAATAGTCACGAGGAGAGAGCAGGTAGTGATTGGGAGAAGTAAATATGCGTAGTCACCATGTAGTAATTTTTTACTCAAACATTTGTTTTGTACCTTTCCACTCCCCACCTCTACCTGTATGTGAGTGATGCATCGGTGAAAAAGACTTTAAAACAAAGCCAAGCTTCCTGTCCTCATGGGCTTTATATCCTACTGTGAAGACCCCTGCTCTCCTCCATGTCATCTGGCTTCAATCTTGGGCTTCAAGTGGTGAGAGGTAGTAGAAAGATGGCTGCCAGCAGCTCCTACTCTGTAACTTCCCATGTTCAAACCAGCGAAGCCAAGGCACATTTCTGGGCTCAGCAAAAATCCCAGATTGCCTCTTTCTGGCTCTGAGTGACGATGCATCCATTCGATCACTGTGACCAGTGTGAGGCTCTAATTGCCTGGACCGGAATCATAGCCAACCCTGAAAGCAGAAGGAAATGGAGTCCATTTAACCAGAATATATAAAATAAGGATGAGGAAAGATGTGATTCTCCCGAAAGAGAAACAAAACAAAACTGGGCTCCATTTCAGAAGAGGAAATAAACATGGGCTGAAAACCTAGCATATGTCCACCACCCATCTCCTACAAGTGAAAACCCAGATTTGTTACTTTGTGTGAGGTCAACTTCCTTTTATTCTCTTTCATTTACCACACATGCTTCAGGGATTTGACTTGTTTCTTGCACTGCTAATGTAATGGCAAATGGACTCTGTTTTTCCCTTTTGTCAGCTGAGAAATAGGGTACTCTCTCTCACCACATCTCTGTTTCTCTGGCTTTGAAATAAGCCCGAAAGATGTATCACATTGAGTTACTGTTTTTGTATTTCTGGGGTAAATGCCTTATGTTTACAGCAACATAATTTACAATAGCCAAATTATGGAAGCAGCCCAAGTGTCCATTGATAGATGAATGGATAAAGATGGGGGTTGGGGTGCCTGGGTGGTGCAGTCAGTTGAGCCTCCTCCCCTTGATCTCAACTCAGGTCTTGATCTCAGGGTGATGAGTTTAAACCTCACATTGGGCTCCACACTGGGCATGAAGCCTACTTTAAAAACAACAATAAACAAACAACAAACAAAAAAGATGTGAGAGATATATAATTGTATTATATGTGTATTATATGTCATATATATGTGATATATATATATATATATCATTGTGTATATGTATATATACGTATACACACACATACATAATGGAATATTATCCAGCCATGAAAATGAATGAATCTTGTAATTTGCAACAATATGAATGGAGTTAGAGTATAATGTTAAGGGAAATAAGTCAGTCAGAGAAAAACAAATATATTTTTTCACTCATATGTGGTATTTAAGAAACAAACAAAAAAATGGGCAAAGGAAAAGTTTCTCCTTGTTGGATCCCACCTGCCTTCCTAAGCCTTTCTGTCATTATTGACCTTCATACATTTTTCCTCACTACCCCGAAACAGACTTGGGTTTTCCTCTGCCTATTCAAAACTTATCCGTTCTTCAAGAACATCCCAGATATCACCATCTCTTTTACTAAATGTTCCATTATCATTTAATCAGAAGTGACATCTTCCTCCTCTCAGCTGTCATTTACTTCTTGAACCATGGACATAACATTTATGACATACTAGCTCATGTTCAAACCATTAGTGGACCTCTTAGTTTCCACATTAGACTACTACAGCATGGCTTGTCTTTTCCTTGGCTCTAGTATAGTGACTTGCACATGGTAAACTTAAAAAAATTCCTTGACGACTTAATGCGGGTAGTGGTGACTTTTTGGTATGGTACCCATTTTCCATGCTGTCTAGGGCTTATGATTGTGTAAATCATCGTTAAATCTGCCCTCATATCCCATATATTCCTCATCTCCCATAGCCTGCGTTCTCTCTTGATACTCAAAGGGGTCTTATGCATTCAGAACCACTAGCTATTAAGCTGGCAAATTGAAGGGCTTTTGATAGTTGTTAACAACATGGCTTCACAAATAGATTGAAGATATGGTTTGTGAACAATGTTCAGTTTAGAAGGACTAGTGACTAAGAGAAAGAAAAATAAGGGAATTTATTTCGGATGTTTCTAGAGCTGAGGTAATTGGGTCTGCTAACAGTAAAACCTCAAATTAACCAGACCCAATTAACTGGCATTAACTGCCATTTCTAGTCAAACACACACACACACACACACACACACACACACACACACACACACACACAAACATACACACAGAGCCGAGGGTAGGGGAGGATTTGTCCTTAGTAGAAAGAGACAAATGATGACAACAGTAACAAGATGTTGTCAGAGGAGCATTCAAAACAGCAACTAGCAGCATGTGTCTCATCTCAATAAGGCATCATTTCCAGAAATGAAGCAACTCAAAATTCTGAATTGTGCCATGAGAAAGATATAAGGGTTTCACCAGAAAATTCATTTATCCAGCATATGTTCTTTCCCACAAATTATGTATGGTTAAGCAGTATTATATCATAAGGTATAGTGAGCTACCTAGGAGTTGTAAGTATAATAGTCTTTAAAATATAACCACTTTACAAACTTGTTGAAGGAAAGAATTATAACAACTAAACTAACCAGACATGTCAGCCCATTTTCAAAAAGAGACCAGAATCTTCAAGGTGTAGCTAAAGTGAAAGATCCTGGTGTGTCTTGTTTTCTGCTAAATTGCAAGCTTCTTCAGTGATCAGGTTTCAAGTTTCACTGTAGCAACTGACTCAGGGTGATTACTTAACCTGCAAAAATGAAGACTATAAAGGGACATGATTGAAGTACTGAAAATTGCAATTACAGAGGGCACCTGAAAATTGATCAGTTCATCCTTTTTATCTGGTTGAATGATATAAAATGAGAGAATTTAAAATGAAGTTTAATACTAATGGAAATACCAGAGAAATAAGTGATTTCATGCAGCATTTTTTCTTTTTTTTTTTTTAAGATTTTATTTATTTATTTGACAGACAGAGATCACAAGTAGGCAGAGAGGCAGGCAGAGAGAGAGGAGGAAGCAGGCTCCCTGCTGCGGGGCTGGATCCGAGGACCCTGAGATCATGACCTGAGCTGAAGGCAGAGGCTTAACCCACTGAGCCACCCAAGTGTCCCTCATGTGGCATTTTTTTTTTTAAGATTTTATTTATTTATTTGACAGATTGAGATCACAAGTAGGCAGAGAGGCAGGCAGAGAGAGAGAGGAGGAAGCAGGCTCCCTGCTGAGCAGAGATCCCGATGTGGGGCTCAATCCTAGGACCCTGGAATCATGACCTGAGCCAAAGGCAGAGGCTTTAACCCTTTGAGCCACCCAGGCACCCTCATGTGGCATTTTTAAAGAGGCACTACTCACAATTGCAAAGGGCCGTGTGAAGAAAAACACTGGAATAAGATGTAATTTTTTTTCTTAACTGAGTAATCACCCATATTAACACTGAATGACAAACTCAACAAAATCAAGTTTCCAGTGATTAGAACACAAGAACTTGAAGGCATACACTGGAAGGACAGAATAATAGCTATTATAACAAGATTGGCAGCAAATTAGCGTGGTGAGCAAAACAGTCAATACAACAAATCTGTTCACATGATGATGATGAAGATGATAGCTGCTGTGTTCACAACTACTTCCCATATTTGTGGGGAGAAAAAAAAAAAGCTCTGGGTTTCTTTTTGTTTTGTTTTTCTCTGTTCCTTGGTCTACCTTCCTTGGGCCCTTTCCAACCCTCTCTACCCCCAACCTTACATATCCAAATTTCAGAAGTGGTCTCTGACCTCTCTATTATGTAAAAGCAAGCCTTTACCCTTCATCCCTCTTCCACACCTCAGGCCACACTGTCACTTTTTGCTTTGTAAATGGTATATAGTACGTGGTTTGTCTCCCCTACTAGACCTGAAGCATAAGATTCATGATTTATCTCTGTATTTTCTACATTATCATTTCTTTCTTATATATAGTCAGCAACCAACAAATATTTGTAAATAATTATAAACATGTGTTTCGAGAATGAGATAGTAGGGATGAAGTTGCATAGAAGTAACTTTGTCTTATCTAGATTGGCTTTGACCAATGTCTCATTTTTCCAAAGGCTAAAGATACAATTCTTATGACTCCATGGGCTACGAATTGCCAGTGTTCAGACAGCATTCAATAGATATAGTCCAAAATCTTCTCATGAATTCTCTAAATTTAATTATATTTTAATGTGATAGGAGTCTTGCTATCTGGAGGAACCATGTATAGGATCCTTTTGAAATACTTAGCTCCTCCTAATTTAAATATTTTGTTATGATTTTAAAACAAAGGGATAGTTTAATATTTTTTGCATACAATAAAAGTTACTCTTTTGGTGCATAGCATTATAAATTTTGACAAATGCATAATCACATGATCAAGAGGCAGAACAGCACCATCATTCAGAAAATTCTCTCATGCTATCCCTTTGTTAGCCTACCTCCTCACCCCCAAATCCTTGGCAACCACCAATCTGTTCTCTGTTCCTATAGTATTGCCTTTTCCAGAATGTCACATAAATGGAATCAGATAATACATAGTCTTTTGAGTCTGGCATCTTTCACTCAGCATAATGCACTCTCAAATGCACCCATATTCATCCATATTTTGATGTATCAATAGTTCATTTCTTTTTTTTTTTTTTTTTTAAGATTTTATTTATTTATTTGACAGACAGAGATCACAAGTAGGCAGAGAGGCAGGCAGAGAGAGAGGAAGGGAAGCAGGCTCCCTGCTGAGCAGAGAGCCCGATGCGGGACTCGATCCCAGGACCCTGAGATCATGACCTGAGCCGAAGGCAGCGGCCCAACCCACTGAGCCACCCAGGCGCCCTATAGTTCATTTCTTTTAATCGCTGAGTTGTATTCCATGGTGTAGAGGTATTACAGTTGAAGGATATTTGGAATGTTTCCAGGTTTGGTCTATTATGAATAAACCTGTTATAAATACTCACATGTAGGTTTTTGTGTGAACTTATACTTTCATATCTCTTGGAATAATATCTGGGCATGGGATTATTTGGTCATATGGTAAGTGCATAATTTCGTAAAAACTGCCAAACCGTTTTCCAGGGTCGCGGCATTTGCATCTCCACTTACAATGGATGAGAACTGCTCTGCATTCTAACCAGCACCAATTATTGTAACTTTGTTTTTATTTTTATTTATTTTAAAGATTTTATTTATTTATTTATTTTTAAAGTAAACTCTACACCCAACATGGGGCTCAACCTCCAGAACCTGATATCAAGAATTGCATACTCTATAAGTCAGCTAGGCACCTCTGTAAGTTTTGTTTTTAAAAGCCATTCTAGTGAGTGTGTAGTGGTATCTCATTGTGGTTTTAATTTGTATTTCCCTAATGACCAAAGATGTTGTGCCTCTTTGCAGGTACTTATTTGCGATCTGTATATCTTCTTTGGTGAAATATCTGTTGAAATTTTTTGTCCATTAAAAAAAAGTTTGTTTCTTATGGTTTGCTTTTAATACATAATCTTGAAAAATACATACAAATTTTGTAGAAAAAAGAAGAAAGTTAAAATCACCCATGAATCCACAATAAGATAATGATTTTCAAATTTTGGTATGTGTATTTCCAGGCTATTTTTTCACGTGAGTATACATGTTACAGACATGTAACCTGAATTTCTTTGGTTGCAACAGCCTAAATATACAAACAAGGTCAGTACATAGTAGTAACTCAAATGTTACTCACATCTTTTTCTACACCTTGATCACAAAACATTTAAAACAGGGTAATGGAGAATTCTTCAATGGACAAACTAAATGCCCTGAGAAAAAAGTATTTTCCTAGACTGGTGTTTTATAATCAGCCAATAAAAAGGTCAATGTATCAAAGGATCACCCTAAAAGGATCCCACCATTTGACCTCTCCCTCAACCCCAGCAAGGGCTTTCAATTTGCTTTCTTAGTTGATTTTTCTCACTTCCAAAAAGAACAGAGAGCAGACAATGAAGAAAACCCCACAGTATCATAGGTAACAAACAAACAAACAAAAAGGAACTCAGAGGAAACAAACTTAATGCAGGATGCAGGGGGTTAAAAACCCAACAACCAAAAAAAAAAAAAATACCCTTTCTAAAAAAAATTTGCGAATCAAAAATTGGGGAACCTGAGTGACTTAGTTAGTTAAATGTCTGCCTTAGGCTCTGGTCATAATCCCGGAGTCCTGGAATTGAGCCTTGATGGCTCCCTGCTCAATGGGGAGTCTGCTTCTACCTCTGCCCCTCTCCCTGCTTCTGCTCTCTCTCTCTCTCTCTCTTTTTTTCTCACTCGCTGTCTCTCAAATAAATAAACAAAATCCTTAAAAAAATTAAATTAAAAATACAGTGTGCATGGCTGGCTCAATTGGTGGAGTGTACGACTCTTGATCTTGGGTCATGAGTTTCAGCTCTACGTTGGGTGTAGAGATTACTGAAAAAAAAAAAAATATATATATATATATATATATATATATAATCCCTGAAACAAAAAATCAGAAAAAAAGGTCAAGAGAATATTGAAGATACGTCCCAGAACATCAAACAAAAAGACAAAGAGATAGAGAATGGGGGGAAAGTTAGGAAACTTAACAAACATCAAACAGAAATTCCATTTCAGCTAGAGTTCTAGAGACTATAGAAAAAAATGAAGGAGAAAAAAATTATAGACAAAACCCAAGAAA
This sequence comes from Enhydra lutris kenyoni, assembly GCF_002288905.1. Classification (NCBI taxonomy): domain Eukaryota; kingdom Metazoa; phylum Chordata; class Mammalia; order Carnivora; family Mustelidae; genus Enhydra; species Enhydra lutris. The sequence continues at coordinate 15,355,274 of NW_019154102.1, forward strand.
AATCATCTGAAGAACACGAATCTCCTGGTTGAAATATTGAGCCCAATGAATGAAAAAAGGCCTATAACAAGGACAAGATTATGAAACGGAGCACTGAGAATAAAGATCATAAAAGTTTCCAAAGAAGAGAAAACTGATTGTGTCAAAACGAAGGCAAAACAAACCAACCATTCAAAAGAAGGGGGGGGACACAATAATTTCAGGCTTCTCAACCAGCATCACTCAATTCTAGAATGCAATGTAATGTTACTGTCAACATTCTGAAGTAAAATTGTGTTTCCCTACAAATTTTATATCCAGCCATCAATACAGTGTGAGCATAGAATAAAGACATTTTTAGAGAATCAAGATCTCAAAAATTTACATCTTATGTACCCTTTCTGAGGGTAATTTCTGAGGAAATTACTATTTCAGAGATAAGAGAGCCAACAGAGAAAGAAGACCAAGAGCCCAGGAAATGGGAGAACTAAGCTAGAGGATGAGAGAAGTGCTAGAATGACAGCGATGCCTCAAAGCCTAGGGCACAGCCAGTCCTGATTAATCAAGTGGACAAGGGACAGATGGTGCCTACATTTGTGGTGACCATAGTGTAATGAATAGACTTGTCAAATCACTCTGCTATACACCTGACATATGCACCGTGTGTCAACTACACTTCAATACGAAAAAAAGAGGATGGATTTTTTTGAGGAAAAAAAAAGAGCTGATAAATTGTTTCACGGCTTTGCATTTGCAGGTTTGAAAAAATATATTGCTAGCTGATTGACATTTGAAAATCTTTATGTTCATAAGTATGTAAATATTGACTACTGAATTAATCAACACATTTTTGCCTTATGATGTTTTTGCCAAAAAGTCTTGCTACGTGACATTTAAAGGTTATGATAAACTATTGTGGGAGGAGGTGGGGAAGTGGAGGTGGCTGTTGAATGAAAAGCTAAATCCTCAATCACCATAACAGGATGTCAATAGGGTGTATTTTCAGTTGACAAACCAAAAAAGACAGAGTGAAAAGACATAAATGAGAGACCTGAAACCATTAAAATCCTATGAGAGAACACAGGCAGTAGTTTCTCTGACCCAGGCCATAGAGACATTTTTCTAGATATGTCTCCTATGGCGAGGAAAACAAAAGCAAAAATAAACTAGTGAGACAGCAACAAAATAAAATTCATCTGCACAACAAAGGTAACATCAGCAAAACGAAAAGGCCACCTTCTGAATGGGAGAAGATATTTGCAAGTGATATAACTGATAAGGGGTTAATATGCAAAATATGCAAAGAACTCATACATCTCAACACCAAAAAACCAAACAATTCAATTAAAAAGTGGGCAGAGGACCTGAGCAGACATTTTTCCAAAGAAGACATACGGATGGCCGACAGACACATGAAAAGATGCTCAGCATCACTGGTCATTAGGGAAATGCAAATCAAAACCACAATGGGACATCACCTTACACCTGTAGAGTGGCTAAAATAAAAGACACAAGAAACAAGTGTTGGTGAGCAAGTGGAGAAAAAGGAACCCCCGGGCCCTATCGGAGGGAATGTAAACTGGTGCAGCCACTGTGGAAAATAGTATGGAGTTTCCTCAAAAAATTAAAAATGGAAATGCCATATGATCCATTAATACCATTCCTTTGGTATTTACCCAAAGGAAATAAAAACGCTAATTTGAAGAGATGTATGCATCCCTATATTTATTGTTGCAGTATTTAAGGGAGCCAGGATATGGAAGTAACTTAAATGTCCACCAAATAGACAGATAAGGAAGATGTGGTACACACACACACACACACACACACACACACAGTGGATCATTATGTATCCTTAAAAAAAGAATGAGATTCTGCCATTTAGGGCAACATGGAAGGGCCATAGAGGGTCTTATGCTAAGTGAAATAGGTCAGACTGAGAAAGACAAATACCATGTGATTTCACTTATAAATGGAATCTAAAAAACAAACAAATAAATGAGCAAAAGCAGAATCAGACCTATAAATACAGAGAACCAACTGATGGTTACTGAGGGGAACTGTGGAGGGTGTTGGGCAAAATGGGTGAAGGGGAGTGGGAGATACAGACTTCCAGTTATGAAATGAACAAGCCATGGGAATAAAAGGCACAGCGTAAGGAGTATAGTCAATGATATTGTAATAGCTTGTAGGGAGACAGATGGCAGCTAGACTGTTATGAGCATAGCATAATGTATAAACTTGTTGGATCACTATGTTTTACACCTGAAACTAATGTAACATTGTGAGTCAACTATATTTAAAAAAAAAGGTGGGGGGCACCTGGGTGGCTCAGTGGGTTAAGCCTCTGCCTTCGGCTCAGGTCATGATCTCAGGGTCCTGGGATCGAGCCCCGCATCGGGCTCTCTGCTCAGCAGGGAGCCTGCTTCCCATCTCTCTCTCAGCCTAGTTCTCTGCCTACTTGTGATCTCTCTCTCTCTCTCTCTCTCTCTCTGTCAAATAAATAAATAAATAAAATCTTAAAAAAAAAAGAAACAAAGAAATAGCTGAATAAATTATTTAAACATAAACATGTAAATAACAGACCAAACAGCTAGATGTTGGAAGTGGTGGCCTTTCAAGAGCAGTATGGGTAGGAGAGGGAGGACAGTTTGCACTGTGTTCTTCTATGTCTTTTAGGATAATTTATTTTTCTAATACCGTGTACATATATGAGTTTGATGGAAAACAATTGAATGAAAACATTTACATATATTCTTCAGGTAGTGTGGGAGGCGGCAATAAGGCTTGAGACGAGGGCCAAACCAGGCCCTGACTTGTGCCTCCTTTAAAGTCTGAATAACCTAACAAAAGGTTTAGGACGGGAAAAGTTGAGTAGCACTGAGAAAGGTCTGTGCTATGGGCTGTGCGCTCGCCTACGTGATTTCCCATATGCTTGCTAAACAAATGAGAACAATTCGGTTGGGGTCATAAGTTCGTGGCTGGTCCTTGCTGCCGAGTAGAGCCCATAAATTACTTTCAGTTTGCTGTATCAATACAGAACAATTGTACTGGCATCAGCCATTTGGCGTCACGAGGTCTGCTTATAGTTAAGTGTGAAACTTATTATGGGAACTCGTGGTTGTTTAACTAGACACAGGTGTATTGCTTCTCCTATTGTAATATCACTCTATATATGGCCTTAATGCTTTGAATAAACTAGCACTGTTGGACATCCTCCTCAGTGCTGCTCCTGCCCCCATCTCTCTGCTACTAGAGTTCTTTCCTTCATCCTCTTACCCTCACGTTCCTGGTCGATTTGTCGCACCGGCCGCGACAAGGTAGAATTGGAATTGATGGCTCAAAAGGCCTAACACTTTTTAGGTTTTTGCTATATACTATAAAATTGTCTTCCAGTTGTAATCACTTATATGTACACCAACCTATACGACAAGTATCCATTTCCCTACATCTTTGTCAAACTAAGTTATTAAAGTTGGGTAGAAGAAAAAGAAGAAGAAGAAGAAAAAGAAAGTCTGGCTATTGTTTGAAGTACATTGTCTTGAAGTGGGTCCTACTTACAGTTGAGACTAAGTGGTATTCTCTCAGTTTGCCTTCTGGTGAGTTCCTGGATTATTCCTTAGTGAAATTATTAATCTTCTATATGAGCATCTAAACATCTAGACTCTAGATCTAGAGATACTTTGTGAAAGTATCAGAAAACATAACATATCCCAAACTGGATTATTTATCTGCTGTCCAAACAAGTGTCTCCTCCTGACTCCCTATTTCTGTTAACATCCCTAGTAATTTTAGTACCTTTTCTCCATATTTAGTCAGTCATATAATGAATCCACTTTGACTCTACATAGACTCTTCTCCCTGTTGGCTCCTTTCCATGCCCACTCTTTTTTTAAAAAAATGTTTTTTGGCATTTTTATTTTAATTCCAGTTAGCTAACGTAGAGTGTTGTGTCAGTTTCAGGTGTACAACATAGTGATTCAACACTTCCATACGTCACCTGGTGCTCATCATGGCAAGTCCATGCCCACTCTTACCACTTAAATGTTGCTTTTGCTTTCAGGAGAATTTTGTTAGATATTTCCAAATTACCCTTCCAAAATACTTTCTATAAACTTAGGTTTCTACCAATAGTGGAAAAGAACAACTGTGTCCTCAAACTGTCAACATTTGGTATTAACAAATTCTTTGATCTTTATCAATCCAATAGATGAAAAATAGATGATACCTCACTGTTATTTTGATTTATATTATTTATATCTGTGGCTATAATGTATGATTTCTGCCTACACCTTCATTACTAGCATTAGGTCACATTTGGCCTCCATGCCAGGGGGCTAGCAAAGTCAGCATTTTACTTTATAGACTTTATGATGGAAGAGAAGAACTGGAACAGATGTGGAATCTTTTCTTTTTTTTTTTCATTTATGACTTTTAGATTTTGTGTTGTCTTTGCTAAGATTAAAAGTTCATACATGGTTTTTAAAAACTATTATAAAAACACTCAAATACATAAAAGTAGGGAGAATAGAATAATGGACTTTGATGTATCCATCCTACAACTTAACATTATTAAATTCTATATTTTTGTTTTATCTATCCATACCTAATTATTTTTCTGAACTTTTCTAAAAAAAAAAAAAAAAAACCACAACTCAGGTATCATATTATTTTACTCATGAATATTTAATTTCTCTAACAAGGATTTCTTATTGATATATATCAATACTTCAATCATCTACATCAATCAATACATTGCTATAGGTGAAGAACAGGTTTTCCTCAACCCTCTTAGGGTCCTTAGCTGGGTCTGAAAATTAAACTTACAAAGACAGATTAACAGGTGAAAAGCATACACATTTAATATGAGTTTTAGTTAAGAACCTTATCAGGAAGTGAAGACTCCCCTGCCCCCCAAAAAACTACAGAGCTGTGTATTTTTAATGCTAGGTTTGATGACAAATGGACAGTTATGCAGGAGTGTGATAGGTTAAAGAGCATGAGGTAATTACAGTAAACTGGGGGAACTTAGCAAGTTCTGTTTGTTAGGATTCTTCCTGGTGTCTCTTTATCTTCCAAGTTAAGAATGAGTCTTTCCTCTTGGTATAGGGAGGGCACCTCTCACACGGGTTTTATGACCTGTTTCAGAGGAGAAGGTGGAAATGACGAGGGGGAGAGGTCAGAGTGACTTTCCTGTTCTCTCTTTTCTAACTCTTTCAGCTTAAAATATTCAATATGCCAAGATGCCATCTTTGGGGATTGTGTGTCCTAAACCCCACCACTGTCCCACCCCTATAGTTAACCACTACCAGCTTCATTGAGTTTTGACTGTTTTTGAACTTTATAGACATAGAATTCCATTACAAACTTTGCATCAGTAGATGGCATATTGTCTGATGTCTGGCTTACTTCACTCAACGTGCTGCTTCTAAGATTCAGCCATGTCTTGGATGGCAGCCATCAGCGCTCATCACTACAGTATATTTCATTGAGTTTTAGGATTTCTGAAGAAAGAGTGCAAGGCTCAAGGATGCTACCCTGTAAATCATCAGTTTTTATTCTTTTCTCATCCTTTCTCCTACCAAAGACTCTCCAGGACGGTGAAGAATAGATAAAGATACATAGAACTAGAAGAGTCGAGAAATAATCAGCCTCTCAACAAGAGATTTTATGTAGGTTACTATGAGCCAACTTGAAAAAAATAATGCTGCTGAGTGGTGAAGAATAAATGCTCTTCTAATCAGAGAGAGATGCCAATTCCTTCTGGGCACCATTCCTATGGATGAGTCTGCTTTGGTGCCCTCCAGTTTTGGAACGTCGAGTGGTTTTCCTCTTTGCACTCCTGACACGTTGAGGGGAAGGCAGGTGGGGTTGTGCAATACACTCATTTGTATAGAGGAAGTGGCTGTTCAGTGACCTTGGAAAAACCCAATGCTGATCTCGTACAGCAGGTGGCAGCCTTTCCCCAGGAGAGGGAAGAGCTAGGCTTCCCTAAAGAAAATTGGTTTGGGTTTTATAACTTTTCTTTGACATGAGGGTCAGGTGATTTATCTAAACCCTGAAGTTGAAATTGGGTTCATAACAGAGAAGAAAAGCAGGGACCCTGGAACCTGGAAAAGGAGTTACTCAGTGGCGGCCCTCAGGGAGCCTACCCAGCTCTGGTTCCACACCAGGGATGGGTGAAGGCTGTCAGCCTGACTCTCAGGAGGGGGCCATGAGCCAGAGTCCACAGGGAAGCACAGAACTGACCCAACGACCCAGAATCAGAGCAGATCAAGAATTAGCCGGCTGGGGACTGTGAGGGAGAGTAGCTGACAGCAGAGATATCATTCCCTTTTCATTCCAGATCTGTAAAGCAGTTATTCCTTCCTTCCTTCCTTCCTTCCTTCCAAAGTAAGCTCTATGCTCAACGTGGGGCTTGATAAAACAGCCTTTTAGATTAAACTGCCAAATTTTTTTTTTAAGGTTATTAAGTTCTTCTCATGCAAGTTTACAAAATGCTGATGAAGGGGCACCTGGGTGGCTCAGGGGGTTGGCGCTGGACTCTTGGTTTCAGTCTGGGTTGCCGTCTCAGAGGTGGTGGGATTGGCCTGCCTTGGGCTCCAAGCTTGGTGGGGAGTCTGCTTCTCTCCCTCTGCCTCTGCCTCACCCATGCTCTTGCTCTATAATAAACAAATAAATTTTAAAAATTAAAAAAAAAAAAACAAAAAACAAAAACGCTTACGGAAAACCAGACTTGGTGGAGAAGACTGACGCTGGAAATACATCCAGATTGTTTTTACTTTATGAACGGTGGCACTGTAATTTATCATTTATCCAGAACGTACCCTGTAGAAAATTACATTATTCAAAACTGAATGTGAATGAGGAGACCTTCCCTAGAGTCCCTACAGGTGAATTTGCATATGTTTAAAGGCAATTAAAACAATCAGACAGGAGTAGGAACAGAGAGAAATCATGGGATTAGCTGTGAAATGAAAATTAAATAAAATTAAAACTAAAAATTCAACCCATCAGTCGTACTAGCCACATTTCAAGAGCTCACTAGCTACATTTGGTGGATGGCTACCATACTGGCCAGCACAGATTATGGACCATTTCTATGATCACAGAAAGTTCTACCAAACAGCTCTGGACTGGAGTAAAAAACTGGGGAGTGTTGCCAAAGGAAAATGTGGGTGGTTAAAAACTAAACCCTCCCTGTAATACTAAGTATTGTAATAATAATGCCAAAGTGTGGCAGGAGTTTCAAATACAGTATTTCATATAATCCCCATGGCAATCCACAACCACAACAATAATGCTGCCGACATTTGTTGAAGTCTTACAGCAGGCCAGGCACTCAGGACTTGGTTGTAAGCTCACTGGTCTTTACGAGAAACTGGTGAGGTTAGTACTCTTGTTGTCCCTATTTAATAGATGAAGAGACTGTGGCAAAGGGCCTTCTTAACTTACCCACCATTACCAGGCTAGTTAGGAACAGCTGGGATTCAAGCTCAAGTTTTTCTGGATTGTAATAATCATAGAGAAGGCGTGGAAAGTGCCTAACACACTCCATATGTGAGTAAAATTTGCCTTTAAGCCACTTTCTTCTAAGGCAGGTCCAACTCTTGGATTCTGTCACGTAATTGTCCTTCTGGCTGAAGAAGGCGCTAAGCCAGTTCTGATAGAGAAACAATGATCCCCTGTTAGGCAGGATATGCGCCACTTCCTTCCCTACAGAGCAGAATCTGCTGTCTGCACAAAGGAAGTTGGTTTCTCAGAAGCTCACCTTTGTAGAAACAGGTCTATTTGAGTGAAAATTTTGAAATAAAATCTTGTTTAAGACAAAAATTAGTAGAAGTATATATGGGAAAGTGTTATTTTCTGTATGTGGTGAGGTTATGAAAAGTTGTCTCTTTTTGTTTGGCCGTATTATGCAACTTTTCTACATGAATATGTGCGATAAAATTTTTTAAAAATCCAAAAGCCAGATACTGGCTTTTGAAGAACTAGTCAGAGAGTGTATCATAAAAATCATTAATTAACAATATTTTAGGCTGTTTATTTATTTTTAATTACTCTCTACACCCAACCTGGGGCTTGAACTTACAACCCCAAGATCAAGAGTCCCATGCTCCACTGATTGAACCAGCCAGGCATTCCATTAGGCTCTTGATAATATAGCAAATACTTTAATACTAATAGCCAATAGAAACCTTTTAGTTGAATACATTAATTAATAGCAGAGGTAGTGTGGAATTTAATTGTAAGGTTAAAAAGGGCAGTAAACAGTATATAGGTACTCAGAGCTGCTCTGCAGGTGGGGACTCGTTTCACATTCCAGGGCCCCGTAGATGGCTGCCTTATGTCTTCCAGTTCAAGATGAAGCGATAGTCTCGTCAATAAAACAAGAAAAGTCTATAAATCACACTATCATTTTTATCACCCACTGGCACCAAATGGTCTCTAAAAATGAATAATCTTGGTGTCAGGTAAGAATGAGAAAGGGGATCTTTCCAAGCTATGGTATAGATGTTTGTCTTTCTCGGGTGGGACTCCTTATGTCGAAATGTTGCTACTGAGTGTGTTGCAGGGGAGACAGAAAAGAAATAAAGAAGCTGAGGTCAGTAATTGCTAAGGTTCTTTTCTTCTATAAAGTTCTAAGACTTTGTGATAGCTTAACTTTAGTAGTATATCGATATATCGTTTTGAAAACTTGTATCCATTCACATGTACATACATTTTCAAGTTCTCTTTAATTCAACCTGGCCTGCTGCTGAAGGCTAGCTTGATATACTGGCAGCGAAACCTGCAGGTGAGACCTGTGTAAGGCAAGAAAATGTTTTCAAATAACTCAATATCCTGATGGAATACATTTTATAGAATTATTCCTTCTAATGGCAAAGAAAGGGGCTTTTAAGGACAAAGGACAACTCAGGTGGGAGCAAGTGTTAGTGTAGCACTAAAGAATCAAGAATTCACTCCTCATTCCCTCACTTCCCCACCTTTTAAATTTTCTCTGGAAAGCAGATGCTGCCAACTTCAGAGTGTCCTTTAAGTTAGGTGGCTAAAGTTTTAAAGGTAACCGAAAAACCAAAAATAAAAAAAACCCCAAAACGCAAACCCAAAACAAAAGAAAAGTGAATTCCCAGTGATCCACTGTCTAGGCAGGCAGTTGAAAAAGAGAAAGAATGAACTGAAAAAGGACAAACCAATTCATTCTGCAGGTGGTGTAATCTGGTCCTTCTCAGAAACAGAGCAATACTCAGGCTCACTGGCTCCCGTTCCCTTCAAGAGGACAGACCTAACAGGTTTAAAAAGAGCGAGCCCTGGAATCAAACCAGGGCTGTTTCCTGTTTGATTGAAGGCATTTTGAAGCAAACAGAATGCTGAGGTAATTCACTTAAAAAAATCCTTGTAGACACACGGACATATATGTATATGCATTTTTTAAAAAAGATTTTATTTATTTGATAGAGAGAGATCACAAGTAGGCAGAGAGGCAGGTGGGGGCGGGGAGGGGGAGCAGGATGCCCACCAAGCAGAGAGCCCAATGCGGGGCTCGATCCCAGGACCCTGAGATCATGACCTGAGCTGAAGGCAGAGGCTTAACCCACTGAGCCACCCAGGCGCCCCAATATATATATGCATTTTTATAGTGCCTGCTGATGCCACATAATCCCCCTTTGCCAATTGAATTGTCTTTGCGGATGTCTGGGAACTGTTTGTCTCTTCTGTTTTTCATAGTTAAATAATATCTCAAATTTTCTTTTCGCTGGATGGAAATAACTAAGTCAGGTCACAGATCTGCCACTACAATATGTTCATTATGGGTTTTGCAGTGCATTTCTAGTTTCATAAATAAGGCTGCTATTAGGCTTTGGTTTCTAGAATTCAGTTTACAGGTGTATCCTCCACATTGTTCTCACCCACTGGCTTTTCGTGGATGTCTGCTTTGCTCAAATGTGCCCTGAGACCTGGAAAGCCTGGGTAGATGGATGGGCTACTCACTCAGCCATTTACATGATTACCTAAAAAAGGCAAACAGCATATCTCATTTGCGGAATGAAAAAAGTTCAAGAAATATAGGGTTTAGATTTTTTTTTTTTTTTGGACTTTGCAAAGACTTGAGTTAATCACCCTCCAGAGCTCATGGTACACAATCATCCATGCAAGGCCTTTTCTTGTTTTATTTTACTTTATTATTTTCTTTTCTTTTTTTTTTTCCTTTCCCCAATCATCTCCAGCATTCACAGCCATTCTAATGGATTTAATATGTGCTTGGAAATGCACGTATCCCTGAGTTGGGTTTTATACTGTTGTTTTATGAATGTATGTGTTTTCAATCTGTATTGTTCAATGGCTCTTATTCTGTTTATTGCTTCTTTTTCGGGGGGAGCAGAAAGAGAGGGAGAGAGAGAATCTTAAGCAGGCTCCACACCCAGTGGGGAGTGTGACACGGGGCAACACAGGGCTCAATTTCACCGCCCTAAGATCATGACCTGACCTGAAATCAAGAGTTGGACCAAATGAGCCACCCAGGTGACCCTGTTTATTGCTTTTTTACACAATGCTGTTTCTAAGTTCTTTCCTTGTTCCTTTATGCACATGTAGCTAATTTCTTTGAACTGCTGCAATAAAGTTTCATATTATGTGTCCAATACATTTAACATATCCACTCCTCTAGTGATAGATACCAAGACTGCCTCCAATTCCTTTGTACCATGAAGGAGCCTGTGATAAACACACTCATACATTCATACACGTCTCCTTAGGAACCTGTGTGAAGAGGGATTCCTGAGTCATCTATAGAATTCTAGTGTACATGTGTGCGAGCATGGGTGCACACAGAATGACCATATCTAATTACAGTCATGCCAGCGGCATGTGAAGGTTGTTTCCCCACATCTTTGGCAAGACTGCCAACTCACTGCTCAGCTTTCTAATTTTTACAAATCTATTGGGTGTGAGAGTAATTAATCTTAATTGGCAGTTCCCCTGTTTACCTGTAATATCGAACTTCTCTTCCATTCTTCCAGGTCAGCTTTCTACTTCTGAGAACTGGCTATTCATAGGCTCTGTTGATGCTCTGACAAAATTCTGTGCTCGACAGAACTACTCCGTCTCCTTAACCTTCTCCTAGGAACATTATGCACACTTCTTCGTAAAATCCAGTTTCAGCAAGAACCCCCCACCCCTGATATCTGATCAGGTTCCTCGTGCTCCACTGCCCCCAGGGGTTGTCTGTCTCCCTGGCCTGCCTTCAGCAAGAATCTTGGGACCTGGGGTTAGCCAGATGCCCCCTTACTCCCGATGTTTCCTCTTAGTAATTTCCCACCCACTGACCCCACCCCCTTCCTTAGCTACAAATTCCCACTTGGCCACGCTGTATTCCGAGTTGAGCCCAATTCCTCCTACCATAAAACCCCACGGCGATCGTTCTGAATAAAATCTGCTTTACTGTTTTTAACAAGGGTCATTGAGTACTTTTCTTCTCTAACAGTTTCTTTTGGGTACTTCATTTGATTTGCTGGAGCTCCTTATATAGGCTAAGTTTTTAAAAAGTTTTTACTTAAATTCCAGGTTGGTTAACAGTGTGATATTAGTTTCTGGTATATAATATAGGGATTCCACACTTCCACACAACACCTGTGCTCATCACAAGTGCCCTCCATAATCCCCATCACCTATTTAACCCATCTCCCCCAACTTCCCCTCTGGTAACCATGAGTTTGCTCTCTTGAGGTAAGAGTCTGTTTCTTGGTTTGCCTGACTTTCTCTCTCTCTTTTTCTTCTTTGCTTATTTATTTTTTTAAAAATTTTTTATATTAAAAAAAAGATTTTTATTTATTTGACAGAGATCACATAGTAGTCAGAGAGGCAGGCAGAGAGAGGAGGAAGCAGGCTCCCTGCTGAGCAGAGAGCCTGATGCGGGGCTCGATCCCAGGACCCTGAGATCATGACCTGAGCCAAAGGCAGAGGCCCAACCCACTGAGCCACCCAGGTGCCCTTGTTTTGTTTCTTAAATTCCACATATGAGTGAAGTCCTATATATGTTTGGTTTTAATTCTCTGTTGGTTTGAAATATCTTTTAAATATTTTCTGTCTGTCCTCTGCATAAGTTTGTCGACAACAGCCCTCATTGAACAGAAATCCTTAATTTTGGTGAGCCTAAATCTGTCACAATTTTGGGTTATGGCTGTGCTTTTTGGGTCTGACTTATAGAGTTCTTCCCCACCCCAAAGTCTGAAATATATTCTACGTGTTCTTCTATTGGCATTATCATTTTATAGCTTTCTAGGGGACCACAAGGCACCAAGGAACGTGTGGTTATTATAGAGTCCCCCTACCTTTGGGTAACAGAGTACTGGCCACCTGGTAGGAGCTAAAGATTCTACCTCTAACTCAAGTCCTGCTTCTCTGGTGGTAAACCGAATGATTGCTGAACTGGCTAGAGAGCCCTTTCTGCTCTGGGCACTGGTGAGGCAGCTGCATGCCCTCTGTCTCCCTTGTTCTGGCCACCATCACCTCATGCTGGGACTCCTGTAGCAGCTTCCTAGTTGGCCTCCTTCCTTGTACTTTGGGCTTTTTCCTATTCACTCTCCGCCCTCTTGTCCAAGTGACGGAGCTTAGTAAGTAGTCAGTGAATGTTGGCTATCATTACTATCACTGTCATCACCATTATTACAGAGTTTGGCATTTAAGAGTTACAAGCAAGAAAGGTGTTCAATTGTGATCGTACATGTTGGACCAGTTAAATGCTATCCAGAAAACCTGCGTGGCTTCAACTGTAGTTTTTACCAATCTTTCTGCTTCACCAAGTTCAGATTAACCGCCTATCTTTGGTCATTCAGTATCCATTACGGTCTCCAGATCATCATCCTGAACATATATTCCTACTGTACAAGATATGAGTAGCTGGAGATTAATCTCTGCAGGTTCTAGAAAATGTCTTGAAATTTTTTAAAATTCAGCCTCTGATTTGTCTTTTTATCATAAAAGTCAAGTGCACTGTATCAAAGTCCAGTTAGATGACAGAATAATTGGAAGAAGGAAAGTGTAATATGAATTAGATTAACTAAAAATGGGATTAACTACTATGGAGTAAAGGGGATCCTAAAGAATGAGGGATAGTGGGTATGGGGAGCCGCTGCTGCTTTTTGAACACTATTCCCTAATTTTTTTCCATTGCTCCCCTAAAGAGATTTCCTAGACTTTTTTTTTCCCCTTTGTGCCTCCCTTGTGTTAAATTTTAGTGCTGCAGATACACTGTATATCTGTTTAAGTTCTGTGCTCCTTTGGAGGGCTGCACACACCATTGGAAATCCCTGACATTTCACACCAACCTCCTGCCCCCAGAAGCCCTTTTCACCACCACCCCTCCCCCATCCTGCTCCCAGGAGGATGCCTGCTTTAGGGCTAGGGCTGCAGGTCCAAGGAAGGAATACAGTTAACAGAGCCTTTCTTCTCCCAAGCCTGAGAGGCTGACCTCACTGGAGAGGGTGTAGTGAGGTGCTGGAAGGCAGGTGGGGAAGCAAGAGGTCATCGACTGGGGTGTCTGTGAGACTTGCTGCAGGACTGAGCACAGCTGAAATTCTGGCGCCCGTGGCTGTCATGCACTGCAGGAGAAGGAAAGTCCCCTCAACACAGGGAAGAAAAGAACCCTTCCCCTGCAGTGGCCTCCAGTGCTCTTTATTCACAAACCATCACGGCCAGCTACAAAGGAAAAATGTTTAGTTTCAGCTGCCGCGTCACAGAACAAGACACTGAAGAGTGGATTTGGAGCTGAGAAGAATTAGTTAACTAGAATATGTACCAAAATAAAGTCTTTCTTTAAAAAAAAAACAAAAACCTTTAATTTATTAAGTAATCTCTACCTCCAACGTGGGGCTCAAGCTTACAACCCCAAGATCAAGCATTGCATGTTCCCCTTACTGAGCCAGCCAGGTGTCCCCAAAAGAAATAATTTTAAATTAGGGTTCTAATTAAGTTCTGGCTGGTCAAAGTTTTAGCCAGGGTTTTGCTACTTTGTCATATATACAGATAAAAAAATACCCAGGAATTTGTAAAATGCAGGGCATATCAGTAAAGTAATTCATCAATAGTATATGTTGTCATTTATATGTGAATTTTTATTTTTGACCCACAATCAGTGGTACTTATAATTTGAGTTACTTTCTTGAGAATGGAAGTGAATGTCTGATCTGTCTACATTCCTTCTCCAAACAATTCAGCCACACAGTGTTGACCAGCTGATACCACTCTTGCCTTTTCGACAATAACATTTCTCAGGGTAATTCAATGGACATTTGACTGAAACCTGTAGCCAGATTGGCAAATGCATCAATTCATCAGGACCTAACTATTCTCAGGTGAACAGATGAGTTGAGTTTCTGAATTATAAAACTAAGGTCTAAACCTCAGAGCAGAGCCCCAAATCATTGTAACAAGGAAGCCTGGTCTAGCCAGTGGGACTTCCCTACTCACCATATACTGCACCACCTAAGGATGATGTCTGCAGCCCAAAAGACAGCCAAGATAGCTAAACAAGTATTTGATCTTGTTTGAAATTTTCCCCTGTGCTAACTGCCTATGGAAGCCTGTAGCTGCATATCCTATAGATGTCTTAAGTCCTACCTCTAGTTGGGATTTGACTGTGAAATGGCTTGCTGAAATGGGGCGTGGGAATCAAGCTCTCTGGAATGCGGTTTCATGACCTATAAAGTGAAAAAGTTGGTAAAGGTGATGTGATTGGTATGTTGAATAAGTACAAATTTCTGACCTAACTGAAATGCGCCCGTACTTGTTTTTGTTCCCACTGTGACTTTACATATGTATGAAGTCAGCAGGTAGTCCAAGAGGAGAGCAAAGTCACCTTTCTCTGCTCTGGGATGAAAATTCTGGTAGGCCCTTAAATTTTCCAGCCATTCTGATGTCATGGACTAACAATTTCCGTTAGAAACACAGTCTTCATGCAGAAATTAGGTATAGTTCTGGGATATTAAACAGAACGCCAAACCTGATTTTTTTTTTTTTTTAATTTTATTCATTTGACAGAGAGAAAGCCAGAGGGAACACAAGCAGGGGGAGTGGGAGAGGGAGAAGCAGGCTTCCCGCAGAGCAGGGAGCCTGATGCGGGGCTCGATCCCACGACCCTTGGATCATGACCTGAGCCGAAGCCAGATGTTTAACTGCTGAGCCACCCAGGTGCCCCGCCAAACCTGATTTTAAGGACACATTCTTTCCTCTCCACAGCCCACGGCAGTTTCATTCTGAAAGCTTAGAGTGGGAAAGGGATGTTGGCTGGCTCTTTCTCAGAACGTCTTATCAAGTGAACAGAAGCATCATTATGCTGGGTATCTTCCACTTGCTCCTGAGACCCACTATTTCATGGCCTACCTTCCTCTCTGCCCAGGGAGGCTGGCCCTGTAGGAATGTGTCCCCTTTTCCTTTAGCCTCCAGTTGGGTTTGGCCAATGAGCAGCCCTGGTGGAAGACCAGAGGAAGGGAGAAGAAGAAGGTCAAAGTGTTCATCTGTTGGCTTTTTCCCAATCGGTTTGCCTCTGGCTGGCTGTGTCAAGGTCATTGCTCCTCTTACTGTGGTCTACTCTGAATAGCTCTCCCTTTCCAAGCTCTGAAAATCACTCCTTTCGGGCTAAAGGGTGTCAGCCACTCTGCGGCTTCTAACTCCTACTTCCTAGACTATCCCATGGGTTTCCACTACACCCCTGCAGCCCTTTGTAAATAGTCTCTTTGAAAAGAAACTCTCTTCAAATTATCCTAATTTAAGTGTGCCATCTGTTTTCTGTTGGGACCTTAACTAGGAAAAAAATCCATCAAAATTCATATTGCATAGCAACACTGAAAGTCTAAAAAATCCATTCTTTTTTTTCAGATGAACTCACATGACAAAACTCACTCTCAAAAACTCTCCCCACAATATTATCCTCCAAAGTAGTTCAATGACTACTGTACTGTACTGGGTCCATTCTATGTTCAGAAAAGCTAGACTTGGTGCTTCTAGTCTCCTCCAGTGCATTTCTGCCTTTCTCTTTCAGGTTCTCTTACAGATAATCTCTCCCCGTGGAAGAAACATGGATCTGATTAGTTCCAATATCTTCAGGAATCAGTCTCCTCTATTTCCAGGAATACATGCATTTTAAAAGCAAAACCCTGGATAAAAACAGAAGCTCTAAAAGTAGGCATTTCAGACTTTGACACCAGTGTAGGAGAAGGATTTTGACCTCCTCTATTTTGACCAAGAGGAGCCTAATTTTTCTCCTTTCTTTGTTCTAACATGTGTCACCTGGAGACACACTTTAAAGTCCCTGCTTCGGTTCTATGCAGCTGTTCCAAGATTTTCCAGTATATCACTTTTTCAAATTCATAGCCTATATCAAGGAGAGCCTTGTGTTCAGTTTTGAAAGTACAAGAAATACCTAAAGATTGTTGGTAACTGTTTCATAGTGTGGCTGAAAAAAAATCATCCATGTTGCCTCTTTTTTCACATCTTGCCTCTGATCAACCCTGCCTCTTTAGTCGTACTTGAAAGAAATCAAGTCAACAACATTCAGCAGTCAGAGACCCTAAAATAGTAAGCAGCTGGCAGCAGGTTAAGCACACACCAGCACACATGCAATCATTCAAATTTCGTACCTGGCAAATAAGGCTAACAATTTATGCTTTGATCTGACTTGATTATTTGAAAAAATTGCTTTTCTGTGGCATAAATATAGATGCTCTTCTGTCTTGCAGCCACATTTCTCCCTAGAAAGCCACATTAATCGTAGGATTCCCTTACAAGGAAACTAGTAGAATGATTTATTCTAAATGGTAAACTAATAAAAAGGTATCCACTAGTGCTTGTGAAGTTCAAAAAATATTGTCTTCCTTCTTTGCCCCTCTGGTTGAAATTAGCTGGTTTCAGTCCCTTAATATTTAGTGTTTACCATGTGCCAGGCACTGTTGCTGCAAAAAATAACGGTACTGAAGAAGGCAAACCAAGTCCCTGTCCATGGTGGTTGCATTCCAAGGGAGAGGGAGCTAGATAATAAACATGTAAATAAATAAATACAATTTCAGGAACTAAGTGCCATGAATAAGATTAAATAGGGTAATATGGCAGATAGAACCTGAGGGGGGATGTGGTTATTTGGTGACATCTGAGTTGAGACCTGAAGGCTGAGAAGAGGGCAGTAGTGTGGCCTTCTAGGGAGGAGCTCTGCTAGCAAAGAAAAAGCAAGTGCAAAGGATCTGGGGTAGAAATGAACCTGGTGTGGGGTCCCTGGGTGGCTCAGTCAGTTAAGCATCTGCCTTTGGCTCACGTCCTGATCCCAGGGTCCTGGGATTGAGCCCCCCATGGGGCTCCTTGCTCAGCAGGGAGTCTGCTTCTTTTCCTTTTGCCCCTCCCCACTCTTCACTTGTGCTCTCTTTGTCTCTCTCAAATAAATAAGATCCTAAAACAAACAAACAAACAAACAAACAAAAGAAATGAACCTGGTGTATGTGAGGGCAGAAAGATGGGCAGTGGGGCTGGAGCAGAGCAAGAGGGACAGCTTAGAAAGGGATGAGGAGATGAGACTTAAGAGGGAAGCCCAACTAGATCAAAGACCCACAGGAAATTTATGGAGGATTTAAAGCAGGAAAGCTGTTCAATATTATCAAAGCCATCTATGAAAAACCCACCGCAAATACCATTCTCAATGGAGAAAAACTGAAAGCTTTTCCGCTAAGGTCAGGAACACGGCAGGGATGTCCATTATCACCACTGCTATTCAACATAGTACTAGAAGTCCTAGCCTCAGCAATCAGACAACAAAAGGAAATTAAAGGCATCCAAATCGGCAAAGAAGAAGTCAAACTATCACTCTTCGCAGATGATATGATACTATATGTGGAAAACCCAAAAGACTCCACTCCAAAGCTGCTAGAACTTGTACAGGAATTCAGTAAAGTGTCAGGATATAAAATCAATGCCCAGAAATCAGTTGCATTTCTCTACACCAACAACAAGACAGAAGAAAGAGAAGTTAAGGAGTCAATCCCATTTACAATTGAACCCAAAACTATAAGATACCTAGGAATAAACCTAACCAAAGAGGCTAAGAATCTGTACTCAGAAAACTATAAAGTACTCACGAAAGAAATTGAGGAAGACACAAAGAAATGGAAAAATGTTCCATGCTCCTGGATTGGAAGAACAAATATTGTGAAAATGTCTATGCTACCTAAAGCAATCTACACATTTAATGCAATTCCTATCAAAGTACCATCCATTTTTTTCAAAGAAATGGAACAAATAATCCTAAAATTTATATGGAACAAGAAAAGACCTCGAATAGCCAAAGGAATACTGAAAAAGAAAACCAAAGCTGGTGGCATCACAATTCTGGACTTCAAGCTCTATTACAAAGCTGTCATCATCAAGACAGCATGGTACTGGCACAAAAACAGAAAAATACATCGATGGAACAGAATAGAGAGCCCAGAAATAGACCCTCAACTCTATGGTCAACTAATCTTCGACAAAGCAGGAAAGAATGTCCAATGGAAAAAAGACAGCCTCTTCAATAAATGGTATTGGGAAAACTGGACAGCCATATGCAGAAAAATGAAATTGGACCATTTCCTTACACCACACACAAAAATAGACTCAAAATGGATGAAGGACCTCAATGTGAGAAAGGAATCCATCAAAATCCTTGAGGAGAGTACAGGCAGCAACCTCTTCGACCTCAGCTGCAGCAACATCTTCCTAGGAACATTGCCAAAGGCAAGGGAATTAAGGGCAAAAATGAACTACTGGGATTTCATTAAGATCAAAAGCTTTTGCACAGCAAAGGAAACAGTTAACAAAACCAAAAGACAACTGACAGAATGGGAGAAGATATTTGCAAACGACATATCAGATAAAGGGCTAGTGTCCAAAATCTATAAAGAACTTAGCAAACTCAACACCCAAAGAACAAATAATCCAATCAAGAAATGGGCAGAAGACATGAACAGACATTTCTGCAAAGAAGACATCCAGATGGCCAACAGACACATGAAAAAGTACTCCATATCACTCGGCATCAGGGAAATACAAATCAAAACCACAATGAGATATCACCTCACACCAGTCAGAATGGCTAAAATTAATAAGTCAGGAAATGACAGATGCTGGCGAGGATGCGGAGAAAGGGGAACCCTCCTATACTATTGGTGGGAATGCAAGTTGGTGCAACCACTCTGGAAAACAGCATGGAGGTTCCTCAAAATGTTGAAAATAGAACTACCCTATGACTCAGCAATTGCACTACTGGGTACTTACCCTGAAGATACAAACGTAGTGATCCGAAGGGGCACTGCACCCGAATGTTTATAGCAGCAATGTCTACAATAGCCAAACTATGGAAAGAACCTAAATGTCCATTCACAGATGAATGGATAAAGAAGATGTGGTATATATACACAATGGAATACTATGCAGCCATCAAAAGAAATGAAATCTTGCCATTTGTGATGATGTGGATGGAATTAGAGGGTATCATGCTTAGTGAAACAAGTCAATTGGAGAAAGACAACTATCATATGATCTCCCTGATATGAAGAAGTGGAGATGCAACATGGGGGGGCGGTTACGCGGGTAGGAGAAGAATAAATGAAATAAGATGGGATTGGGAGTGACTCTTAATAAGTGTCTCTTAATCTCACAAAACAAACTGAGGGTTGCTGGGGGGAGGGGGGTTGAAAGAGGGGGGTGGGGTTATGGACATTGGGGAGGGTTTGTGCTATGGTGAGTGCTGTGAAGTGTGTAAACCTGGCGATTCACAGACCTGTACCCCTGGGGACAAAAATATATGTTTATAAAAAATAAAAAATTTTTAAAAAAGCAGGAAAGCTGGGAAGTTGATACAATCTAACTGATATGTGAAAAAGATACGTCTGGGGCTTTGTGGAGAATGGATTGTAGGAATTAAACACAGAAATGGGGAGACAATGGCTGGGAGGAGACAATTGCAGGAGCTGGTGGCTTGGCCTAGGGTTTCAGTAAAGAGGACATGCTGGCCCATACAGTGCTTCTGTGAAGATGAGAACGTCTCCCCTTCCCCTTAGTGGCCCCAAATACCAGGTGGATTAACTGTGGGGTGTGGAAGAGAAAGGAAGCCAGATGACTCAGGTTTGTACTGGCATAATGGGGTGGACTGTGGTGGAATCACTAGTTCACTTTTGGTCATGTTCACTTACAACACCATAAAGTAGGTGTACCCATTTCCTAATATGCAAACTTAGTAGCATTTATCACACGGACAAAGTCAAGTAGTTTGGCTATGGAAGGAAGTTACCACTTTGACCAGCACCGGAAACCTTATGCTGACGTTATGGAAATAGCATTTGTGAGATATCCAACCAACTTATGTTGCCTTCCTAGTAAACCCTTGTCCACATGGCTCCCCCACCCATTGAGTCAATGGCATGCATTGAGTTACAGAGAGCGAGTGAGAGAGAGAGAGAGAGAGAAAAAAAAAAAAAAAACAGCCAAGAATGGGTAAGTCATCATTTAGCTTTGAGTTTCAAAGTAGGATTTTTAAAAAATCCGGGCAAGACAATAGTTTGAAATCAACTGCTTTTGACTAGCAAAGGCCAGACTGTGTTGAGAGGGGAAAAAAAAATGTAACTTTATCTATCAATGAGGCAGAGCTTGGAGAACTGCCCCTGAGCAGATCGCAGATAGTGCCAGGAAGAACACAGGATATGATGTCAGAGTCATTTTCCCATGAAAGGAAAAAAAGATCAAGTTTAAGCAGCAGGCAGGAAGTTGAAAGATTCAGAGGGTATAAGCTCAGGCTTGCCCTAGGCGAGTGGTGGCAGAGTCCTAAAGCTGAAGAGATGTGTACCCAGCTTCCCATTTGGAACCAGCCGACTACACAAAAGTGGATATGCTGTGGTTAGGTAACAAGAAGCCTTATGACCGTGCTTCCAGTTCTAGGCCTGTGTGTTTTCTGTAGGAGAGAATGGCAAAGGCTAACAGGATGAATGGGCTGGAGGAGGCCTGGCTTTGGGCCAAGAAGGTGCGAGAGTCATTACCCCTGCAGGCTGTGGCAGGGACTGTAGCTGTTGGTAGAATGTGGATCTGGTGTAGGCCCAAAGCCTGGCGAGAACAATCTCCTCACCAGAGGAAGCTGGGAAGGCCTGGATATTGGCAGACAGACTTTCCCTGCAGCTCTCCTGCAGAAGAGAAGCCTGGGGATGAAGGACAAATACTGAGGAAGGACTGAGGGTTTGCCAAGATAGACTGTTTTAAATCTAAAGGGACTGAGCTATGCTTAATCAGCAACATCAGGTTCTTTCCACTCACATGAGGAATGGGAGCTTTTTAGCAGGAAGTCATTATAGACAATAAATGTTTTATTTTATTGGCATATCTGATTTTTAGTGCATACATTTCAAGATTGCTACATTAAGAAAGTCTGTTTCTTTTTACTGAATGAGGAAAGCTCAGCTTGATGTACCTCACCCAAAATGGGGAGATGGGGAGAAAGGAAAAAAGAGGGCAAGGGTTGACTGTCCACATTGGATGCCTCCAGGGAAGTTAACTGGGACACAGAAGAGGGAGAAAGACATATTTTTTTACTGTATACTTTTTGTACCTTTTGCATTTGTGTCAGGCATAAGCATTAACTTTCAAAAATAAATTAAAATGGGAAAAAGAACAGATTCTGAAATTAAAAAAAAAAAATGCAGGGGCACCTGGCTGATTCAGTAGGTAGACCATACAATTCCTGGTCTCAGAGTTGTGAGTTTGAGCCCTGTATTGGGTGTAGAGATTACAAAAAAATAAATAAATAAACCAAAAAGGGCAGATACACAAAATCTGATAGTGAATGCTTGACAATTGACATGAAATACTTTTTATCTTGCCAGGAATCTTCTCTGTGCACCTTGTGGTTGTTCCTTTCATTGGCACTGATGTTTTGTAAGCTGTCCATCTTGCCTCTCCAGCTTGCCTATGCCGTCTGTGCTTTGTACCCCAAACACATACCATACATTCAGTAGGTAGGCCATCACTTCTATAGGGAAAATAATCCTACTGACCCAGTCTTGCTTGCCATCCTGGATTGAGGCGTGGAAAGGATTGATGAGGGGTATTTGTCCCCATGCTGGACACGTCTATCCCTTTGGCATCAAAGAGCAGCATGGAAGTAATGGAAAGAATTTGGGCACGGGAGTCAGACTCACCAGGACTGAGCCCTGCGAGCTTCAATTTGTTGAGTGAGACTTGAGTCTTCTTCCACACAGTGGAGTTCATACAAACCTCATTGGGCTACCCTAACAAAATGCTAGAATCATTCTGATTACTCCCAACCCCCAGTCCAAGAGAACAGAGATTAATTTTTGAAAAATTTTGCATCTGCCCAGACTCTGCATATCTCTTCTTCCCACCCCCGTTCTGTTGTACCTACCTTGATAAACCCTATTAGTATCTGCTATGGTCTGGGTTCAAGCCTTTAATTTAAAATGTAACTGGGCACAGGGCCACCTATAATGTCTATTTGTCAGTGTCCCTTGCAACTAGATGTCTCATGTTCTATGGCCAATGGATTTAAGTATGCGTAGCATATGGGCTTCTCCTGATCCTTCCTTCCTTCCTGCTTACTGGAACACAAACAAAAAGGAAGGAATTGAAGAAACTGCTGGACCAGGATGTGTAAGTCAAATCCTGAGGACAGTAAAACTAGGAGCTAGAAAGAGTCTTGGTTCTTGACACCTTGGTGCTCTACTTTGGCCTTATTAGTCTAGCTGGATTTTTGTGTAAGAGAGCAGTGAATCTCTTATGTTTACGTTACTTGGGCTTTTCTGTCACTTGTAACCTAATCTAATGAATATAACAAAGTTGCATCATGATCATTCTAACTTCTTCCCCCATACCAATCCTGGGGTTTCTAAATGCTAATGGTCAAATGACTAAGAGATCACAGCCAATACCTAGTACCTTCTCCCACCTCACCTGTGCTGCTTAGCAGTGTGTCCAGTTTTCTCCAGTAACCACTTCAGATCTCATTTGTTCTCTTCGAACTTTTCTCTCTTCCTTCTCCCGTTTCCTCTCAGCAGTTGGGTCTCTCCTTATTTCAGAAGGAAAATACAAAAACCCATTAGATAGGGACTATCCCCCCCATGACCCACTTCCTAGATTATCCATATCCACACCCATTTTTTTTCCTTTCCACCATTTACAGTGAGATTAGCTTCTGAAGGCTAATTCTTTCCCTTGCTAAGGACCCAGTCTCTTCCATCCTACTAAGAGACTACCCTACTACTGTCCATTATCTTCCTTCCTTATTCCCCTGGCTCCTTTTCAGTTTCAAGCATCCTCAAGTAGTTCTCATTTGCAAAACAAACACATAAAAACCTTCCTTCAGCCTTGCATTCCTGTCCAGTTTTCTCTTCTTCCCTGCTTCCCTCTCCTCCCTCTTCCCTCTCTAACACCCTCCCCAACTCCTCCTCTCCACAGTCAAACTACTTGACTTTTCCAGGATCTTCTCAAACTTCCAGAGCATGGTTTCTGCTCCCACCACTCCACAAAAATACTGTTGTCAAGGTCACCAACACCTTCCTTGTAGCCAAATCAATGGATATTTCTCAGTCCCCAACTTGCTTTGCTCCTCAGTAATGTGACTCTGTAGACCATCACTCCTTAATGCGTTCTCTTCTCTTAGCTTCCACATCACTTATCTCTCCTGGCTTTGTCTTTTTTTCCCAATGACATCTCTTTCTCAGTCCTTGTTATTTTTTTTTTTTTTTCTTTACTCCATAGATGTTAATCTTCCTGTCTGTCTAGGTCACGACTTCCTGGGAAGTTTCATTCACTTATAGGACCTCAGGCTGGTGATCCCCAAATCTTCATTACCATCTCCAAGGTGGATCTCATTTTGGGGCTTCAGAGCCATACATTCAACAAGCAACAGAGCAGCATCATGGATGTATTATAGTGATCTCAAACTACCTTCATCCCCACCCCCAGACCTGCTCTTCTGTTAGTCCAGTTCAGTAAATAAACAACCATCCATCTAATTGTCCAAAACAGTCATGGGTCTTCTTTAATCAATCATAAAGTCTTGCCAAGTTTACTCTTAAATGTGTTAAATATGTTTCAGATCCATCCACTTCTCTCCATTCTCAATGTTACTTCCCTCATGCAGTTCCCCACCATCTCTCCCTTGGGCTATTCTACAACTTAAGCTCTGCTTTCCAGTCGTGCACACCCATTCTCTGCAGTACAGCTGAGTGATTTTTCTTTCTTTCTTTTTTTTTTTTTTAAAGATTTACTTATTTGACAGAGAGAGACAGTGAGAGAGGGAACACAAGAAGGAGGAGTGGGAGAGGGAGAAGCAGGCTTCCTGCTGAGCAGGGAGCCTGAT
Organism: Enhydra lutris kenyoni; assembly: GCF_002288905.1. NCBI lineage: Eukaryota > Metazoa > Chordata > Mammalia > Carnivora > Mustelidae > Enhydra > Enhydra lutris. The sequence goes on from NW_019154102.1 coordinate 15,379,635, forward strand.
GTGGGGCTCGATCCCAGGACCCTGGGATCATGTCCCTAGCTGAAGGCAGATGCTTAACCATCTGAGCCACCCAGGGGACCCCCGAGTGATCTTTCAAAAGTGCAGATCTGCCCTTGGCATTCCCTGATTCCTTGTGGCCATTAGTATAAAGCTTAATATCTTGGCTTTCTTGCAAAAGCTGTTGGATATGTCTCCAGCCTGTGTCTAGGCTTCTTCTCTTGCCATTTCCCTCCTTTTATTCTCCACTCGGCCACATTCAACTTCAGTTCCTCAAATATGTGCGGCTCTCTATTTGTGCTGAGACTCTGAACAGGCTAAGCTGTTTCCTCTGCTGGGAATCCTCTCCCCACTGCCCTCATCTGCCACCCTCCTTCATCCTTGGTTACCTCCCCCTTCTTTCAGGTCCCTGATTGTTATCACTTTCATCTAAAGAACCTTCTCTGACCTCTCAAGTTTGATTCAGTACCCCTCCTATGTGCTCTCTGCCAACCACAAAGACTGAGATCTTATTTCTGTCATAGCACTTACACATCACATTGTAATTATTTACTTACCCACTTCCTTTTACTAGATTTTTGGCATTATGAGGGTAGGGATCATTTCTATTTTACTCATCTTTATATCCCCAGTGTTTCCCGCTTAGTAGATGCTCAATATATTTTTAGTGACTACATGAACCCAAAGTAGGTATCTGGTATTCAATACATGTGTCCTTTTCTCAGTGGCTAAACTCATCTGAGTAGTCAGGCAATTGAGAGATACTCAGTGAAACAACGCTCCTGGTGAGTGAAAAGAAAGAATCCCTCTCTTTAGACATTTTTATTTAAAAATTTTTTAATATTGCTAAGTTTAACAAAGCTCTGGAAATTGTGACGCTCATTCAGAGAAAAAGATCAAATTAAAATCAGCTCTTGCTTTCCAATTAAGCTGTCAACAGGCTTCCTTCTTTGAGGTTTCCCCAGGAGTCCCACAGACTAAGGAAAGAGAAAAGGTTTATCTTAACTGTGAGCAAAGACCCTTATTAATTTCCTACTCCATGCAGAAGTGGAGTTCCTCTCTCTTCCATCTTGTGATCTCAAGTTGCTAAAAAATTAAAAATAGTTCTTCATCATTCATGAAGGATGAAGGGTCCACTTCTGCTCAAATATTCAATGAATATTTAACTGAATGCTGACTATATGCAAGACACCTCTTATTTGTCACAATCTCAGGTTTTAAGAAGGATCATTGGGGAGGGTATGTGCCATGGTGAGTACTGTGAAGTGTGTAAACCTGGCGATTCAGAGATCTGTACCCTGGGGCTAATAATACATTATATGTTAAAAAAAAATGAAAAAAAAAAAAACCTAAAAAAAAAAGGATCAAACTTTTGTCTTTTGCAAGTATTTTATTCTCTCGCAGACCTCCCTTCAAGAGGCCCCCTGGCCTTTAAGAAACAGAATGAAATCAGAGATATAGTTTCAGTCACAGTCATTCAAGTCTAAATCACATTACAGATTTAAGACACCAAAAAAATTTTTGCTCTGAGCTGTCTTTCTAATCATATTGATCATGATGCGTTGCACTACTTACATGCTCTAATCCAGTCATTCCAGATGGTCCCTAACTTATAATGATTTGACTTAACAATTTTCTTTTTTTTTTTTTTTTTTTGACTTAACAATTTTCTGACTTTATGATAGTTCAAAAGCGATATGCATTCAGTAGAACGAATTTTAAGTTTGGATCTTATTCCGGACTATCGATGGACAGTTTGAGCTCTTATGACACTGGGCAATAGCATCCCAGTCAGCCTTGCAATCAGGAGGGTAACAACCAATATACTTACACACATTCTGTCCCCATACAACCATTCTATTTTTCTCTCTCAATATAGTTCAGTAAATTACATGAGATATTCAGGACTTTATTATAAAATAGGCTTGGTTTCACCAACTGTGGGCACATGTAAGTGTTCTGAGCACAGTTAAGGTAGGTGAGGCTAAGCTATGATGTGCAGTAGTATTCAAAGTATTTTCAACTTAAGATATTTTCAACTTATAATGGGTTTATTGGAACGCAACCCCACTGTAAATCAAGGAAGATCTGTATATATTAGCCCCTGATACATGTTTGTTGGTCATAAAATAGTTTTCTCCCTGAGAAGATAATTGGTTCAGAAGGATCAGAAATTTTAGTGTTATTAAAAAACCCATTTCACTATCTCCAACTTCACTTAGAGAACTGAACTCCTGGAATTCTCCAAAAACATGGCATTACTTTTGTTGGCCCCCATGTAAGTTGAGCTTGCTTAAACACAACACCAGAAAACAGAAAGCCAATGCTGGCATTTCAGAAAAGCTGTGTTAGCTGGAAATAAAGCATGCAAACAGAAGCAAATGAAAGAGGGCCTTAAAAGTCACAGAGTGTTTGCCAGCCAGGAAGATAATGTCACTGCCTAAGATTCCATTTTGTTTCATTACACCTAGTTCTCCAAATAAATAAAGACTTCTATCACCTTTCCACATAAAGAGAAACTGAAAAAAAGCAGTCACAAAATAGGTTTTCTGGAAATATTCTCACTTGTTTGCGTGTAAATCTTCTCTAGTGAATGTGGTTACAGGTGAACTTATGATTCAGACCAAGGGTATTTCAGAATCCAGAAAGTTGACTGGTAGCTCAAAGTGTCGGCCATTATGAGCAACGATAATGACCTACATCAAATTAATGTAATATTCTCAGTAAAAATTTAAACTACTACATGTGTTGCCCATTCTTTCATTCATGTTTCTCTCATTTGATGGTATATTTTATGGGTGAGCAGGCTTAATTCATAATAAAGAAATACATAAAAAGGTTAAGATCAACTATCTATTCAAATTGCCATCATAACCAAATATTTTTGCAGATCAAAAAGATACTCAAACTGCTGTCATAGATCAACATATAACTAAATTGCAATACAGGCTAATATGGACAGATCCTTGGAATCTGTTAGGGGATTTCAGATGTTGCATCACTGCACTGACCTCTGTCCCCTCAAACTAGATAGACCCTTTCAGAAGTGTTTCAGCCATGAATAATTTGGAATATCCTTTTCGTTAGCCATTAAATGACTTAAAAATACTCAAACTGAAGGTAATCTCAGAATTTCTTTAAGACTCTCTGGTTCTGTTATATTTCAGAGAGGCTACTGAGCTCTTCAACTGAAGTTTTCTTAGTCTGGGACCATCTGCTCTGACAAGTCTCATTCCACACAAAGGACCAGCACCCAAGTCCTAAAGGCCTAAGATGAGGTAGTGAATGCACTGATGCCAAAGAGTCAGATTATCTTGTTCCCATAGGTTAGCAGGTAATGAGATTCTTAACCACAGTAGAGTCGGGGAGCTAAACATAAAAAGTATGTTGCAAAATTACAGGAAATGCTGGCCTCAGCATAACTGGATCATCTCCAAAAGGGGACTACTTATCTCCATATTTTCAAACTCCCCTCACTCAGTCTCTAGTTTTACAGCGAATAACTGCTCATTGTTACCTACTTTGATAAAAGAACATCTAAGCATTGGTATCTGGGGCCAGACTGGATTAAGGCTTGGACTCATGCCTTGTCTGAAGAATTCCTTATGTTTGTGAAATTCCACCCAGACATTTTCAATGGTCCTTTTGTATTTGAAGAGGAATTGAAACACTTTGGTAAATAAATATGGTCATATTTGAAGTCAGGAGTAATAATGAAACCATAAAAGCACCTTTAAACAAACCGTTGATTATAAACTCTCAACCTTTTAAACTCCTAAAGCACATGCCAAAGCGTAAACGTTCTCTTAGTGCTTGTCTGCAAAAGGCCACGTCTCAAGAGTAGTATCTCTGACTTTCGCTTCATCATATCACAGGTATCACTTCATAGTTATTTATATTTGTTACCTCTGCCACAAGATACCAACTTTGCATAGGACACCTCATTCAGGAATTCCTGCCACAGTTGAGTTCTTTGAATAAAATCAATAAAAAATATAATTAACTTTTGCATTCATGCAGTGTGACTAGTATAGAAATTACACTAACAAACTTGTTAGAATTTACACACTCAAGTGAACACTGTTTCTTTCAAAAAGTCATCTTGAGAGGCTATACTTATTCCAGAATTGTAAGCAGCTGTTTGGTGGGTGTGTGTGAGACAGAGATAGAGGGACAGAGAGCTCCAAGAAACTGCCAATCTCTTCTCGTTAGGATTCCTTCTTATAATGTCCACACCTGGACATGTGGATAATTACTATGGCTTCTCAGGGGAGAGGCACAATTAATTCTCAAATCCACCAACCCATCCCCAACCCCTGTTTACACTCAACTCTGAAAGTAATTACTTTAGGGATCCTAACATGTTGCTAAGACCCCTCTTATCATGTTACTAAGATCCTAATATGTTACTAAGAATTCCTTTCCTTACCCCTTCTCACCTGCACCTGAGCCCATCTCTGCTTTGGGAGCTCTTACCTGCTGTAGGTATTTGAAGTCATTTTGTAGGAATGTCCTTGTACAGCTAGGTACAACTGTCAACTACTGTTTCTCTACCTAGGGAACTCTTCCTTGTAAGGGCCTATTCAGCCAGAGCAGCCTCACCCTGGTTGAACTGCCATTTTGTTGTAAAACTTAAATTGACGTTGCCCCCCCCACCCCCAGGAACTTACTTAAAAGCAAGTCCGGGAAACCAGTCCCAGGTAACAAAGTCCAAATACAAGGGTGGGTCAGGCCAGGTGGAGGTATTCAATCTGTGGCGGTGCATACTGTCTCCTAGCTAACAAGGAGTATGGGCCCCGCCCTTTGGGCACCTTTGGGGCGCCAATTCTGAACTAGGTGATAGGCTGGTTCAAATGTCTACTAGGGTAAATTGTAATTCAATTGGTCACCTAGCATCACTGTGGAGTTTCCTGTGTGTGTTACAATCTCATTGGCCACCTGTGTGTGGCCAGGCCCAACCACATGGCCTTTGCTCTATAAAAGGTAGTCTGGAAAGCAGGGAGGGGTCGTCCTCCGTGTAGTGGCGGCCCCAACCGGTCTGTTTGACAGTTGGTCTGATTCCTGATGCTTGGCGCGAAATAAAGTTTTGCTTGACCTTCGCTTTGTATCAGTCTTGCTCCTTTAAAAACGGACCCATTATTGGGGTACCCAATTTTGGGGGGACCCAACACCTTCATGATTCAAGCTTTGGACAACTTTATGGGCACTTAGGATTCAGGTGACTATTGTTAATTACATCATGGATTAAAAAAGATTTTGGGTTGCTTGACAATGCAATAATTTTAACTTTATTTTTTTTAAGATTTTATTTATTTAACAGAGAGATCACAAATAGGCAGAGAGGTAGGCAGAGAGAGAGGGGGAAGCAGGCTCCCTGCAGAGCAGAGAGCCCACTGTGGGGCTTGATTCCAGGACCCTGAGATCATGACTTGAGCTGAAGGCAGAGGCTTAACCCACTGAGCCATCCTGGCACCCCTAATTTTAACATTTTAATGAGACATTACATCACCATTTCAAATAACTCATTTTCCAAAGGTTGTTTGACAAAGAAGCCAATTCAAAATGAGGAGTATCTGAACGTGCTGCATTCCCGTATAGGTGTGGTATGCAAAACAATTGTGCTAACCACACAATAAACAGATAAAGGGAAAGAAGAGCCTTGTCACTGAGTGAGTGCTCCTGTTAGCTGAATGATTCATGCAGAGTACCAAAGGACTATTAGTCAAACTACTGCACGTTTTCTCACTTCCTCTTGTCTTTCATTTCCAAACTAGGCAGCCTTTTAGTTGAAAGAATTCTGAAGCAGATCATCCCCTACAATTGGGAATCATTGTTTATAACACTAGGACAGTTGATGTTTTGACTCTACTGGCACTTATAATTTAAAAATAGAAACTATTAAAGTGCAACATAGTTATCTCTGCTTCAACAAACAAAACTTGGGAATTTAACTGAAACTTGGTGACCTAAGTCCCTGAATTAGGTGGACATAGGAAACAGAGGTTCTAGTACCAAATTTATCAGTCAAGAGCCACTTTGCCTGACTAGGCTTTGGTTTCTCAACTGTAACTTGCTTGATGGAGGGATAGTCCTAGTTTCATATTCTGTATTTTTAATAATAGTTACACAGTAATATGATATAGTAGCACTTTAGGAAATTCCAAGGTGGACAGATCTTAATTTTCCCTTTCAGTCTTGGATTGATTTTTGTGCCTTTCCTACCAAAGACAGGCCTTCAAGTCTGGATGACATACTTTTGGGCTGTAATTGATATTCCTTGTCTTTTCTCCAGGAGAATCCTTTTTGTTCTCTTCTGGCATCATCCCTGGGTTTCTTTTTGTTGCCCAGTAACCTACTATTGTCACCTTTTGTTATGTCTCTACATTTTCCATTTTTCTCTTTTCAGCCAATAAAAACCATTTTCTGATCAAACAAATAGCTTCTGTAACCTTCATTCTTTTGACTGTTTTTAATGCTCCTACTTAGAGACTGTTTTGGTAGCTAATAGTTCAGAGTTCTAACAGTTTCCTACAATTACCTAAGAAATAGTTTTTGAGCATCTACCTTGTGCGAGGGACCATGATAGCTCATCAACTGGGTTAAGAATTCCTTCAGTGTGGGGCACCTGGGTGGCTCAGTGGGTTAAAGCCTCTGCCTTCGGCTCAGGTCATGATATCAGGGTCCTGGGATGGAGCCCCACATCGGGCTCTCTGCTCAGTGGGGAGCCTGCTTCCTCCTCTCTCTCTGTTTACTTGTGGTCTCTGTCAAATAAATAAATAAAAATCTTTAAAAAAAAAAAAAAGAATTCCTTCAGTGTGTTCTCTCATTAAAGTGGGGAAGGAGCAGATAGGACACCAGAAGCACAGGCAACAAAAGCAAAAATAAACAAGTGGTACAATATCAAACTAAAACCCTTTTGCGCAGCACAGCAAACAACAGAATTTCGAAAAGGCAACCTGTGGAATGGGAGAATTTATTTGCAAACTGTATCTGATAAGAAACTCATACGATTCAATAGTTTTAAAAAAACAACTAAAGTTGATTTAAAAAAATGGGCTAAGGACTTGAATAGCTATTTCTCTTAAGAAGATATACAAACGGCCAATAAGTATATGAAAATGCTCAATGTCACTAGTCATCAAGGAAATGCAAATCAAAACCACAGGGAGATGTCATTTCATATCTATCAGGTTGGGTCTTTTTAAAAGACATTTTATTTATTCACTTGAGAGAGACAGAGCAAGCAAGAGCACAGCTGGAGGGGGTGAGAGGGAGAAGCAGACTCCCTGCTGGGCAGGAAGCCCAACACAGGGCTGGATCTCAGGACCCTGGGATCATGACCTGAGCTGAAGGCAGACATTTAACTGAGACACCCAGGTGCCAGTCAGGTTGACTATTAAAAAAAAAAAAAGACAACAAAGCACTGGCAAGATTGTAGAGAAATTGGAATTCTTGCACACTGTTGGTGGAAATGCAAAATGGTGCAGTCACTATGGAACACACACACACACACACACACACACACACACACAATCCTCAAGAAGTTAAAAATATAACTACCATTTGATCCAGCAATCCCGTTTCTGGGTATTACCCAAGAGAATTGAAATCAGGTTCCAGAGGAGATACTAGCACTCCCATGTTCACCATGATACTATTCACAAGAGCGAAGGTATGGGAACAACCTAAAAGTCCAACAGGTGAACAGATAAAGAAAATATGGTATATACATACTCTGGAATGCAATTCAGCCTTAAAAAAGAAATTTTACAATATGCAATATGGATAATACCTTAAGGACATTGTGTTAAGTGAAATAAGCCAGTCACAGAAAGACAATCCTGCATGAATCTACCTATATGAAGGAATGGCACTATTTCCCGGATGTGAATTTCTCTGGTTGTAGGATTAGAAATGATCGTGAGTTTCTTCATCAGTGAGTTTGCTGTTACTTTCTAAGCAGCTGCCCGGATCTTATAACTGATCATGTTGCCCTTACCGAATAACCCACTAAACACCTTTGTGCTAGACTGATTTGTGACTCTCATCTAACAAGTCTATAGGTCTTCATTAAATCCATTCATGTACTCATGCCACTTCTGGTTCTATCTTACTTTGTTCTAATTTCAAACCCTTTTTTTTTTATTGTTGTTCATTTAAAAATTTTTGTTATTGATGTTTTAATCTTCTTAATTATAATTTTGGTTAGCTACCATAAATCATTTTAAAAACAGTGAAAGAAATAGACTTCAAATCCCACTCAATAAAAAAGGGGTAAGGAGCAAACATGGTGGCTTTGTAAACAGGAATGGAGCAAGAATTTCTTTTTTTTCTTAAAGATTTTATTTATTCATTTGACAGAGATCACAAGTAGGCAGAGAGGCAGGCAGAGAGAAAGGAAGGGAAGCAGGCTGCCTGCTGAGCAGAGAGCCTGATGCAGGGCTCGATCCCAGGACCCTGAGATCATTTACCTGAGCTGAGGGCAGAGGCTTTAACCCACTGAGCCACCCAGGTGCCCTGGAGCAAGAATTTCAAGGTTCAAATTCCAACTTCTGTAGTCATGGGCCATGTGAACCTTGGGCAAGATACTAGAATACAATGTACCTGGTTTTTGTCATGAAATGGACATGAATTCCTGTGTCACAGAGCTCTTTTCAGCTTTAAATAATCTATGTAAAATTGTGCATTTAGAACAGTGCTTGACACATAACAAATAGTCATATGTTAGTTGTGAGGAATTTATTTTATGCTGTGGTTGAACTTTAACACACGTAGCTGAGTTTACAATCTAATGTCAACCTAAACAGACCAGTATTCCCACCAGATCATCTAACAGAATGTTTGGACATGATGCTTTACAACAGTCACTAGGGAAGCTCTGATACTCTGATCTCATTTACTCTGTTTTCTGCTGACAGTATTATCAAATACAGGCATACTTCTTTAAGGGAAGCTGAATATTGAAATCTGGATTTATAGGTTCAAGATTTGTTTTCTGGGGGCACCTGGGTGGCTCAGTTGGTTGGGCGACTGCCTTTGGCTCAGGTCATGGTTCCAGAGTCCTGGGATCGAGTCCCGCATTGGGCTCCCAACTCCATGGGGAGTCTGCTTCTCCTTCTGACCTTCTCTGCTCTCATGCTCTCTCTCACTCTCTCAATCTCTCAAATAAATAAATAAAATCTTTAAAAAAAAATTTTGTTTTCTGTAAACATCTGAATATTTGACATTTTTAAAAACAAAACACAACTTGTACTTTGCCAGAAAGAATTTGAAGCAGCAAAATATTAAGATTCTAAGGACTTTTTTTTGTTCTTAGCCAGAGGACTTTTTTGTTTTTGTTTTTTTTTAAGGCAAGAGCAACAGAAAAAAGATGTACATGAAGAGAAGGGAGAAAAACTGTATTAGAACACGTTGGTTAAAGGAAGTTACTATAGTTGAAAACAGAACTGCATTTCCTCAGAGGGCAGCCAAAGCAAAGAGACAAACATGAGAGGTGTCCCAACTCTATCTAATGACAGGAAGTTTGCCATTAATCAGGAGAACCACTTTTTGTTTCTAAGCTAACAGAGCATGTATGGAGAACTTTGTTCATGATGGTTAAGAACTTTGACAGCAGGGGCACCTAGGTGGCTCAGTGGGTTAAGCCTCTGCCTTCTGTTCACGTCCTGATTTCAGGGTCTTGGTATTGAGTCCCGCATGGGGCTCTCTACTCAGGGGGGAGGTTGCTTCCCACCCACCCCCTGCCTCTCTGCCTACTTGTGATCTCTGTCAAATAAATAAAATCTTAAAAAAAAAGAACTTTGACAGCAGCTTAAAAAAAGCAGAGCCAGCTTGCCTTTGGCAAGTACCTTGTCTAATAGAGGAGTCTCAGTCTAATGTTCAGGGCTCTGTTCCTGGTTCTCAAGTAGCGAGCCCTCCTCCCCAACTTCTCTTCTCATAATCTTCACTTTATTTAAATGGTAATTCTATTCTTCCAGTTGGTGAGGCCAAGTCATTCTTGACTCCTCTCCTTTTACACCCTATGTCTGATCTGCCGGCAAATATTGTCAGCTCTGCCTTCAAATATATCCAGATTCTGGTCACTTTTCAAACCGGCTCCACCGCCACCACTTTGACCCATGCCACCATCATTTCCTTCCAGGGTTACTGCAATGGTCTAACTGGTCTCCCCCTGATCACTTCAGTCTATTTGTATCTATAAAAAACATTAAGTCGGATCATGTTACTTTCCTGCTCAAATTCCTCCTATAGCTCCCATCTCTCTCAAAATAAAAACCAGCCTCAGGAGGCACTCCATGATCTAGTTTCATCCCTTTTCCTCTTTGGCCTTACCAATTACTCCTCCCTCTCATACTATATAGCTACACTGCCATTTTGCTATTACAGAAATATTCCAAGCACACTTTTACTTCAAGACTCTTGCAATTCTATTCCCTCTGTCTAAATGCTCTTCCCCTAAGTGTGGCTTTCCCTTGCTCTCCCTTTAATATTGCAAACACCCCACACCCATCACCCATGACATTTTGTATCTCCCTTTCCTGCTTTATTTGAACCTTCAGCACTATTCACTATCTATCATGCTGTGTCTTTTATTTTTCTTATTCACTTTTATCTTCCCCACTAAAATATAAGCCCCATGAAGGCAGGTATTTTTTTCCTGTTAAATCACCCAGTGTGGCTTGGTGTGTAGCAGATACTCAAATATCTGTTGCAAGCATGTGTAGATAAAATTTGAGGGGATGGTCTTAAAGTATACTTATTTCTGAAAGTGGGAGTGGGTGACAGAATAATATAGTTCCCCAAGCAGTATTTTGGTAATCTGATTTGCTACAGGGTTAATGCTTGGAACACAAATTACGAAAGAATGGATCATAGATCTCTTAGCTAGTGGTCTCTAAAGTAGAATAAAACAGTTAGATAACCCATCAGGATGAGGGCCCAAGTGTTTAAATTTATATGAAAAATATAGTCCTAAAGAATAATGGATGGACTTTCACTGGTGCCCTCACTCACTCAGTCTATGTGTCAGAAGATCATGCATCACCCATGGCTCTTGAGGTATCCTGAGAGAAAAGTAGAATAGGAGTACTCAGGTTAGATGTAATTATATATTTATTTACATTATTATATATTCCTATCCTATTTTAAATGTTCCAGAATATTTTTAAAATGGTAGAAGTAAGCAATTATAGCTTCCAGAAGATAGCCTGGTAAAAGACTCCTCCTTCGGGTTATTTAGCCTATCTCACATCAAGACCCTAACATTTTAGATGATGGGAACTTCCCTATATAAATTAAGGGACATTTAGATTGTAAGATCACTTTGATAAAAGAGTTAAGCCGTAAAGATGATCTTTCTTTCAAGTACATTTGGGAGATCTAAATACGACTTTTTCTCCTTGGCCAGGATACTGATATTCCTTTAATACAACTAAGTAACTAAAAGTGTTCTATTAGGCATCAGCAAAATGACAGAACCAATATTCAAAATGCTTGAACAGAAATACACCTAATGATTTAAATTATTGGAGTTTTCAAAACTTGGAATTTGGTAGAAAATGAACCTAACTTTTCATAGTCAGTGAAGCACTGTCTAGTATCACACTCTTGCAGAGAGCCAACTCCGTAGCAGGACTTAACTAAAGCATCAATTATTCGACCACTAAACAAAGTTCTTTTATTAATAAGTAAGAGATGCTTTCCCAAAAGAACCAGAGATTTGAAGTGTTACATTAAATGCAAATTCTTTATCTATTTCAAGTGAGTATTTTTGAAGTCAGGGGTAGATTTGTCCACAAGTTTTCATTTCTGGTTTCCCATTCTCAGTTATGCAAAAACGAACTCACAGAGACAAATTCAAGTATCTATTTTGAAAAGTATTTACTTAGTTTGAATAAATTAATTGCAAATAAAAATTAGCTACAATATATAGCCTGAATAGAAATGACTAGAACAAATACAACACAGGGCTTGATTTCCTTGCATTAGTCACAAAGCATGTGACTAGAAAACTTCAAAATCAATTATATTTCTTTGAAAAGGGGGTAACAGCAGTTACGGATACATCACAACTAGTAAACTTATAATACAAGTTTCCTGACATGCATTTCCTGAGTGAACCCAAATGATCATTTTTTAAAAACAAGGAAATTTTGACAAGTTGAATTAAAGTAAAATAGTTCATGGCTTCTAAGCAACAGGTTTTTTTTTTTAAACCAAAAGAAAATTCAGAACAGCATAGAAATAGTTATGATAAATTAAAGCTATACTACCACATACGAAAATTTGCTAGAGTCAATTATTACACAACTTTTGAACTAAAGGAAAAACAAATCAAAAGATTAAAAAAAAAGATTCTGTCTACTCTAAAAGTGTACTGATTTCTACAAGTGTCACAAAGGGTTTGATGTAGTGCAACTGTCTATACTTCCCTTGTGTATTAAAGAAAGGGGAGGGGAGGGAGTGAAGAAACGTTTTCTTGCTTCTTTAAGCAAAGAACTTATTGGAATGAGAGAATAAACATACCATGCAAGTATGTTCCTCTACTCGGCTGTCACTGGTGCTCATCTGCCAACCAAACATTTCCTTGAGTCACACGGTGGCAACTCTCCTTAGGATTCAAAGCCCACAAAGTTAAGGCTGGTCTGCTAGGTTAAAAAAAAAAGAGGGGGCACTATTGTCATTGAACCCTTTATATCTCTCTACATTTCTTAATGCCTGGATAAGATCACATACAGAATAATCAACTTATTTATTTTTCTAAAAGCAAATCAAGTCACTCTCCTCCTTGTTAATTTATGCGTCTTCTCATGAGAATTTTTTTTTTCTAGAAACAGTGAACAGATGAACCACAGTTTATATCTAAAAAATAAACTTGCCAAATGTTGCTGGTACTAAAAACAGATTAGTTATCATGGGAGAAAAATAGATAATCTAGATTAAATTGCATATTCAAAGGAGCATATAAAATGTTTCTTAGCATTTTTTGTTATATACTACACTTGAGAGAAACATTAAGAAAAAAACTTTCCTGATTATATTCAATGTGGTTAAAAACAAACAGCTCTTACACAATAATAATTAATATGAATTTGGTTTTACAAAGTATTTTAATTTACCAAATTCCATATTTAGAAGGGGTTAGGGAGAGAGGCTCTCTTGTCCTTCTTTCTAAGCTTGCAAATCCTTGAGCTGTGCTCACTAAACTACCATTCACACCAAGAGTGTGACACCATCGTTACCATGCTACTCTATCAAGAACATTCTAAGATGTTTTCTATAATAAAGATAAATAGAAAAAAGTTAATATACATGTTGCTGTATTTTACAATGTTTGCAACAAACTGTAAACTAACATAGTTTGAACCAACAGTACCCTCAGTTATATAAAACAATTTTTCAACACTGAGGATGGGTGATTCAAAAACACTAAAAGGAAGGCAACAAATTAGACTGTGTCTTTTCATCCTCAAAATATATTTCCAAAACTCAGAATTCAGAAGTCTGGTACTTTCAGAAATTCTTTTCCTTGAGTTTCCCAGATTTTTTGATCAGAAATTGTTACTTTTTATTATAAATGTTTAAAAAAATTCTTCATCTTAATGCAAATGACCAGAGCAGAGAAACTGTGACATGGACAACAGGTTGGAAAACCCAACTCACTTAGCTTATAAATTTATAATGTAGTCCTGGAGGACAACTGTCTGTTAGTCTAGAGGTCCTTGGAAAATAAGTCTGATGTAGCCTTGTTCACCAGCCAACTGATGTGCACAAAAGGGGCAGGCTGCATGAAAAGTATGAGTACCATGAGGAAGCGGGATCTGGGACCAATAAGCAGTTGTCTTTTCTGAACACACATGCCCACATGGGCTGAATGCATGGGTTGGAGGGCCGGCGTCCACATAAAATCCAGCTTCACATCCAAGCCACAGAGGGACATAGGGACCAACAGACCTACACATGGGACATTCACGATCTTTTCCATCACGTTCTTCTTTGTTTCCCCAGTTATGATAGCCATGCACATGGCCACAGTTTAGATACACCCATGGTTGTTTTTCATCGACAACATCTTTCCTCTTCATACTAGGAAATGCTAGTGTGTTGAACCCTACAGGGCATTGAGGTCGTGCTGCATTGATTTCCTGTCTTAAAGCTTCTAAATGCTTCACTGTAGGAGTGTGGGAAAGGCCTTCTGCAGTACGCCACAGCAACGTTGCACCGCAGAGGTCAATTAATGAGCCATCTTGTAACTGATTGGTTTCAATTTCCACCTAGAGGAAACAAGAATCAAAAAACACATTCACCACTATGTTTTCAATTTTTACATGAGAGTTTTGGTCTTATATACTCCTTACTCAAGAACTGAGATTTCCTATGATTATTACTAAATATAAGAAACTCTACTGGCAGTCATGAAAAATTTAAGTCTGAAAATCAAGGATAAAATATTGAACAGGAACATATTTCTTCTCAGCCTTATAGTAAAGACAATTTATGATTAAAACACCTGGCTACTCAGTAAGTCTAATATTTCCCATATATATCATGGCCAAAGAGGTAGAAAATACACAGTGTTATCTAATTTAGGAAAGCTCAGGTTTTAAAATATATTAACATAATATGAAAGAACAAATTTTTAAAGGTCCTGATTGAAACCTTAAGATAATACCCTCTAGTATAATATTTAGTGGTCAGCATTTTTGATAGACTTAAGTACTCTGTGTACAGCAAGAGATTTAAGTTTTTGGAATTATGTAATGCATTCAATCCAACACACCCAATGTGCTTAGTGGAAGTAAGTAAGAAGTTACATCTCAATACTTGCCATTTTTCCTCTCTGCTGGGCTGATCTGGTTTCCCGCAGGCTGAACACATTTCCACACACTGATATTTCTCTCCATATTCCAGGCTTGGAGTCTTCTGTGAACCCATTGCGTGGATGCATAACAAGAACGCCATTAGTGGTCAAACCATCCATCTGCCCATCTGATGTCTTCCATTTGGCAGCCTTCTCCTAGTAGCAATAAAAATAGTGAGCTTCCAGTTCTTTGGAATTCGGAAACAGAAATGGTTAAAAATAATGCACCATTCAGGAAAAAAGCTCTTTACCCCAAGAAAGATGTTTTTTGATGAGTCAAATCCTGCAGCATAAATCCGTGCTGTAAAGGGGGGATTCCGTTCACATATGATTCTACAGGCAAATCTTGATATAGTGCTTTGCACTGACTGTGTGTCAGAATTACTTTGGCTTCCAGGAACTGTGTCAGTTACTACAAAATCAATGGGACTTTCAGTCGACCGACCAATCTAAGGGAAAAAGAAATATCTATAAACCTATTGAAAGGAACACTGTGGAAAATCCATTCAAGAAAGGTACAAGAAAAAAAAAAGGTAGAAGAAGATGAAATCATTAAGCCTCTGAAATTTCTAAAGTGTAAACATAACTCTGAGAGCATTTACACCCTAGAAAACTAATCTGTCAAACTTGTTGTGACTTAATAATTATTTAGAGCATAGGAATAAGTAGGAACTTACCATCCAGAATATATGAAACCCTCAGGGAATGCAGAATTTAGGATGGCTGAGATTTCTAGATGGCTGCAGATTTTCATTTTAATCCCTTTGGATGGAAATATGGCTACCATGTATTTACCTTCTTTAACAGAATACAGTGAACATACACTATGTTATGATGACTCCAGGACATTGAATTATGAATACCATTTATATTACACTGAATGCAGTGATGTCTTCAGGTGCTATAGAGCAATGTACAAGAAGGCTGACCCTTATGTTATGGGTTTACATAGCTTCCTTTGAGGGCTTATGTATACTTTATAGATATTCTTGTGTGTTTTGTGAGGTTGTCAGCTATCACTTCTTGCGGTTGGGCATACCTGACTCTAGCAGCATACCCCTCCTCTAACTAGTCACTATTATTCTGCTGTGGGTTGAGAAATAAAAAAAAACTAAACTTTAAAGAATAGTATTTCAAAAGGTTCTTGGTAAATACCTAAAAGATTCTCTAGGGAGCAAAGAAAAGGAATTTTAGTGTGTGGCCTATGTGGCCTTAATTTTATATGCCTAGATGTCCTTTTTATTTTCTTCCTGGTTCTCAGCCGTATTTTAGAGAGACAAGGTTCCCAGATCAGAGTTCTGGTGGATGGGTGGGCAAATTAAACATCTTCAGAGGTACTAGCTAGTAAATAAATTTTCATTTTGAAAGATGAAAGTTGAGAAGAAAAAAAGGAAACAGATGACAGAACTGATCAAGTGTCACAGGGTTTTAAAGCAAACATTTAAAAATGATGAGTTCATTCATGTACTGGTTATAAAGTAATATCATAAAATTGAAGAAAGTGGATACTGAGAAAAAACACTGACCCTCTTCAATGATGATGACACTTCAAATTCATTCTTAGCGTAGTTGAGTCTCAAGAATTCCTCATAACCACACACTTTTAGATAAGATCCTTTTAGCATTTTTGTCCTATCATCAAGTATAAGACTTTCTTTAGTTTGGATAGTTTTAGAAGAAAACTGGCTGGTTAACAAACTTAAGATTGGATGTCCCTTTTCCTGTATTTTAAGATAGGATATCCAAAGAAAATGGTCTTAGCCTTTTGAAACTAAAAATAGTTCTAAGAATAAAAGACTCCCTTAGATCCAAAAGATGTAGGCCCAGGAATGGATTGAGGATTGGTATTTAGAATCAAGATATTCAGAAGGGCACTTATTTGGAAGGAGAGATTGTTCCAAAACAGTTGATATTTGATCTGTGTCTTAGAGGAGATTTAAGACATCAAAGCAATATTGGTCAAGATTGGTAAGAAGGAAGATATGTTAAGTATCTACAAAGAGAAAAAACCTATGTGATCATGATCAGTTGCCAAAATACAACTATGTGATAAGATAAATTTTAGTAATTCCTCCTCTTTCTAATTGCCACTATTAGCTTTAAGGTATAGATCTTATCATGTCATTCCCTCCCACTCTCATTAAAAACCCTAATGGTTCCTTACAGACTATTCAAACTTCTTAGTTTCTTATTTCTGTAATAATTAGAAACTGACTTCACAATTTGCATCCCACTGATGCAGCTTAATTTCCTATCATTGCTATTCACACAAAAAGTATATTGTAGCTGCAAGCAGCTCATCGGTCAATATTCTTCTTCTTCTTTTTTTATTTTGACAGACAGAGATCACAAGCAGTCAGAGAGACAGGCAGAGAGAGAGGAGGAAGCAGGCTCCCTGCTGAGCAGAGAGCCCGATGTGGGGCTCGATCCCAGGACCCTGGGATCATGACCTGAGCCGAAGGCAGAGGCTTTAACCCACTGAGTCACCCGGTGCCCCTCATTGGTCAATCTTCTACCACACTTTGCCATCTCTTTTGTCAGAATGCCTTTCTACTGGCTGGACTGATAAAATCCTACTCAAATTTCATTAAAACAAACAAACAAACAAACAAAAACAAAAACCAAACATATCTGGATAAAAAAGCACTACTATGAAGTCTTTCCCTCACCCTTCTTCAACCCAATCAGAAACTTGTATTTCATATTTAGACTGCCAGTGTACCACCTATGAATATAAGCAACTTGTAATGTCTCCTTTATTTACTAGTGTTAACCAATGCAGAGAGTCAGAGTTTGAATAGTTGATGAATTGAACAATAAATATTCTTTGTTCAGTGTGGAAGTCAGGCAATATCAGAATGGTTATAAAACCAGTTCCTCAAAGACTGGTTAATTTATCAGGGTAGTTTCGGATATATCTCTGTTGTTGTTGTTTTTTTTTTTTTTTTTTTTTGAATGTAGAAATGTTTGGATTTTTCACTGGTCTCATGCTTTGTAGAAAGAATATTATGAAGACTATTTAAGTAAAACTCTATTCCTTTATGAAAAGGAAAAAAAAATGTTGCAACTTATTTAAGGACCTTCATAAGATGGCAAAGACACTGTTCTCTATTTCAGAATGCCTGGTTTAATCCCAATTCTGCCCCCAACTAACTGTAGCCTTTAACTAACAAGACTTCAGTAACTTTATTGACAAAAAACAAGGGGTAAACAAATGAATACAAGGTATTTTCTGAAACAAAAATTCTAGTCTGGGGTCAAACATCTAGGTAACATCTTGACTTTTTAAAAAAGCTAATTAAGCGTATTTATTTTAACTGGTTGTCAGTGAAATAAAATGTGGAAAATCATCCTAAAGCTTGTGTTAGGTTCTCATTAAGATCCCAACCTTAATCTTCATTATGGGTGTTATTTATTTTAAATTTTTTTTTGGCAAAAGCAAGAAAGATAAACAAACATACATCCATACTCTGATATTAACTATAGAGACACAATTCTAAAAAATTCAGTATTCTACTGGAAGGGCTAGAGGGGAAAAAGTGACTTCAATGAGAAATATTTTGCTATTGGTTATAATTAAAGACATCTCCAGGCCTTTTCTGTTCAATCTTATAAAACAAAACAAAAAAAATTTGAGAAGTCACTGGGACAGTAATTGCAAAAGCAACATTATTGGGTACTTTATGTTCTATTTGTTTCCAAAAATCCAGGCTCTACAAAGCCAAACAAGAGAAGACATCATGGATTCTGTTTATATCTTTGGGTTTGACTGTTCTTTCATCTATTAAGTTTATGAAAACATCAGCACTGGATTGGTACAAAAAAGAGAGGAAAAAAAAAAAAAAAAACTTTAACTGCGTTAGTAGCCGAAAATATGTGCTAAAAAACAAGTCTGATCACAAACATGATATAGACAATTAGAGATTGCCTGTATATTTTGCTACCTAGAGAGAAAGGTGGGAAACAGTGGCAAAAAAAAGTCACAAGTATGTGCAGAATATTTGTTTTTTTTTTTTTTTTCTGGTAACAGCTAACTAAGCTATTTTTATAACCACTATTATTAATTGCTAAGTGTTTACCAGCTCCCTGGCCCAGCTTTGAGCACTTTACATGTACTAACACATTTAAGTCTCCTAAATGTCATATGAAGGAAGCTCTATTATCTACACTTCACAGGAGGAAACTGAGGCATAGAGTGATTAAGTAATGTTCACCAGAGCCCATTTCTTTTTTAGTATATGTGCTGCCGAAGCGAGCACAACCAGAGCCCATTTCTTAACCATGCTATGCTGACTTCTATATATGAGATTTAGAAATCAATATATATTTTAATGTAATACATGACTAAAATATGATAATCATTAAACTGACCACAGCATAAGTCACTGAAAATAGGTTGTCAACTTTTTTGTTTTTTTAAGGAAAAAAAAAAAAAAATTCAGATGTTATAGTACCTGAAACATATCAGTGTTGCTGTCATAAGTATATTCAACCACCACTGTCTGGGCCCGAGATAAGGTATATGATATGCTGTGCTGGTCCTTGTTGCTTATTGCCTAAGAAAGAAAATATTAATAGCAAAAATTAGCTGGTAGGCCAATCAAATCAAATTCAAAAAAGAAAAGTAATCTATCACATGTTTGACATATTTTCTCCCAAAATTTAAGATAGAAATTAGTAACTTTTCTGTAACGTGAGCTGTGATAGTAGTTACTCAGACTGAGTGGGGTGTACAAGAATACTTTGAAGATTCTAGAGTAAACATAATTTCATTGTATGAAAACACTGTAAAATCTGGGTTTCCCTTATAAATATTTTAAATTATAAAGTAATCAAAATGAGACCCCATGTAGAAACTGAAAATAGTACTCGATTATACTTTATTAAGGAGAAAATACAAAATTTTACAAGATAAGATTCTTATATTTAAAGTAATTCAGAGTTATAAACAAGTTAGCAACACGCAGAGTTAAATGTTTTTCTTAATCATTCTGTGACTCTATAGGTGACAAATATTTGCCATATGCTGGGCAAATACAGAAAAATTCGTAGAATGATTAAACCTTACACCAAAGGAAATGGACATAATGCTTACGACTGTACTTCTGACTTATCCCAAACTAAAACTAAAAACATTGCTAAAAAGAACTTTTCGGTTTTGTTTTTGGGCGTTTTCTATGTATTTGAGTTGAAGATAATATCAGAAAGGGGGAAAACCTGCACAAAGGAAGTGGAAACAGGTTGCGTAAAAGGAAAACAGATACAAAGACATAGAGCAAAGAAACTAAATTCAAAAAAACGTTTCTTAATTAGAACAGTGGCATTATAAAACCTTACTTGGTTTCAATTTGTAGGTAATCTGTAATAGATAAAGCTTTAAAATAATAGATTTAAAGTTAATTAAGGCTGTGAAATTTTCAAATATTTAAAGAAAATTTTAAAAAACCACCTGGGTACCAACTACCCTGCTTTATCAAAGCATAACAATGCCATTTTTGCTTCCGGTTTCTTAAATTCAACAGAGTATCAAGGCTGCTTACATGTTTCTCTCACTCTGCTCTCTTCATAGAGGTATCTAACCTCATTAATGCATGTAGATCATTCCCATGCATGTTGCTGATGTTTTAAAAATAAATATAAAATTGTTTATAGATTTTTAAAACCTATAATTACTTTAACTTAGCATAAAGCAATGATTTTTCAATCAAATAACTGCCCAGAATCTTGGAAGTAACGTGTTCTTAATGGCTAGAGAGATTTAAAAAACACAGGTTTTTGTGTACTTTGACATTGTAATCTCTGGCTTTTTTAGCAATTAAACCTAGTCTTAGATTAAGAGTAAGAACTATGTCTAGTTAAGTTCTCACTGGACTGAAAGGCAGAGTTTAACCTTATCCCAGATGACTGCCAGAACAGGGTATTTTAGATATAGGGATTATAACTATTTTCCCTCTGCTAGTGGTTCTCAACCAGAGGTAGTAGTAGCTGTGAAAGGGGCACTTGGAAATACGTAGGAGCATTTTCTGGCTGTGATTTGCAGGCTTACATGGCATTAGTGGTTGGGGACAACAGATGTAACAACCCTGCACAAAGAAGTGGCATACACCCAATGCAAGAGCACTGCTGCAGGGACAGGTCTGGCATCGAGCTCCTCGACGGGATGGGTCATTAGCTTTCATTCACTCTCACTACCTGCTTAGCACAACCTTTCTCTGCAAAGGAGCAAAAAGAAACACTTGAAAGAAATTGTCCCTTTTCTACATTTACTGGGTTTCAAGCAGTAATAGATGCGGCCGCATCAAGCCATGAAGACTGTTCTAGACACCATGTGGTATACAAAAATTCAATTAACTTCAGGGACTGGAGCTATGACCTAAAACAAGTCACCATATGCCAATTTCTCCATCTCTTGTTCATTTAACTTACAAAGATATATCTGAGGGGTATAATATTAATGCACATGTTGGAGCTGCCTAGCTAAAGATACAATTGCTTCCAGAAGATGAGAGACTTTGTAATTTTTATTCACTCAACACAATATCCAATACTAATTCTGTATTATGAAACTGGAAGTAGAAGAATTCACAGAAATGTAAAGATTTAAAATTCCCCCTAAACTGTCTATCACTCCAGGAAAAGCCCAAGTGTCCTGAAATGATGGCTCAGGTTCTGGATATTTTGGCAGGGAAAGAAAAAGGAGCCAATACAGTTGGGTATTTGCTCTTATAGTTTTGATTCAATTTAACAGTTAACTGTGGTCCATTTTGTTCAAGGCACTATGTTAAAAGCTTTGAGGCCCATAAAACAAGCAAACAAAAAAATAAGAGCATAAGCAGAATCTTTGATAAAGATCTCCTGTAAGAATCACACAATTAACCCTTAGTTTAAAAAAATCACCTCATCTAAACAATGCTTCTACTACCTGAGTATGCTTATTATAAACTACATTCATTGGCAAGGCCCCTCTAGTAACAGTGGAAACTCCCTACTTCTCAGGGTAGACATCTGTATAATTCTCAATACTAGATAAAGCCCTGGTCCCAACCTACCTTTTTAAAAATTTCTTATTGAAAGGGAATGTTTACTCCTAATTTCTACCCACTGATCCTGGTTTGTCATTAAAAAAAAAAAAAAAAGTCTGATGCCCTTCCATATGGCAGCCTTTCAAGTAATGTCTCCAAAGTGTCTGCTCCCATCGAAACAAAAGGAAACTTCTGGTACAGAATGTGAAGGGAACCCTAGAGAACATAAACAACATGTACGGGTCTTTCAATTTCTCAAGTTAACTTTAGTTTAATTTGGGTTTGTTTGCTTTTTACCTTTGCAGCCTGAGGAGTACAAGCGATATGCACAGTGCTGGGCTTCACCCCATTTGCCTTAGGTCTTTTAAACAAAGCAAACCTACTTTTCCTTCTTCCTCTGTCACCGTTTGGGAGAGATCCATTATACCTGGTGGGGGGAAAAAAGTTTAGGTGATCTCTTGTAAGAACCACACAATTCTGAAACAAATGTTTTACTTTGCCTTAAAATATGGATCGATCTCCAATTAATTATCTATTAGCACACTGTAAGTATCTCAAATTCCTTTCAGTAATTGCTGATCCCTAGACCAGCTGTCTTGAGTATGAAACAAAATGATATTCTGGTTACATTCCAAGCCACAAAGAAGTATTTTTTGGATTATAAATAGCTTTAAATTATCTGTATTTTTCTTCCCTTTTATTCAAGATAAACAAGAGCTGATTAATGGCATATCTGATTCCTTATGACTCATTCTATGTTTTTTAAAAGGTGGATGTTTGCATGTGCTAATACAACCTTTAAAAGTACAGTATGAATTGTCTAAAACAGAATCTCCTTTAATTGTCAACTAAATATTTTAAATAGCTTAACTTTTGAAATA
This sequence comes from Enhydra lutris kenyoni, assembly GCF_002288905.1. Classification (NCBI taxonomy): domain Eukaryota; kingdom Metazoa; phylum Chordata; class Mammalia; order Carnivora; family Mustelidae; genus Enhydra; species Enhydra lutris. The sequence goes on from NW_019154102.1 coordinate 15,402,395, forward strand.
AGAAATTTTTAGACTCATTTGATAAGTATGGTAAGTCTTAGGACATGAATGCACACATACACATTCACATTATGTTGGGAAAACCTATCCAATTAAGATGCCCGCTAAACAGTGACAAAACACATTTTTGTCATTCAGATCTTATAACCATTTCTCCATGATACTATATACATGTCCTGAAAATAAGCAAGTAAGTGAGGATTGGATAGGAAAGAAGTTCACAAGAAAACATTTGGGTGTTTACTGTGTATTAGGCACTATTGTGTTCTCTACCATATAGCACCTCATTTAATCCATCCTCATAAAAACTCTAGAGATTTGCATCACTCAGCTTTTACTGGTTAGGAATTTAAGTTATTCCTCAGGGGAATAAAATTCCTTAGAGGCTCAGGGAAATTAAGTCATTTTCTGAAGGTCACACAAGTGACAATGGAAATACTAGAATTTGAATCCAGGTGTTTGTGTCATGCTTTTTTGAATTCTTTTTTGCTTCATTTGGCCTGAGTAGTGGCTTAATAATAATCTCTCCTCATTCACTGTCCCCTGCCCCCTGACAAATCTTTGGTTTGTTTCCTGGTCTCTCATATATAGTTGGTCAATCTTGAAGGAAAATGAAGGAGGGACCAGGGACAGTTATGAGGTTGGAGGAGAATGTGATTGTAAAATGGCCTACAGTAGTGGCTGACAAGGAAGAGAAGGGGCTTTACTCAAACTGCCATATATAGAAATTATATTGATTCTTTACAAAAAATAAAACACACTGATTTCTGTTGGAGAAAGCCCTTGCTAATCTTGCTAGCCTTGCTAAGAGCTCAGAGTCACACCCCTTAGTTAATACAACACTAATTCTAGACTGTGTTTTGCCACCGGTCCCACTGTGGATCCTGACTGTTCTGTCTGCTTAGTTACTTGACTTGTTTCTCTTCTGGGGATATACTCTCTATTCCCAAACACTGTGTTTGTGTAGCTCAAAACTCTATTCTAAAGTAGCAATAACACCAAACTGACAACCTTATCCAGCTTTATTTCTCCTGAGGGCTGGAAAGAAGTATTATTTGTATTTTAAGAAATCAAGTGCCAGATACAGAGACAACTACTATGAGAAACTGCTGGGCTAAGAAAGGCAGTTTAAACCATATACTAAATTTTAAATTCCAGTCTTCAAATGACTCAAAATTCCTGAGAAGAATTTAACTTTGAATAATTTTTGGTAATTAGAAGCTGTTAGTCATTACTATATTAAGATCTATGTGATCTGAAGTTGTATTAAGTTGTTTTTGAGAAAAGAGATTTTTAGGTCTCAATGGGCCTTAGATGATCTTGTCTGTCATTTTTACTGAAGAGGAAACCAAGACCCAGAATGGTGAAGTGACTTGCCCAAGGTCATATAACTAGCAATGGTAGAATAGGCACTGGAATCTAGCATTCATGCCTTCTAGTCAAGCTCATTAACTCCATATTATCTTCTGACTTTCTCTCACTCTCTCTGAAACAAGGGACACATTCTCACTTAAACAAGAACTTGTACCAACATGACTAAAACATGTTGTTTCAAATATCTAAAGTCATATAATTGTTCCTAGAGCTGATTTCTAGACAGAAGAAAAGAAACATCGGGGGAAAGTAAAATTTGCAATTTCTAGTTTCTGAAATCTCTAGCTAATGGACTAATATTCTCAGTTTTGACAGTTAATGCAAGTTTAAACTGAATAAATTGAAATATGGAATCACCTGTTCCTTATTCTTTAGATTATGTCTATGTAAGTTGTATGGATGAGAACACTTAGGAAGCAAACAAGTAGTGAGACTCTGGGCTTCAGAGTCATCATATCTTTAGCCTGTACAACTCTATTACAAGAAGAATAGGACCATATGCATAAAGAAACAACTATCTCAGAAGGACAAAGGAACAAATAAATACTAACTTACGTGAAACGACCTAAACAGGGAAGGGATTTTGGTAAAGGCAGCTGAGGCAAACTCTTCTAAAAGATGGGACAGGGAAGACAAATGGAGTAATTATATGACTTTAGACATTTAGATTTTACATTTTTCATCTTTAAGAAGCTTTGTTCTTTCTGAGAGTAACGGTAAGGCAAAGTTTATGCATACCTGAGCACTTTTAAGAGATGGCATAAAAATGAGGATTAAGAGTTTCTTGATTTAACATTATCAGTATTATTTTGAGATAATTATCCTGTAGCTTTAAATCATTTTTGGAAATAGATAGGATATACAATCTAAAAAGTAATTTCAATCTGGATGTTAAAGTCACTATATATTATTCAATTTTATGTGTCATCAGATGGAGAAAACTTACCCTAAGACAATGAGTTCACCGTATTTTACTGGTGCTTTGGATGGATGATTTTCTTGATCAGGAGAAAACATGAGCTTGGCTGTCTTTCTCAAATCTTTGTTCACTGTTCAGGAGCCTTGGGACACCTTTTGCATTATCTCCTAGAGGCAAAAAGTTTTCATTAATAGTGTGAACAATGAATTTCAGTTTAAATAAAGATGTTATCTTCCAGCAGTCCTTGTGAGCACAATATTATGCAAAGTTATCATATAATACAGAAAGTGCATGACATTTTCCCCAATAATAGTTATATATTTAGTTCTACTATTTAAATAGTTTAAAAATGTAAATTTGGTAACTTTAGGAAGATGGAATAGGAGTAATTTTTCCCTATTATTTCCACTAAGTACAACTGCAAACTCTGGACATTATATACAAAACATAAGAAGACTCTAAAAAGTAGAGAGCAGACAGACCAGCTAGGGACCTTGGGGCACAAGGAGTGACACAGTGCTGAGTTTCTCTGCGTTTTCTTTATGGTTACTATATCTCAGATTTAGAGCTGAACAATCCAGCAATCTGGAAATAGCAATTGGCAGAGACAAAAAACAAATGAACAAACAAAAAGCCACCCCCAAAGCTTTATCTCTCCAGTTAAGGGAATGAGGAAGGGGCAGCCTTAGTAAGAGAGATAACTTTTGACAATAACTACTCTACTATAGCCAACCACCACAGAAAACACTGGCCCTACCACTGCCCACACAAGCAAGAGCCTAGTGGGGAGCCTAGACTTCCACCTCACAAGGCCATAATAAAGAAGCCTAGTCCCCTGCCCCCAACCAAGGTACTGTCAGGCAGCCAAGTAGGGATCCAAGACTTTCGCCCTGCTGGTTGGTAACATGCCCCCACCTCTACTCTAGCAGTGTCAGGGAAGCCTGGACTTCCATCGCCACATGGCAGTAACAAGGATTCCCTTGCGTTGGGTGTCAATGAAGGCTGAGTATGGAACCTGGACTTCTATGCCTATCTGGCAGTAAAAAGGAGGCAGCCACTATTCCCCAGCCAAGGCAATGAGAGAAAAAGACAGTGGAAATAGTAGGTTTAGGTAACATCCAGAGTCTCAGAACATAATACCAAAATGTCCAGGTTTCAACAGAAAACCATTCATTGTATTAAGAACTATAAAGATTTAAGACAATGCAAAAAAAAAAAAGCTGAGATGACAGAGATATCAGAATTACCTGACAAGGATTTTAAACCAATCATGATAAAAATGTAAGATGCAAACATATTTGAGACAAACAAAAAAGTCTGGACAAAGAGACAAAAATTTAAATGCTCACTTTTTAGGATGGGCTTACCAGCAGAATAAAAGTGACACAATAAAGAATCAGTGAACCAGAAGAGAGAAATTACTTAATCTGAACAATAGAGGGAAAACAGACAAGAAGAGGAAGAAGAGGAACAACAGAAGGAAAACAGACAAGAATAAGAGGAGGAAGAGGAGAAGGAAGGGGAGGAGGAGGGAAAATCAGTAAGAAGAAGGAGGAGAAGAAGGGAAAATACACAAGAAGAAGAAGAAGGAAGAGGAGGAGGGGGAGGAGGAGGGAAAATGGACAAGAAGACGAGGAAAAAAAAAATGAAGAAAGAACAGAGCCTCATGAACCTGTGGGATCACAGCAAAAGATCTAATATTTGTATCACTGGAACCCAGAAAGAGAAGAAAGAGAATGGAACTGAAAAAGTATTCATATAATGGCTGAAATCTTAGCAAAATTGGGAAAGAGAAACCACAACCACAGATTCAAGCTGAACAAAACTCACAGAGCATAAACCTAAAAAAATCCATGCCAAAATACATCATAGAAGCCAGAAGAAAGTAACATATCTTTTTCAGGTGTTGAAAGAAAAGAACTGTCAACCCAGAATCCTATACCTGGCAAAAATGGAGGGGAAATCAAGACAGTATCAGGTGAGAGAAAATTAAACAGAAGTTGTCACCACAGATCTACTCTATTAGAATGGCTAGCAGAAATTCTCTAAGAAGAAAACTGATAGAAGAATCCTGGAACATCAGAAAAGAAGAAAGAACATGGTAAGTAAAAATACAGGTAAATACAAAGAACTTTCCTTTTCTTGGATTTCTACAGTATGTCTGAAAGTCAAAGCAAAAATTATTAACACTGTCAGAGGTGGTTTCAAATGTATGTAAAGGAATATTTAAGACAATTATATATGGCACACCTTGGCATTTATCCTAGAGAAATGAAATGAAGACTTATGTTATAAAACCTGTACATGAATATCTTATAGCAGCCTTATTCATAATAGCCAAAAACTGGAAATAGTCCAGATGTTCTTTACTGAGTGAATGATTAAACTGTGGTACATTCATGTTGTGCACTAGTACTCAGCAATAAAAAGGAACACAGAAGAAATAACAAGGATGAATCTCTAGAGAATGATGCTGAGTTAAAAAAAAAAAAAGCTAACCTCAACAGGTTACATAAATGATTTTATTTATGTAACACTCTTAACATGACAGAATTATAGAAATGGGAAAAACAAAAATGCTTGCTAGGATGTTAAGGAGTAGGTGGGAATAAAAGGGAAGTAGGCGTGGCAACAGAAAGACAACAGAAAGGACCCCTGTGGTGATGGAAATGTTCTGTTTTTTACCAGTGTCAATATTCTGGTTGTGATATTTTACTATAGTTTTGCAAGATATTACAATTGGGGGGAACTGTGTGAAGGGTACACAGAATCTCTTGTCTTATTACTTATGACCACATATGAATTTACAGTGATCTCAAATTAAAAAGCTTAAGAATATAAATTTGACAGGAAAAACAAGACTAATATTTCTGATAAGCCAGAAGAAATGCTACAATAAACAATCCCCATAATACTATATCTATTTCATCAGCAGCTTAATGGGACTAGTTATTTCCTACATCTATTCTCTCCATGATCTTCCTGTTCGACCTGTTACAAAGGTTTTTCACAACTCTTACTAGCTAACCCATGACAGTCTCCTGACTTTATACTTCCACCAACAAGTTTCACAGGAAACAAAATGAATGAAAAATGCCTATTTGTCTTCTTCTGTAGTACAGTGAAATACAGCCTCTACAGCAGCACTTTTGGAGAGAAGGCAACAGACTATTTGTAGCCCAATGAGTAAGAACAAGTAAAAGAAGGCTTAACCATTCTGACCCTCTTTTAACCCTCATAACTGACATACACATTTAGACCAGCAATTCAAACACACTAATTTTTATTGTTAGTAAACTTAAGAAACACTGAGGTTATTTTAAATAAATAAAATATACTTAAGAACTATTTTTTAAAAATTTCCTCCATTCAAATACTCTACAAAATTCTCTCAACTCTCGGGGCACCTGGGTGGCTCAGTGGGTTAAGCCTCTGCCTTTGGCTCAGGTCATGATCTCAGGGTCCTGGGATCGAGCCCCACAGCATCGGGCTCTCTGCACAGCAGGGAGCCTGCTTCCCCCTCTCTCTGCCTGCCTCTCTGCCTACTTGTGATCTCTGTCTGTTGAATAAATAAAATCTTTAAAAAAAATTAAAAAAAAAATAGAGCTACAATTCTATGAAAAAAAAAATCCTCTCAACTCCCCAAAGAAATGTTTTATTTCAGTAAAATAAACAATACTGATCATATCCTCCATTTAGAAAAAGAAATAACATGAAGCTAACTAAAACCTTCAATGAAAAAATTGAAGAGTTTTAAAACAAATTAATTCAAATTAACCAAAGAACAATTTTGGTCCATTTACCAAGACCTTCTAATCTATATTAAATCAGATTTTAATATACAAACAAGAATTCATACCCTCTTATTCCCCCCCACAGAAACATCCCATTACAAAAAGCTGAGCAAAGCTTAATTAGAAGCTTTAACTGTGCTTTTCTTGTTAGAAATTAAAGTACTGCCATCAAACACAAAAAACATTGCTTTGATACATTTCTAACCAAGAACAGCAAAAATTAAAAATTTAATAACAAGAATTAAATTTAAAGTTTAAACTAAATTTTAATATTGTGTCTTTGTCTTGATTTAGACTCCGATTTAGAGTTACTTTCTATTTTTAGGAAGTGATAATTTTTCATTTATAGTAGTAAAATGTTCCTTTTAGAAACACTTAAAGAGGTAAGTCAATTTAATAGTATTAAATAGTATCGATAAGTACACATATATGGCCGAAATCTGAAAGTGATATATATGAATGCCCATATTTGGCTGATACTAGCGTATAGCATGGTTAACAAATATTAGCCTATGTTCTAGTTCTAGTTCTTTGAACAAAGCAATGTTCCCTCATTTCTAAAAATGATGGGACTAAAGTCGAATGAAGAGAATTTTAGAGCTGTAAAAAATACAGGACCATCTGGTTCTAACATAAGAATTTATAAGGAATGTACATGTAGGACTATAGATTTAGTCCCATCGCCTTGATAGCAAAAGGAACAATTTTTAGCTTTGACAAGTAACTGGAATAGGGCTAGCATACATCCACCATTCCATACTTCCTAGAGACCCTGGCCAAATTAGCCAAGGAAAATCAACAGACTTTCAATTATTCTTACTCTTCTTAGGTACCTTAGATTTTGGGATATTTTATCAGTAATATCAAAGTTTCAATCACGGGAACACACTCAAGCTTGGCTTTTACTTCTGTATCTAATAATCTGAAACCCATAATAAAACACTTTAGTGTACTTTTAGTACTTTAGTACTGTTTATACACTTAAATCACCCAAGATAAAGTTTTCTTAAGTTCAAAATGGTATATAACCAATGATATGTAACTTGGCATTCTTAAACTATGAATAACATATGTTATGACAGCTACTTCTGGAAACTTTCATTGTAATTCTAATACATGTTGTTGACAGGTTTTTGTTGGAAAGAAGTGTTAGAATCTTTACATGTTTTGAAGAGTCATGATTTTGAGTGGTTTAGAATCTTTAACAAAGCCAAGTTGCTAGATGGTGCTCTTGTACCCACCCTCCTTCTGTATTCTCTATATTTAAAATCTGAATAAAATACAGAATTCTTCAAAATTAATTCCTAAAGTCATTCCTAAATTCACTTGAGAATGTGAAATGAGTATCTCTATAAAGTATATTCCAGTGCCTCAATTACTGGCCCCACCTGTTGATACTCAATTAAGTTAGCTGGTTTGATCTCATATATTCAGTTCTATCCCAATGTAATGATCTAACAAAAAAAACATTAAATAGCATATGGGGCACCTGGGTGGCTCAGTGGGTTAAAGCCTCTGCCTTCTGCTCAGGTCATGATCCCGGGGTCCTGGGATCGAGCCCCGCATCAGGCTCTCTGGTCAGCGGGGAGCCTGCTTCCTTCTCTCTCTGCCTGCCTACTTGTGATCTCTGTCTGTCAAATAAATAAAATCTTAAAAAAAAAAAACAAAAACATTAAATAGCACAATTCTACCTGAGACTGGGAAAAAATGATAAGAAAAAAATCTTGCTAATAATAAGGCTGCTTCCTATAATACCTATTATTTTAAAACTCTGCTTGATCCTTAGAAAGTAAGCATGTTTTCATTGGCAGGGACCTTCCCTAGTTAAATTGTTTTAAAGAAACGCATTCTAAAATAGTGTTATTTTCTGTGTAGGCTGGGAAAACATAAAAAAAGAGCTATAAACTATATAGTTTTCTTATAAACAGTCTCATTAATTTGACTGATAAAACATTCCAATCATTTGTTGTTTAAAGTTTTGTATCAACTCTTCCCAAAGGAATGACTTTCTTTAACATATAATTGTCAGTTTCACTTAAAAGAAGGAAAACTAGGAAATCAATCTTTGTTCAAACTGCTCCCTCAGCATAACACGGTTTTTTTCTTTTATTTACATTGCACACAGCCTCTTGCTTACTACCTACTAAACACAGAACTCCTGCCCTGAAAAATAAAAAGAAGCAAAACAAATACTAAACAAAGAGCAAAACTGATCTTACGTAGATGTTTACATAATATTTTTAACACTTCTATTTTGGTGGGGAAGTGAATAGGCACAAAGGGATGCTGAGAAAAAAAACCACAAAAATGTTTTAAAACATGAAATGCTTCTTTTATGGTGAAAAATGGTGTGGACTGCATATATTATCTCTAATGAAACAGATTCCCATCTACACTAGAGTTCCCCTTTGGTTGATTTCAAAAGGATGACTCAAACAGAACTGTTTTGGTATATTTGTGGAGGAGCCATTTTATGAAACCAATTAAGCTACCATTGAAGGGAGGTGAATTTACAGCAGTTTTTTGATAAGAGTGAAAATCTAATCACCTTCTTTCACAATCAGCAGGATTAATAAGCAGCATTCTTCCATAAAAGAAAGGATAGAAGAAACAATGGAGCCAAAAGGAATATGAGGTTAATATTGCCTGTCAATGACTTTAAGCCTTTTAATATAGCAATGGAGGAAGTGAAGTCCACGTTCCCTTTCCCAAAATACAGGACACCCCCTGTGCAAACACCTAGTCTTCCCCCCATCAGGATAGCTAAATGACACACTGATATTCTACCACTTACAGGGACAAGATATTTTCATCCTGATGGGAAAGCAGTTAACATCTTTCACGTGGACAATATTTGCTCCTCTAAACTAGGGCTTCTCAACCTCAGCACTACCGATATTTTGATATTGTGGGGTGGCTGGCCTGTTCACTGCAGGAGGCTTGGTAGCACTCCTGGCCTTTCCACCCCTTAGGTGCCAGTGGCATCCCTACTTGTGATGATCAAAAATGTCCCACCTTCTCACCCTTCACCCTATGAGTACCACTGTTCTAATCTCAAATTGAGGATGACAGCTTGTTTTTAGGAGGGGAATTTCCCCTATTTTTGGCATAATACTTGGTACGTAGTAAGATAATTAACAAATGTTTGCTTTCTTACCTCATCATCTGATGTCTTAAATGGTTATTACTAAACCTTGTGTTAGGCAATGGCTTAGAAGGTAGCTGCAGTTTCAGTATTTTTTTAGAATTGATAAGAGTGGCTGGAAGTGAAAACTGAACTATCACCTTACCTTGATGGTGATTAATTATTAATATTTCTGTGCATTTAAAATATTTTAATATTGTAGCAACCTCTCTTAAGTGGTTGAAGGAAAGGGACTGGAGCTGGGGTGACCACAGAAGTAGTCTTACAGGACAGTGCGGGGTAGTCTGACATTTGGAGAAAGGCTAATCCGTGAGGGCCAGATAAGCAAATATCTTCTTGACCTAGGGGGCCCATATCTAGAGAAATTAAAAGCAAGCTTTGGAAAGCATAGGGGAATCTTTTTAAATCAAAAGGGGTGTCAACTTGAATCAACCTTGGATTAAAGTCTATCTTGCACTTGCACAGAATGTTAATTAGCAAAGTGCTTTCACATAAGGTTATTTTATTTGACCCTCACAATAGCCCTGTGAATTAGATAGGAAAGTCTTATTAACTCCATTTTCCAGATAAGGGAACTGAGTGTGTTAGTCAGAAAGGCCACTACTGGGTTCAAGGCCAAAAAGGTAATATCTGGCAAAGCTAGAACTGAAACCCATATATTAATTCAACATACATTAACTCATTTATCCCCATTTTATAAATAGAGAAACTGTGGCTCCTACAAGTTAAGTAGTCTGGGTTTTCTGATACCACAAATCAAATCCCATACAAGATTGGGTGGGGGTCCTTCCTAAATAAGAACAGGAGACTCTACTATGGGTTAGGAGAGAGACTAGAAAGTACACCTGGGTGAAATGAACTAAACAAGTTACTCTGGTATGGAATAGTAACAACTATGCAACTATAACTAGTGTTTTTTGAGATTGTTTGAAACTGTCACTTCCTCACTGCTCACTGTATTTGTCAATCCTGTTTCCTGGTAGCAACCAACAATAAAAGCTTCGTATATGAAGTGGACTTTGCATGGCTGTTTAAAAAATGGAAAGGGAGAAAGGAAACCAAGATGAAAAGCAGGTATTACACTAAGGCAAATTCCTGGTACCATCAGAAAGAAAAAAATATACTGGAAGTGAGTCAAGACAGCTTATGGACAGAAGCCTTCATGTACTCCCTAAAAAGTAACAACCAAGAAAAAACTACAGGGCAGTATTCCTGATTGGCTGATCTCAAATGATCACTTAATACCCTACACCTAGAAATGTATTTTAAAAGACTCAAATAAGGCCTCAAACATTTTTACTGTCTCTGCCCATACTTGGCCTGTGTGCAACCCTTTCAGATTTCCAAAGTTCCTAAAATGAGAATATGCTTCTCAGAAAGCAAGACCAGAATCCCTTAGGTTTAACCACTAAAATCCCAAACAAAAGTCTGTAGAAAGCAGCAAATTCAGTGGGCTTTGACAGCTATTTGGAACAAAAACATCGGATAAGAGTATATCCATGGAAAATTCTATCATTTTCTAAAGTCAGCACTCAACACTGGCAGTCAACTCACACTTATGCTACTTTTTTTTTCATAGTGGCTAACACTTACTGGGTTCTGTCCCTGTGCCAAGCACTGTTCTAAGCACTTTACATGTATTAACTGATTTAATCCCCAGAACAACCTTAATGAGGTAGGAACTATTTCAATTCTTACTTTATAGATAAGAAAACTGAGGTTATAACTCTAGCTTTCTGGAACTGCTGAAATAATGGAATTTAAATGTACATGGCAGGGGGTGGGTACAGAGAGAACTACAATGGTAAACAACAAGCAAGAATATCCTCTAACTATTCTTAATATAAAATTTTAAAGAGAGTTTACAGGCTACATGATACATGCTATTGTCCTAACACGGGAATAAAGTAATACTGACTAGCCATTTTAAATTTTCTCAGTAATTCAACTAATTGTTTAAAACTGAATTTAAAAGCCCCTTGAATAAAATTTAAACATGGAAAAAATGAATAAAATGGTTTCTTTGCCAACCACTTTAAATGTATACTAACCTATGAAATTAAAAATGGAACACTGAGCCCATCGTCATCTTTTTTTTAATATTCCAGCGGTAAACCATATTAATCTAATGTAGGTTATGGGCCCTTCCAAAAGGAGTATGATGTAATAATTATTTTGGACAGTTAAATTTCTCCCAGAAAGAGAAAAACCTGGGTTTTCTCTAGTCCTTATTTTTACTGAAACACTGACCAAGTTACATGCATTTTTAAAAAGGCAACAACAGGGGCGCCCGTGTGGCTGAGTCAGTTGAGCAACAGACTCCTGATTTCAGCTCAGGTTATCATCTCAGGGTCTTGTGGGATTGAGCCCCAAGTCAGGCTCTGCACTCAGTGGGGAGTCAGCTTGTCCCTTTTCCTCTCTTCTCCCCTATCACTTGTGCACGTGTGCTCTCTCTCTCTCTCTCAAATAAATAAATAATAATAAAAGGCAATAACAGTCTCAAAATATCTCCCCCAAGACATTTATTATTTATACAGGAGAAAACAAACTTTGCAGTGTTTTAACCTCGCTGACACCACTTTAATCAACTGATCAAGGATAACATTATCTATAATAAGACATTTGATATCATGTACCCTTCTGATTAGGCTGCACCAAAGGACACATTGTTTCCATGGTATGTCACCAAAAAATGCATAATCTCCATCTAGTAACCAGAAAATGTCAGACCAATGCAAACTGACAGACATTCTACAAAATAACTCAGTACTCCTTCAAAGTGCCAAAGTCATAAAAGACAAAGGAGGACTGAGAAATTCCCAGACTGGGAGAGATTAGGAGATGCAGTAACTGCCTGGGGTATGGGATCATGAAACAGAAAAAGACATTAGTGGAAAACTGGTTAAATTTGAGTATGATCTATAGTTTAGTTAATCGTATTGTACAGACATTAATCTCCTGGTTTTGAGTAATATAATATGATTATATAGACTGTTCACATTAGAGGAAGCTGAATAAAGGGTATATGTAAACTAGTCGAATTATTTTTCTGATTTTTCTATAAGCTAAAATTACTCCAAAATCAAAAGTAAAAACGAAACAATAAAAACAGAAAATACACAAAATAGCCCCTTAAATTAATAAAAGGCATTAAAGAACAAATTCAAAACTCTAAGTTGATTTTTCAGCCTTCTCACAACCTAAAAGTACAATTATTTCCATGCTGTGCTGGTCCTATCAAGTCACAGAACCTCCCAAGCCTCCCATCCTTTCTCTGATGTGAAACTGCCAATTCACACAGCCCCCTGGTCAAGAAGGTTGTTATACAAGTATGGCCACTCAACAGACTAAGTGATACCAGACCCAAAGTGATCCATTTCCCACAATGACTAGAATTTTGCAGAACTATGTTTCATGGATTTTTCTTTAAGAAAGAAAAAGAAGTTATGACACAGAAGGGCAACTTTACTATTAATCTACTGTAGGTGGCTTTATTAGAAAACACTCTGTATATGCAATAGTATCATAGTTTCTGAATTAATATATTTACATTTATTTTTCTTATCTATAAAGTCAGGGTTATAATAGTGCCTACCTCATTAGGTTGTTCTGTGGATTAAGTCAGTTAATACATGTAAATTCAGTTAATATATGTACTTTTACAGGTAGAAATCTTTAACAGTGTTTGAATTTGAGTTCTGTCCACCTGCACACATGAATGAATCCTCGTCTTAAATAGTTTATGAAAAGGAATAGAAAGGGAACTGGGAGGAAAAGGAATAGAAAGGGAACTGGTTAGGAAAAAGCAGCATCAAAGTGTAATTCTGGTATACCTCATTAAAACAAAATCTTGAAAAGCTATAAAGTCAAGGACTTTCCTGAATTATTCACTAAATTACTTCATTACAATGGTGTTTTCTTCAGATTAGAGAAGACACTGTAAAAGTTTAAGCTGTGACTGCCTAGGGCCAACCCTGAGAATTCTGGCCCCAGATAGTCATGAGGGCTATATCCAGGGTCCTTCATGAATTCTTGAATCTATTAAACCTATTCTACGGCAAGTGATTTGGTCTACCTATAAAATGGTAACAGTATTTTCCACACTTCATAGAATTTGTCACCAGGGCTGAATGAGAACAACAAAGTTGCTTTGAGATTTGGATGTTGGGCCATCTGCTTGGTAAATTATTCAAACTGTGAGGGTTAAACCAGGGATTTTCCAGGACCTAATGTAATGTAAATTTTTCTTTAAAAAAGTACTTGCTAAATACCCACTATATTTAGTTAGGCATACAAGTAGGTCTTACTAATACTTAGTAATTCTGCTCCATCATTTTAGATTTATTTTCTCAGAGATTCATCTCTATTTCTTGGTATCTAAACAAATGTGTATAATCTATTATTGGTAGATAACTGACACCATGCAATTTCTAGTTTTCTACTACTTGTAACATGTAACAGGCTCTGAAATACAATCAAAGGCCTCAAAAATCATTGCAATTAGTGTCAAGGTTGAATGTGGTCTAAATGTTTGATTTTCAAAAACGGGGAAAAACAGCAACCTAAGTCGGAGTTAGTGTATGTATTCCCTGCCCTTAAAGGGAAGTTAACTTTTAACTCTTTCATAGTTTCATAATTCCATTATAAATTCTATTAAAAAGGAAGGGGAAAATGTAGTTGAAAATTCAAATTACAAATGAATCATCAATATTGTTTCTAAAAGTAAGGTTAGCTACCTATAGAAAGAGAACATTATTACAAGATGACAACTATTATTCATGTGACAAAAAGAAGTTTCATCTTTTGAGAATTTTAGTTTTCTCTTTAGTTCATGAAAAGTTCTCAAAGTAGCGACTGATCTTTCTTTGACCAAATCATGTTTTCCCCATAAATTTTTATAGCAGTAATTTAGAGACATTGTGTGTGGGAGGCTAAGAACATCGATTTTTTTTAGCAGAGTGAATATTTTAAATCACTCAGTGTGGTATTCCTACTTAAACGCTTTTCATTAGGAAAATGATACATACATATATACAGCTGAGGTAGTTTTACAAATTTCCTCTCTCTACTCTGATTATTGTTTTATTATCACATTACAAATACCCTAATTATGCAAAATTACTATGATCAATTTTTCCTCCTAATTTGCAACTTTTCCCATTACTTCCATTTTATACATGTACAAGAGAGTGAATACTTCCCCTCACAAACAAATTAGAAAATCTGACAAAAAATGAACACACATTACTAGGCAGCATGTCAGTATTTTAGCAAAAAGATTCAATTTTTAATAAATTTCCTATAAAAAGAAAAATAAACCTCAATTATAACCCTTTCTTTTAATGAAAACACAATGCTTTAGAAAAGAATACTGGGAACTTATGATTGTTCATTTTAAAGCAGAAAGGAGTCCCCTCTCATCAAAGATCAGATCTAAAATTATTAAATTTCTTCCCATCATATCAGAGGAAGAACAACAAAACATTCAGGATAGAAACATGACTTAAAATCCTTATAAAGCAAGACTCAATATTTTTAAAAAATCTTAGTAATTTTTTCCTACCTTGTGAAAATGTCTAAATAGTAAATTGTATTTATTTCAAAGGCCTAGATCTCTTGAGAGAATCTCAAGAGGAGATTTATGGTCAAACAACAAGATTCTGAATAAACTCTCAATAGCTAACCAAAGTACAACGACAGCACCATCATTCTGGCCTCCAAACAATTTTCTTCAGAGAGCAACATAATTCACAAATTTAATAATTCAAAAGAAAACAATGGACATTAAGCTCTAAAGCATGTAAAAAAAAAAAAGCTACGTACACTAGCTTGGATTGGAAAAATATTACACATGAAGAGTTTGCAGGTTTCTGTTGACCAACAGTCAAGAGGCAATAAACACCTATAGATATTTTTCTCAGGACTGATGGAGGTGAGATTAACAGTGTAAAGCCTCCCTAAAAACACAAAAGCCTCAGAGCTAGAGATTTATTCAAACCTTTCTCTAAGACAGAAGGAAATATAATTCATACATAACATACTTCTAAAGCTGAATGTGAAAAAATTAAACATAAGAGATCTGATTATGATTCAAATTGTTCCTCTTAGAACCTTACCTTTAACCTGAAGTACTGACAATGTGACACTTAAAGCTATAGAATACCTACCTCTTTATTCCATTGCTATCAGCATAAGCTAGATAAACAATCTTCTCACCAGCAGATAAAATCCAGACAGTATTAAAGCATCTTCCAATTACACTTGGAATCACACATGGAATAGCTGTCTGCTCAGTGTTCTTTCACTTAAGCACCTCATAATGTGTGTGGGTGGGCCTGTTACGCAAAATAGGTAAACACTATATAATTCTAAATTCTATTGGCTGAAGTAGGAACTCAGTTCTCCCTCATGTCCTCCCTAAGGAAGCCTATAGCCCAAAAGGGAAGAAACGGAAGTAAGAGGGAAGCACAGAACAGTTTTTAACACAGGCTTAATTTCAAGTTATGGAATAAGGCAGTATTCTATTTCTTAAAAGGCTGACTGAATTAACTATATAAATGCTCTAAAAATGTCAGAGGTATAACTACCTTTCCATGATAGTGTAATAATCTATTTTTAACAGATTTAATATAAAAATCTGTTAAGAAATATTCCATTAAAAAAAAAAAACCCAGAAGAATCAATGCAATTCACATATAAAGAAACAGTATCCATTTGGCATTATCTAATGCATCAGACTTTTTTGGTCTTGTTACAAAACACTACATTAACCCAGGCATAAGAACAGCTGAACATTCAATCACATTTTCAATTGATCATGTTTTTTTATTTCTAGCTTTGTATTTTAAAATAAATTAGATTTATCTGGTGCTCATGAACATGGAGAATCAACAGCAATACCCAGCGGTGAGTTGAGATTGTTTAACATTCCTCAAATAGCTACTGAGGGCACCCTACTTACATACTTCAGCTGCACTTGTAAACTTCATTTGAAGAGTTAATTCCCTGCTACTCCAAATTCCCCCATTCCTCCTAAGAAATGTGTTTTCTTAAGGTGAAGGGTTGTGCATGGAACTCAGTTATTCCTCTACACAGTCAAAGGTGAGCTTAATTACATTTAAGATTTTCTGTGCTTAATTACATTTAAGATTTTTTTTTTTAAAGCATGCCAATTAAGTCACAAGAGTAAAGGCTAGTTCATACCTGTTCAGTGAGCTGTATATGCAAACCCATCCATACTCTCCCACCCACTAACAGGGGCTGATACTCCCTTATACAAAAATGCTTTCAGTTGGCCTAAGTCTTATAATACCTTGTTACCTAACACCCTGTCATAAAATAAACCCCCCCCCATGTTATAGCTGCAAGTTTACTTCTCTTGCTTCCCAGCATTCCATATCTGCATCATATCCCCTGAAGCTGTTCTTCAGTAAATCTGCATAATGCTTCCTTCGCCCCTTCTGCTGGCAGCAGGCCCACTTCAGTTACCATGAAGAAAATCTGCTCCAGTGGTCTGCTTTTGTCTAACTAGTGTAGATGCATGTCCAGTTCAGGAAATAAATCTGTAAAAATGATCTGGGCATATTCTAAGATTTTGCTATTTGGTGATCCTGCCTTGTCATGTGATTCTGGGCTGATGAAACTGCTCAAGAAGCCAGACATGACAGGTCCAATACTCATACGAAATAGAATGTAGTTGTGACTATGCCTTAAACCTGAGTCTACAACAAAACCTGAGGACGTGCCAGTCTTTAGACCAACATATCAATTCTCTTAATTTTGGGAGTGTGTTTCTTGCTCAACAACTAAGGTAACTGAGATATAAGTAGCTCCTAAACTACCTTAATGATTAACACTAGAGCATTAAGATTATAAAAGGTCCTTATGTATTTCAAGCTCTGTGTTTATACCAAATAGTCTCCTGAGGGAATACAGTTTTCTTAAAGAACTCTAAGAAAACATTAACAACAAAACCTCCATATTTTCTAAGTGAGTATGGTGAGTTATTTTTATAAATGAGACAAAGACCCATATTCATAAGGGATGGAAGGGCTAGAATTAAATCCCCAAGCTCTTCTTTCCCAGTCTGAATTCTACTTTTTTCTTTCTTTTCCTTTTTTTCAAGTTTTACTTATTTAAGTGATCTCTACACCTAATGTAAGGTTCGAACTCATGACTGCAATGATCAAGGGTCAGATGATCTACCTACTAAACCAGCCAGATGCCCCTACTTTTTGCTTTTTACATGTGCTTTATTTATAAGAATGTCTGATTAATAATACCATGTAGACCAGCCAAATACAAAAACAAAAACTTTAAGCACTTTTCTTGGTTGGTGGGAATCAAAGTTCCCAAATGTTGACAAATGGGCCTGAATTTCAGTGACCTTCCCCCTACTCCATATCTAGCTTGGTTTACAGGTGTCTTAAACTTCCTGGTCTCTATCTACAGTGTCTGAACTTCAGGCAAGTATCTCAGTTGAGCTTCAGGACCAGTGATAAACTTATAGTACCCTGAAAACTTTTAAAAATCATTCTGGAAAAAGGCTAAACAAAACAAAGTATACTTACCTCATAATTTCTAGGCCTTTTCAGATGTTTCTTTTCTTATGGTCCTGTTTTTCTTCTTATAAGTTGTAGTTTAGGTTTTGATTTCACCTTTGGACACAACTAACCTCTGAGAGCGTGCTTCTTCTCTAATGGTCTCTGAAAACTTCCACGGAAGTAATTAAGGACGTACTCCTCATACTCCCTTTACCTCTAGCCACGCCTACAGCAGGTGTGTAAATTATTTCATCCTTTAGTTCTGCCTCACTGATGATGTGTAGGTCATGTTCTTCTAATACATAAGTAAATTCATACAGATGGCATTGGCTATTCTATAACGTCTTTAGTGAGTATCTACATGTTCCTGGTTTTTCACTTGCCAAGTCCATCTGCCTCCAATCCTTCTGAGAAAAAGACATAATGGAGTCTAAGATTTTTCAACAAGGAGTGGGGGAAGAAAAAAGGAAAAAGGAAGAAGGAATAAGAAGAAGAAGAAGGAGAGGAAGAAGAAAAGGAAGAAGAAAGAGAAGAAAGTCACCAGTACTACTGCCCCATATAATCACATTCTAAAGCTGGAAAGAACCTTAAAAAATACCCTTCCTATTCAACTTGCACAATTTTCCTTTCAATTCCCTCATTTTATAGATGAGAAAAATCTATACCCAGAGAGGGTAAGTTATTTGATGAAGTTACAGGACTAAGTAGTGGAGGTAGCAAACAGATCTTCTGACTTCTTCTCTTCCCCCACCCCCAGATCTTTTGACTTCTGTTGATCTGTTTCATTAGTTTTGGAGGCAAGACCACAAGCACTAAAGAACAGACCAGTCACTCAACATGTAACTCATATCTTACACTGTGCAAGTATTATCATATGAGACAGCCAAGTATTAACCTTTAGCTCTATTATTTGTTGTGCTGGTTGTTATAATAATTTATATCATAAAGAGGAAGCTGAAAATTAGATAAATAAAAGTTTGATGACAGGCATACCATGGAGATTTGTTTCTTTTTGCTCATCAGAGGAGCTATGCCTGCCTGAACTGTCTGT
Source organism: Enhydra lutris kenyoni (assembly GCF_002288905.1). Taxonomy (NCBI): domain Eukaryota; kingdom Metazoa; phylum Chordata; class Mammalia; order Carnivora; family Mustelidae; genus Enhydra; species Enhydra lutris. Next base: position 15,421,221 of record NW_019154102.1, read on the forward strand.
TCACTCTCCACTTTGTGGGCTTTTGCTAACCTGGAAGTCTCCTTAAACAAATCAAAGAAACCTAGGTATCAAAGGTACTGCCTCTAGGATAGTAAAAGACACATAAAAATAAGTATTGGCAAGGAGGTAGAAAAGGTGAAATCCTCAATCATTGCTGGTAGGAAAGTAAAACGGAGCAGTCATTTTGGAAAACAGCCTGGCAGTTCCTTAAAAGAGTAAACATAAAGTTATCATATGACCAGAAATTCTACTCTTAGGTATATATCCAAGAGAAACGATAACATATGTTCACATACAGACTTATGGACGAATGTGCAAGGCACCATAATTCATATGGTCAGAGTGGAACAACCCAAATGTCCATCAACTGATGAATGAATAAACAAAATGTCGTCTGTCCATACAATAGAATATTTGGTAATAAAAAGGAATAAAGACTCGTTAGAATAAAATACAAATGGTGACCAGACTAGAGAACTCCTGAACAGTCATACAAAGTTTAATTTAGCTTATTAAGCAAGATAAGTGATGGTAACTTGACCTGGGTCACTTCTAAAAATCAAAAGCAAAACACTTCCCCCAAATTGATAAGAGGTGAGCAGTAACCAGTTCTCTTTAAGAAAATTCCAATATTGCAAGTTGTCACCGTAAAGAATAAACATTCATGCCTTCACACTATATAAGGTGCTTTGTAACAATATACATCTGAGCCTCATTCCATGTTTTGGTTTGAGTGCTCCTGGTTTGCAAACTGTCTTTTTGATATGTGTTCAATAAACTTTTACTAATTTCTACGTAAGTGATTGATATTACTTCTGTTTTCTTTATGAACTTTTGACAGTACTGATAGATGCTACAACATGGATGAACTTTGAAAATATCATGTTAAATGAAAGCCACTCACAAAGGTCTACATTATTATATGATTCCATTTACATGAAATGTCCAGAATAGGCAAATCCAGAGACAGGATGAGGGCAGGTAAGTGGGGTTTGAGGAGTGATGGCTAAAGGCTATGAGGTTTCTTTTCCAGCTGATGAAAATGTCCTAAAATTGATTGTGATGATGGTTGCACAACTCTGTGACTATGCTAAAAAGTGAAGAATACACTTTAACGTGGGTAAACTGTATGGTATGTAAATTATATCTCAATAAAGCTGTTATAATAAATAACAAAGAAACAAAATAGTACCACATTAAAAAAAAAAAAACCACCCTGCCATAAACTTGAGATTACTGAATACTGGAGTACATCTGGAATTAAAATACTGATCTTTTGAAGAATAAAAGATCAGAAGAACTTATGCAACTTTAGAATTTGCAAATTAAAAAACTCTACCTATTTTAACTCCTATTACTTGTTGAACCAGAGAAATGGAAGGAAGTAATCACTTGAATATTCTACAAGTTTTTACAAACAGCTTAAGACTTTCCCAAACCAAATGCTTTTGGTATCAGAAATCACAAAATACACAATTAGGTTTGGAATTTCTAACCTCATATTGTTTCAATCTGGCTTTAATTGCAGACATGAGTTTTCTTGGTTTATGCTTTGCTGACATCTTACATCACCTTCAATGAATGCAGTGGAGCACAGTGTTTCCTTTGACATCAATCAGTTCATCAATTCTCTGACACCAAGTGGGTGTCCAACAATTCAATTCAATTGACGCTACCTACCTGGAGTTAACTCAGATCCCACAAGTTAAAGAGCTCAGTCCCAAAAGACCATCCCACTTCCAAAGACAGTTGCAAATCCCAGGCTATTTCTACTTCTGACTAACAGACTATAAATCGGGGGTTTCCATGTCCCACTCCACATGTTCCATAGTTTACGAATATGATTCACACAATTCAGGAATACACTTCACTTACATTTACCACCTTATTATAAAAGGAAATATTAGCTACAAATATTAGCTTACAGTCCTATTTGGTTAAATAACTAAAAATAGTTTAAAAGCTATTATTTCTAGGTTACCAGATGATGATATCGCTACACAATAAGATTATAAAGAGCCATCCCTCTTCCAATATTCTAGATTGGTATTTTCCATTAAATGCTTATTTGTGATTTTTTGGTACTTACAACAGCAATTGTAGGCTTCCCTCACAGTTTAATTAACTTAGATGTTTGAACAGTTTTCATACTGAGGGCTGTGGTCGCCTTACTTTTTTTTTTTTTTTTAAAGTAGGCTCCATGCCCAGTGTAGAGCCCAATGCAGGGCTTGAACTCACAACCCTGAGATTAAGACCTAAGCAGAGATCAATAGTTGAACACTTAACTACTGATCCACCTAGGGACCCCTCTCCTTACTTTTAATTTTGTGCATCTAGATAACTAATAATGCAATTACTAATCCAACAAATTATTAGTGAGCATTCACTATAATACCAAAAGCTACGGGAATATTCAAATGAGTGCAAATAGTGTGATTCCCTATACTACCACTATTTCCTTATTGTTAGGAAAAAGGGTACAAATCAATCAGCCCAACCCAAATCAGTACAGGATAGATAACTATATTAAAGCAAAAGACCAGAGGTACTGTAAGACCTCAAAGAAAAGTATTACCACTTCAGTGGAAGAACCTCCAGGGAAATCCTCATAGGAGGGGTATTTGAGTTGGGCCTTGTGAAACAGAAGATGGACAGACTACCAAGACCAGAGAAATGGCAGGTCAGGTGGAAGAAACACATACATCAAGACAAAAAAAGGCAAGGAGTAAAAACTATAGTGAGTCTCAAGAAAGAACAAGTAAGCAGGTTCCCTCGAGTGAGGGACTGGTTAGACCAATAAACAGTAAGTCTGGAAATCAAAGCAGTATGTCTCTATAAGCTCAGTCACTATCAGCCAGCACTGAATAAATGTCTAATACCTGAATGAGATACAGCTAAAAGGCAAAGAAGTGCCCTATATTGTGGGCCTTAAGGATCAGGGTAAGGTAAAGAGATTGAACTTTATTCTGGAATTAATCAAAATTCTTTAAACAAGGTTTCAGAGAGGCGAAAAAAAAAAAAAAACCGTATTACCTACTAGGCAATAGGTATTAAGAACTTTATATACATTAAACTCAAACTTTATAACTGTTTATAACAGATATGGAAAACAGGCTAAATAATTTGCTCAAGGTCATTTTGACACTGAGTGGCAAAAGTTACGATCTGAATTTAAGGCCCTGTCCTTTCCATCATTCTACACAGAAAAGGTCAATCAATCAATCAAACCAGGGCCAGAAGTCATCTGCCAAAAATGCCCACAATAAAAATAATGTATTATGTCAAATTCATACTTTTAGTCTGGATTACTACCAAATTATGGAAAATGGGTTTTTGCCAAATTTGGGTGGAATTTTGGAATATTATGACCCAAAATGTAGGCTGTAGACATGAAACTCACTTTAGGGATTCTTGGGAAGTCATCTCAAAAAAAGAGTTCTCTTTCAGAAGAGAGTAAACCAATATGAGAAGTCAATCTGAATATGGAGAGGGAAATAAATTCCATTTGCATTAAGCCAAAATGGATGAAGTAAGCTATGGGAAGCCCCAAAGGCACAGGCAGCATGGCCTTTTTTTCCCTAGTTACTAATTCTCCTCACATGTCTTATCAATTTTTTACTATTTAGAAAAATCTATATTGATGAATATAGGGGGCTGGTGTGGGATCCCTCAGCATTTGTGTACTATTGTGTATTGTTCAACATCTCCCACAGGGAGGGTTCTTTTCCTAAGGAAGGTTACCAGAGAGGGACGGGTTTAGAACAGGCCAGTAATGTGGCTCCTCAAATGAGGTGAGTTGCATAGATGCTTCTGCAATGCAAATATGTAATAGGAATAAAAAACTGTATATGGAGCTAGAAGATGCTTATCAAACTATCTGAAACCAGCCAGGTCAAAACTGATCAAAAGAAATCTCTGATGTTGGACATGGTCTTTATATTTTAAGGTACTGAGAACCAGGACAAATTTGACCAAGTCTGAGTTTACTGAGAAGCTGGGTGGGGTAAGTGTGGGTGGGGTAAGTGGGGTAAGTGGGTGGGGTAAGTGAGGTAAGTGTTTTATTTTGGTGTACAATACTAAAAGTCATAATTGGTGATTTCTTTGGAAGAAAACCAAAGAAATCACCAATTGACTTTTAGTATTGTACACCAAAATAAAACACTTCATTTTTAAAAATTTAGTGCAAGCAAAAATTTTGATTCCCCTTTATAGCCTCACAATAGAGAAAATTCTTTACCTCATATTTTTTCAATGATGGACAGACTACCAAGACCAGAAAAAACATTTCCTCAAAACATATTAATTTGCAAAGCCCAGGTTGTTATTAACCCTTTTGCTGATGCTTATTAAACAAAAACAATACAACAAGATAGAATCGAAACATAAAACCCGGGGGGCGCCTGGGTGGCTCAGTGTGTTAAAGCCTCTGCCTTCGGCTCAGGTCATGATCTCAGAGTCCTGGGATCGAGCCCCACATCGGGCTCTCTGCTCAGCAGGGAGCCTGCTTCCTCCTCTCTCTCTGCCTGCCTCTCTGCCTACTTGTAATCTCTGTCAAATAAATAAAATCTTAAAAAAACAAAAAAATGTATAAAAAAAACCCCCATAAAACCCATCAAATTCCATGCCATTAAGAGTTGATTTGAGGGGCACCTGGGTGGCTCAGTTGGTTAAGCCTCTGCCTTTGGCTTAGGTCATGATCTCAGGGTCTTGGGTGGGGCCCCAAGTCGGGCTCCCTGCTCAACCAGGAGCCTGCTTCTTCTTTTTTTTTAAATTAACATAAATTGTATTATTAGCCCCAGGGGTACAGGTCTGTGAATCACCAGGTTTATACACTTCACAGCACTCACCATAGCACATACCTTCCCCAATATCCATAACCCAAGCACCCTCTCCCTACCCACCTCCCCCCGCAACCCTTGTTTTGTGAGATTAAGAGTCTTTTATGGTTCTCCTCCCTGTCGGTGTTCTCTGTCACTCTCCCTCTCTGTCTCAAATAAATAAATAAAATCTTAAAATTAAAAAAAAAATTGATTGAAAACTTTTCAGAGACACGATTCCATATACACTTGTTGGGAGACTATGCTTTAGTAGATTACGATACCATAGCAATGTTTCCTAAACAATGTTAAGTGAGTTGAGTTTTTGACTCTGGTGAATATGGCTTGAATTGGTAGTGGATGTCTTCCGGAACTCTGTTGTGCTAAAAATGTATTCATTTAATGCTGTTTTAACTGTTTTTCTCCAAGTCTATTTCCAGTGAGAGCTTGACTGAAACAACTGCAACTTTGCTAATCACAGTTCTATTCCTTGTTGTCAAAGGATTACTATACCTGAAATTGGAACTTACCTGGAAAATCTAGGTTTTTGCCTCAGTTAACATTTGAAAATCAGAATTTAGCTTCCCTCTAATTACATTCATTAGGACTGACTGCTAGATAGGAGTAGATCCTTTTTTCAGAAAGCTTCTCTCCTTGGTTGACTGACTTTTTTCCATCAATCATCTCAGATAAAAACAGATTCTTCCCATTCATATCATTTAGAAACTATATTCTCTACTGTAGATACCTGAAAAGATGGTATGCTGTTAAATCTAGTTCTCTTTTAAGTACTTTCAGCTCAAACTAAGATTGGGGAGATGAAAATATCAACCAGTTTTCTTCACACTCAAAACCGAGAACCTATTTGTACCAAAATTGAGATACAAAAGTGGGTGTGTGGGGAGGGGACGAAGTATAGTTTTAAAGCCCAGAAAGATAACACTATCCTATTCCGGAATTTCTAAAATTAAGGTTAGTTCAGTACACATTTACATGGTGCCTACAATGGGTCAGCTACTGTGCAAGGAGTTGCAGATACAAAGATTAAATGAGAAATATTCCTCTACAAAAGGAACTATTAAAATTAGGAAAAACACCCTTTTTTGCCACTAGAATTTTTCTGAGATATCCTTTTAAAATCATGTGATAGTTTTATAAGCAAATAAAGTTATACATGGTATACTTCTACGCTTTTTTTTTTTTTTTTAATTTATTTGTCAGAGAGAGAGAGGGAGAGAGAGAGAGCAAGCACAGGCAGACAGAATGGCAGGCAGAGGCAGAGGGAGAAGCAGGCTCCCCGATGAGCAAGGAGCCCGATGTGGGACTCGATCCCAGGACGCTGGGATCATGACCTGAGCCGAAGGCAGCTGCTTAACCAACTGAGCCACCCAGGCGTCCCCTTCTACGCTTTTTTTTAAGAGGATTTGAAATTTTTTTTAAAAAGACTTATTTATTTGACAGAGAGAGATCACAAGTAGACAAAGAGGCAGGCGGGGGCGGGGGGAAGCAGGCTCCCTGCCGAGCAGAGAGCCCGATGTGGGGCTCGATCCCAGGACCCTGGGGATCATGACCTGAGCTGAAGGCAGAGGCTTTAACCCACTGAGCCACCCAGGTGCCCCTACTTCTACGCTTTTAGAAGACTGAAAGACTGGATTCACTTCTTATTTTTTAATTTTTAATTTTTTAAAGATTTATTTATTTGATAGAGGGCACAAGCAGGGGGAGCATCAGGCAGAGGGAGAAGGAGAAGCAGACCTCCCCACAGAGCAGGGAGCCCAACATGGGTCTCGATCCCAGGACGCTGGGATCATGACCTGAGTTGAAGGCAGACACTTAACTGACTGAGCCACCCAGGCGCCCAGTAATGTACTTTTTAAAAGCACCGTAGGGGAGCGCCTGGGTGGCTCAGTGGGTTAAGCCTCTGCATTCGGTTCAGGTCATGATCTTAGGCTCCCGGGATCGAGCCCTGAATCGTGCTCTCTGCTCAGCAGTAAGCCTGCTTCCCCCTCTCTCTCTGCCTGCCTCTCTGCCTCCTTGTGATCTCTATCAAATAAATAAATAAGATCTTTAAAAAAAATTAAAAAAAAAATAAAAGCACTGTAGGGCCACTGGGGTGGCTCAGTCTGTTGGACATCCGACTCTTGATTTTGGCTCAGGTCATGATTTCAGGGTTGTGAGATTGAGCCCGGGGTCTGCTCTGCACTGAGCATGGAACCTGCTTGGGATTCTCTCTCTCCCTTTGCCCCTCTACCCCCCACTCCCCACCCCTGGCTCTGTGCACTCTCTCTCTCTCACATAAATGAAAGAATGAATGAATGAATAAAAGTACTGTATGCATTTCAATTGCCATCAACATTTCTTTCTTCTCTTCCTCTTACTAGGGAAAATATTTTTTTACAGGATCTCAAAAATTTCCTAAAATTTTATATTTTTAAACAGTTAAAGACTGAGCTAAAACTAATGTGACATCTCTAATGAATTTTTAAAAAATTTTAATTTGCTTCTACTGTCATCTTTAATTATTTGTCCTAATAATGATTCCTGCTTTTACTGGAGTTTTATTGTAGAGTATATGACAATATGTTTTAATTTCTACACACATCTTTAAAATTCATATAGCTTATAATTCTCTCAGCAAGGATCTCCTCTATTAATATTTTCACATATTAACAGCTGTCAAAAAATTGGGTTTTATATAAGTTAAAAATTAATTTTTCATAACAGAATAAAACATATTTTAATTAACATATTATTCTTTCTCTTTGAAGTCCCTGACACAGACATAAAATTGCTGATATTTGGATCAGTAAGTTTGGTGGATTTTTTTTTTTATCTTAACCTTTCACCATAAAGTGTTTGGTCTATTACTGTGTTTACTGAGCCAAATATCTACAAGGACAAATGGCAAAGCTTCTACTATTCATTCCAGCTAAATCAATTAGGTTATTCACACATTTATTGAACACTTGCCAAAAGCCCCCCCCTTGGTATCAATAAAAAGCATTCTTATAATAAAGGTTTTTTTGTTTTGGAAAAAAGCCAGCATTCTTAAATTTACTGTGTTACTTTGCAACTCCTGCTTCACTTGCCTTCTACGTCGTGTAGGAGGAGGAAAGAAACCAAGACATTCAGAACAAAATGTGAAGTCAAGGGAAATTTTTAGACAGCAATAATTTGTGAAAATGACTTAAACTTACTGTCAGAACAATCTTTTGTTGAGAAACATAAATGTGGGAACTTTAACATACCCCTGATATTCAATGAAAAAATATGAGACTCAGAATACCATAAATTCAAATCTTATTTGTTTAAACTAATTTGGACTCTTTTTTATATGTAACTCAATAAACTGCAATTAAAATAATATTTGAATAGGTTTTGTCTAATTACTCCTCTTAGAACTTCAAAAAAAGACTTAACTTCTTAATAACTATGAAATATATTATTCTCTTCTTTGTGATTATAAAAATGTTCTTCAGTAAACATTTAGAGTATTTATAAATTTTCCAAGACCACTCATTTAAAGTCACACTGTATTTTGGAAAGCTCACTTTAAATGAATGATCTTACATTTGAAAAACACATTAATACATATATAAAAACCAAGCACATTAATATGTTGTTGATTCTAGAAGATGTATAGAGTACAGACTACAATTGCTAATATTGCTGATCCATATACAGTCACAGGAATTTCTTTAACAATGTTAGAAGATTAACCTAGAACCTTCTAAGGAAATGTGTGTAGAATTTTTTTATTCAAATGATCGATTACCTCTTGAGAAACAATGTAATTTTTGTTAGAAATGATTTTCAACTTCTATTTATACTACAAAGAGTTATTGTGGTGGCTGAAATAGAAAGCTTCCCATATGATGTGTCACAATAAGATCCATTACTTTTGGTTTTTAAGTTTTAAACCACGTGTCTTTAGGACCCACCATAATTCAAATTCTTCCAACTTTCCCCCAGATTTAAAAATGATATATCACATGTTTCTGACAAAAAAAATGAAACTGATTATGGGACACCTGGGTGGCTCAGTGGGTTAAGCCTCTGCCTTCGGCTCAGGTCATGATCTCAGGGTCCAGGGATGGAGCCCCACATCGGGCTCTCTCTCTCTCTGCCTGCCCCTCTGCCTACTTGTGATCTCTGTCTGTCAAATCAATAAATAAAATCTTAAAAAAAAATGAAACTGATTATAATTAAATGCTCAGTAAACAATGGTTGTTTTAATGTTGTCACTATTTACCTGTAAAAAAATTCTGATAATGTTTCAAGACCCATTTAATATGCCTTTTCCAGTGAGGAAGTCTTTCTTTATTTCCTAAATACTTATCCTTATATCCAGCTTTGCATTACAGTAGATATGGGTCTTGTGCCACCTCCTATTAAAGCTGAAAACTCTTCTAAGGGAAAAATTGCCTTGCTCATTTTGCAGAAATTGGTTAATAAAAGAAAAGAAAATGTTAAATGTATGTTTAAGTTAGATCTTATGAAGTCTTCATTTTGTTATCATTTTTTAAGATTTTATTTATTTGAGAGAGACAGAGAATGCACAAGCGGCGGGGGGGCAGGGGAAGGGGAGAAGCAGGCTTCCAGCTGAGCAGGGAGCCCCATGACCCAAGCCAAAGGCAGGTGCTTAACCAACTGAGCCACTTAGGCACCCCTGAAGTCTTCATTTTAATTTGGTGAGTAAAGCATAAATATTTCTGTGGTGTCAAGAAATTTGGGGGCATCTGGGTGGCTCAGTTGGTTAAGCGTCCACCTCTTGATTTCGTCTCAGGTCATGATCTCAGGGTTCTGGGCTCAGTCCCTGAGTCAGGCTCTGTGCTCAGTGTAGAGTCTACTTGGGATTCTCTCTGACCCTCTCTCTGTAAATTAAACAAAATTAAAAAAAAATTTTTTTAAAGAAAAAACCTAAAATTTTCTGAATACTACAGGATGGTAAAGCCTTTTGGGGATATTTGTACTCATTCACATATATATGAATGTAACATAAAGAATTAAGGGAGTGGGACCCTTGGGTGACTTAGTCAATTAAGCCTCTGCCTTCAGCTCAAGTCATGATCCCAAGGTCTGGGATCCAGTCCCACACTAGGCTCCCTGCTCAGAGGGAAGCCTGCTTCTCCCTTTGCCTGCTGCTCCCCCTGCTTGTGTGAGTGCTCTCTCTCTCTCCCTGACAAAATAAATAAATAAAAGCTTAAAAAAAATAAATAGGAGGAGCTATCTAAATAATTATATTAGAGACTGAAATGTAAATATAATTTTCCACTTCATTTTATATTTTTTATGTCAAAAAGAATAAAAGTATAATACATACTTTATTTGCCTTTTCAGTAATAACTGAGTTTCCATTTTCAGACTAAAATCAGTTACAGTAATGAATACATGAAGCCTTTGTTAGTGTTCCTCATCACCACTTACTGCTCCTCCTCTCCCCAAGGCCCTGAGTGTCTGTAAGAGAACCTTAGATTTCATGGTTCTTTATGAACTTTTTGGTCTAAAGCCCAGTCTGCTTAAGGCATTAAAGAAGTATTAACCTAGAAAAACATGTGAATCCCTAAAGACACTGTTGCATATCACAAGAACTAGTTATAAGCAAATGTGATTCCATAACTAATACAAAAATTAATAGTATGGAATTTGTTAAAGTAGCCCCAATTTTAAAATTTTGATATTTTCAAAGCTCTTCAAAGTTGAAAAGTCCTAGCAATTCCCATTTATATATTGCTTTAAAACAGTAATTTGGAAGGTAAGTCATACAAATTCCAAATTAGCACTGAATACAAAATTAAAAAAAAAACAAACAACAAAAAACAATCAAACTGGTCTTTCTTTAGTTGAGCCCCAACTCTTAAAATGGAAAATATACAACAAGAGTTAAGGACATCTATTTTCTGTTGCCCAGCATACATCACCCTTCCTGCAATATAATGGTATCCTCATTTCCTTTTTGGAAATTACAGTCTATATATATCTGGTGGAGTTGACTACGTATGCCCTCAAACTTGATGGGTAGGCATATGGCTCACTCCCAGACAATCCAAGCTTCACATTCCTGTGGCCACAGAGCAGGCCAGTCTGAGCCAATAAGATGCAGTGAGGCTTTTGCTGGGCCTTCTAGGAAAAAGATGGTCACATCTTTCTGGATACAAATCACCCTGCAGGGATTTAGGAGCTGAAGGAGTTAAAATTATCTGCTACTCAGGTAGGGCTGGAGAATAAAGCCAGCGAGAGGAAGTAGTGCCAGGCAGGAAAAGCACAGAAATTGAGTCTTAACATTATTAAAGCCTTGGGTGAGGCCATTCCTGAAGCCACACCTATCCTGGTCCAGTTTATACAGACCAATAAAACTTTTCCCCTCTTAAGCCAGTTTGAGTGGAGTTTTCTGTCACAATAAAGTTTGTTTCCCCAAGAGTAAATACACTAGGCCACAGAATTCCATTCCAAAAACATGGTAAAACAGACTCTTCTTCATAAATGATTTTGTTTTTCAAAGTCCACTCTCCTTCTCAAGATCCCCTCCTTGCTAAGTTCAAAGGCTGTAGAAGACTTTTTATCTTCTGCATTTATATTGTCTTAATACAAAGGAATTTCTCTTTTGGCCACAAAGAAATAAAATAAAAAACCAACAACGGAAAAAAGAAATAATAAGCAATGGGGAAGTGGGGGAGTAAATCATCTATAGAAACTATAACCAGATGTACTTTTTTTTTTTTTTTTTTACTAAAGGCCTAAATGAGAGTCAGGGACTAAAACTTACAAAATTAACCAGATTCAACTATATAAAAAATCTAATACAAGACCTCAAAATACTAAAGTCAAAGTTGTGATTCAAAAAGCAGCTGAAAAAATTAAAAGGAAAACTTTTCCTTGAGAAATTGAAATGTCTATGACTTTTAAAAATAGGCAAATAACTACATGATTTCAAAAGGTATAGTTCATCATAACCATAAAAATTACTGATTTTAAACATAATATGTGAATATGACATGCTTTTGAGCTTCCAAGTCATTCTGAAAATATTTAGCAAAAGAAGATTTAAAAGAGTAAGTAATTCACAACAACTAAAGATACTTTAATATTTAAAATTAGTACTCCTCCTTTCTAGGGATTTTGGAGACTTAACAGCTAACAAGAAAAAGAGAAAAACAATGCATGTGGAATAATATGGAATTTAGATGTATATCCTTGTGCTTCCCATATCATATTCAAGTGAGCTTTTAACTGCATATTTTAGATCTTTTACATTTTAAACACCAGGTATGAGTACTAGAATGAATTACAATATTTGTATGATCACAGTGAGATATATGGAGTCTGGTATGCAAGAGGATGAGATACATTATTATTAGTTGAGATGAAATAAAATAGAGTGGTTGAGGGAATTCTGTAGTCAGACTGTCTATGTTGACTCCTGGCACTGTTATTTAATAGCTGTAAGTCTTGGACCAACCCTACTGAGGCTCAATCTCCTCACCCGTAAGCCCAAGATAATAAGTAATAATATTAACATGTATGCAGTGCTTATCATAATAGGTACCAGGTATTTTTGAAAGAACTTTACATATTAGTTCTTTAACTCCTAATTGTATTTTTGGGAGACAAATAATATCTTCTCTGTTTTATGAGGAAACTGAGGTCCAGATGAGTAAATCACCAGAGGTCACACAGCTAATAAGTGGTAGGGCTGGCATTTGGGATAGGAACCTGGGAAGTCTTGGTTAAGAGACCACACTTATAAACACTACAGTCTATTACCTTACAACAATATAATATTACCCACTTCAAAGTGCTGTTTTGAGAATTAGAACAAGTGCATAGCTCATAGTACAATAAAGATTTATTGTAGTTCTTTTCATAGTCACTTTCTATGTACTTGGATTTTTATATTATCAGTTAAATATTTACTTTAGTATAGAAACTCTTTCTTGCTAAAGAGAATTTGGTGGGGGAGAAGGACAACCCTAGAAATTAATTTTTATGAAGGGTAATAAATCACTCTTCAACAACTTTTATAGCCAGGTACTGCTGAAGCTCCCATAAGTTTGACTTTGAGCATGGGAATTTGAGGTACCTTTGAGACATCCATGGAGCATTAGAGGCAATTATACACACAGGTCTGGAGCCTGGGCTGGAAATACAAACCTGAAAACCTTCAAAGTACAAATGAAATTACCTAGGCAATGAGTATAGAGTATGAGAAGAAAGCCCAAGATTAAGCCTTGAGGAGTTCAAAAATTTAGGAATCTGAAAGAACAGTAGCAACTCCTAAAAGAAATTTTATTTTTTTATTATTTTTTTATTTATTAATTTGACAGACAGAGATCACAAGTAGGCAGAGAGGCAGGCAGCAAGAGAGAGAGGGGGAAGCAGGCTCCCCGCTGAGCAGAGAGCCCGATGTGGGGCTCGATCCCAGGACCCCGCGATCGTGACCTGAGCGGAAGGCAGAGGCTTAACCCACTGAGCCACCCAGGCGCCCCCTAAAAGAGATTTTAAAAAGCGACAGCATCAAAGTGCTGGTCTATGGTGTATGGCATCCTGGAAGTGAAGAATGCTTCAAAAAGTAGGAAGTAGTCAGCAATGTCAAATGTTGCTGAGAGGTCAAGTAAGATAAATACTGGGAAAAAAAAAAGTATCACTAATACAGTAGGGAGATAGTAAATGATCTTCACAGCCATTTCAAAGGAATAATGGGATTTATTTTAAACACACTTACACATCTCTTTATCAAAAACAGCAAGCAAACATTTGAGATATACTGATAATTATATTGGGTCTCCCTTCTTCCTACCTCCAGCCCCCATAATGCCCATCCAAGGAAGGCTATACTGGTGAGATATTCTGCCATGAAACTATAAGCCTACTGTAATTTTCCTCATTGCATATTAAGCACAGTATTGGGCACTAGGTAAACAAGGAAAACCAAGACTCAGTTCTTGTCCTTAAGAAATGTATGTAAAATACAATTTTAAGTCAATGTAATATGGTAAAAGTAGTGTCTGCACCCCATGGAAGCAAAGAATACTCATCCCAGTTCAGGGGGTACGGTCAGACTGCTTTGTATAAGAAACATACCCACTCATTCATTTTGAGCAGCTCCTATGCACTAGACCCCAGGAACACAAAAGCAATAAGCTTAGATCTCTGGATCCACATAGCTCAGGGTTTAGTAAAATGTGTCTAGATATGTCAAAAGAGAAATTCTAATACAATGTGATCAGTGCTGTAACAGAGGTATTAAACAAATATTAACCAAATGACAATAAAAAGTAAAAAAGCCTGAGACCTTAACCCAAACATGGAGAACTTGGAGAAAATTATATAAAACAATAATATTGAAGATTGGCTTTGAAGGATGAAAAGGTCTCAGCCAAAGATGTTTATTCTACGCAATAACATATGCAAAGGTTCAAAACCATTTTGAGAACAATGAGAATTTCATTATGACTTATGCACAGTAAAGAAGGAAAGTGAGAGGGAAGCTAAAGGTAGATGAGGGTCAACAATTTAAGGACTTTATAAGCCAAGACAGAATTTGGCGTTTTGTTTTTTTTTTTTTAAAGATTTATTTATTTATTTGACAGAGGGAGGGAGTACGTGCATGCGCATACACAAGCTAGGGGCAGACGTAGGGGGAAGGCAGAGGGAGAAGGGGAAAGAGTCTTAAGTAGACTCCACCCCCACATGGGGCTTGATCTCACTACCCTGAGATTGCAACCAAGCTGAAACCAAGAGTCAAGATGCTTAACTGGAGAACCAGAATGGACTGACATAACTATATTTATTTTTTTCAGACTCTCAAACCTGACAAACTAGAGTCATGATTGTACCCCCTGCTCTAACCTATCCTATCCCTAATCTATTTCAGTAAATGGCACCACTATTAACCCAGTAATTGCTCACAGCAAAAACCTGAAAGTGATTAATAACTCCTTCTTCCTCATTTTCTATATTCTGTCTACAACCATGCCCTACCATATCACTTTTAAAACATACTCAGCATCTTTGCTCATGCTATACCCTCAGCTTGAAGCAATATTCCCTGTTCTTTGCCTAGCTGGCTCCTCATTTTTGAGATAGCAGCTTAAATGTTAATTCCTTAGAAAGTGTTCTCTGACCATCCAATATACAATATAACACAGATGCCTTCCTGTTATTCTCTCTCAGCACCCTGTTCTGTATTTACTTGTATATTTACTTGTTTTTAATATCTACTCCCCTTCCTAGTCTGTGACTTTTCATTAGGAACTGTCTCATTCTGTTCTCTCCCCATATATTCAATGCCTTAATATTGCCTTCTACATAGTAAAGCATTTAAGAAATACTCGTTGTAAGAAAAAAAGTAATTTCTAGGAAAATAACTTTGAAAGCACTATGGAGGATGTGTGAGGAGGAAGAGGGTGTGAAAAACAGGAGGAGACTAGAACCAACAAGATCAGATCAGATAAAAAGAGCCCAGGTGAAAGGATAAAGAGCCCAGGCAAAGGGGAATGTGGAAATGAGGATAGAGAATAGTAGTACTTGAGAAACCAAGGTGGAACTGACAAATTCCTGGCTTGGGCATTTATAGAGTGAAACCTTAACTTCCATCAGGATTGAAGGAGACAGAACAGATACTGAAAGAATGAAGAGATCTTCTTGACAATGGTAAGTTTGAAGAATTTGGATTAATAGGTCTAGTAGGCAGCTGAAAATTTAAATGTGGCACACAGGAGGGAGGTCCTGGGTTGGGGAACACATCTTTTCCTCTCTTCTTCCACCTCTACAAATCAAGATGTTGGGAGGAATAAAAACAGCTTCCAATTTTTGATGACCTACATTATGCTTGACATTGTGCTGAGGGTTTTATGTATTTCTATTCCTTTCAACAACTCTACTAAGAAGGTATTTAAAGCTTTGAGAGGTTAAGTAAACTAAGTCAACTGCCCAAGGCAGCAGAGCTGTTAATCAGAGGCAGAAGGATTTAAATCCAGTTTTCTTTATATCAAAACCTCTTTCTGTATACTACCTTACTTGTAACTTGAATGACCACCTATGAAGTTGGTTCTGGGAAGGGAAAAACAACAAAATTAAAGGAGCTATCAGACTGAGAAAAAAGGGAATGAACCTAGAGAAATGAGGCTTCAAAAACAAGTTTAATAAAATTTCATGTGAAGGAGTTGGAGAAAAAGAAGTAGAGTTAAGATTTAAAGACCCAGCCAGAAGAACATCAAACTGTCATAATAGTTTTATAAAATATGTTCCATGGCATACAGCATCAACACATTTGGTAGCCTGTTAAAAATGTAGGCTCTCAAGTCTCATCCAGACTTACAGAATCAGAAAATGCATCTTAATATGACCCCCAGATAACTTGCATAACACATTAATGCCTGAGAAGCAATGGTCTGATACCATTACATAGATGAAGACACTAACCAGGCTAAAAAAACAGTTTGCAGAGCTAGAAGTCAGGCCTTTTGCCTCTCAGGCTAGTATTAATTCTGATTCACTATGTACCTTTCAAACAGACACATCAAGTTGAACCTCACTAACCTGCAGTTTTGCCATCACAACATTTAGGAATTGAAATGAGTTTAAAACAAGTCTTCACCAACCCTTTTGAATGTTTCCACTTCACTTGGAATTTTAAGTGTTCCCATGAATTTTCTCCAATTTTTTTTTTTTAAGATTTATTTTTTTATTTTAGAGAGGGGGTAGTGGGAGAGAGCGAGAGCGGTGGGAAGCCAGAGGGAAAGGGAAAGAAGAAGATTCACTTCTGATCACGGAGCCAACTTTGGGCTAGATCTCAGAATCCTGAGATCATGACCTGAGCTGAAACCAAGAGTCAGACACTTAACCGACTGAGCCACCTGGGTGCCCCTGCCAATGTAATTTTTTTTTTTTAAAAGATTTTATTTATTTATTTGACAGAGATCACAAGTAGGTGGAAAGGCAGGCAGAGATAGAGAGAGAGAGAGAGAGGTGGGGAAGCAGGCTCCCTGCTGAGCAGAGACACGGGGCTTGGGGCTGGATCCCAGAACCCTGGATTATGACCTGAGCCGAAGGCTTTAGGTTAAAGCAGAGGCTTTAACCCACTGAGCCACCTGGGAACCCCTGTTTTTAACATCACAATATACCTTAGCCATTTGAGTTGCTCTAAGAGAATACCACAGAATGGATGGCTTATAAACAACAGATTTATTCCTCACAGTACCAGAGACTGGGAAGTCCAAGATCAAAACTAGCAGATTAGGTGTCTGGGGAGGGGCCTGCTTCCTGGTTCAAAGATGGTCATCTTTTTTTACTGTGTCCTCACATTGACAGAAGGAGTGAGGGATATCTGAGTTCTTTTATAAGATCACTAATCTCATTGATGAAGGCTCTGCCCTCATGACCTAATCCTTCAAAGATTTTATTTATTTGACAGACAGAGATCACAAATAGGCAGAGAGGCAGGCAGAGAGAGAGGGGAAGCAGGCTCCCCACTGAACAGAGAGCCTGATGCGGGGCTCGATCCCAGAACCCTGGGATCATGACCTGAGCTGAAGACAGAGGCTTTAATCCACTGAGCCACCCAGGCGCCCCTCATGACCTAACCCTGTCCCAAAGTCCTACCTCCAAATACATCATTGTATTAGGGATTAGGTTTCAACACGTGAATTCTGGGGAGATTCAGTCTATAGTCCTAAATGAAACACATACATGCCATGTAGTCAGAACTACAAAGAATTCTTAATTCACAGAGTAAGTTTCAACTCTGATTGTTCAACGTGAAAAAACAGTAAAGACTAAGAAAAAGACTTTTTATTGGCAAGTCATTTAAAATCATGGAATCATGGAGTTAATAGACACCTTACAAGGCTGAGGTGACATATTTCATCTAGACTGCCAACTATCTAGCTGCTGACAGTGCAGTACCAAAAAGGGAGTATGAGCTGATTTGGGGTCAGCTATTAAGGTATATCTGCCATGGGTTGGTCCCAAAGAGGGCTACCATAGAGTTGTTAACCTTGTAAAGATAAGGAAACTAAGGCCTAGGGAGGTTAAATGAAATATGAGTCATACACCAAATAAATGGACAAGAGTTCTAGGTCTCTTGACTTCTGGTATACTGGTTTTTATCCAGAATCCACCTGCTTTTCCTCTCTGATACATCTATTCAACGAAAGAGAACATCCTTTTTGTGTAATAGCAAAAATCAAGCCAACTAAAATTTAACTGAGAATAAACAAGTCCTCATGATTTATAAGTCCTGTAACAACGACTTACATGTAAGTACATTCAAAGATTTATATGAAGCCCACAATCTCTAGGTTGTATCATAGTGATCAGTGAATGATTTCTGACTCAGATTATTTTCTGACAATTTTACATCATGGTGAGTTTTTCCATGTTAAAATTCTTTAGAGTTTGGCCATGATGACTCAGGGCATCTAGATGCTATGAAGGAGCTTTCAATTTAAGAAGTAGGAGGAGAATGAGGGGGCATACTGAATCATTAACAACCTACTCAGTTCTGAAATCTAGAAAATCCTTTTTGGAAGCCATTTTACGGATAGCGTAAGGAGGCAGATTCTGGCTAAAGCCTTTAAAGACTGGTCTTTAAGAGGTGAACTATATACAAATAAACTGGTACACCATTTCTAAAAGAGACACAACCATCAAGTTGTGACTCTTTTTGTTAACTAAGTATCAGTGACGAAAATAATGATAAAAAAAAAAGGTCTGGTGTCACTGAAGTCACAGACATGATTCTAGGTTGAACAGTTTAATAAGGGCCTAACTCAAAATTTATTGCTCCTTTGGTGAACTGATAGGATTTAGTTCAGAGGCTGAATCATCCCATTTTAAACAAAAATTACAGTAAAGCAGTAAGTAAATTTAAAAAGCTTTCAGATTCATGAAGTCTGTCCAACACTAAGGTTTTGAGGAACCAACAAATCGCCTCCAATTGTTTTTACTTATTGTTAAAAAATAAAATTAAACTTTATGATGCCTTCTAAGGATTAAGCCAACTGACATGATGAACACTACAATGAGCATCTAACTAGCCAAAAATCAGGGCCAATCACCTTGTAATTTATTCCACGCAAGGATGGAGAAGTTATAAACTTCTTTACCACATTACTGATTTTCTTATCCTTTCCCTTTCATTGTCAAAAAGCACCTTATCAGAAGTCCAGGCAGTTTTTTTCCAAGGCCATTTATTATTACAGTGATGATGAAGTCCCTGACTGATGTTTTTGGAAAAGACAACACGCACCAAGAGCTGAAAATGGCCTTTGAAATTCTACTAGGCTTCTAACTCTATTAAATTTTGCTAGTTTAGGGGTGCCTGGGTGGCTCAGTAGGTTAAAGTCTCTGCCTCTGGCTCAGGTCATGATCCCAGGGTCCTCAGATCGAGCCCCACATTGGGCTCCCTGCTCAGCGGGGAGCCCGCTTCCTCCTCTATCTCTGCCTGCCTCTCTGCTTACTTGTGATCTCTGTCAAATGAATAAATAAAATGTTTTAAAAAATTTTTTTGCTAGTTTAGGTATAGGTTCTGGATGGATGCAGAATTAACTCACGAGGCTTTCAGTTCAATGAGTGTACTACTACTTCCTACATTATTCAGTTCAAAAAGTACTGTGTTCTCTGGGTCACATACTTATCTCTTAGTGCCTAGCTGATGGGATATGCTATCTCTCTACTAGAACACACACCAAAAAGGGGGGGCAAGAAAAGATAAAAAAGAAGCTAAGTAGGTAAGACACAAATAGGACAAGTGTTATATTTGTCACCTACCTGTTACTTCTTTAACACTCTTCATTCATTCCAAGCCCACTCTGTAAGTATAAAAAATGGGAGACATGTAGAAAACATGGTGGAGGAGCAATGGGCACTAAAGCAAGCAAAGGAAGATAAACAGAGCCAGTGACAAAGTGAGAAAGAGATGAAAGTAAGAGAGAGATGAAGTGAGACCTGCCGAGATATGGAATACTAGTATCTTACAAAGCACAAGTTGAAAAGAACATCTTGGAACCTGATGCTATAAAAATCTACAGAGTTTAATAGAGTAAACTTTCTTTTTTTGAAAAAGGTTTATTTATTTATTTGAGAGAGAGCATGCAAGTGCACGTGCACATGTGAGCAGGTGAATAGGGACAGAAGAAGGGAGAGGGACAGAGGGAGGGAGGGAGGGAGAGAGAGAGAAGCAGACTTCCCACTGAGCATGGAGCCCAACTCAATTCACGACGTGAGACAAAATCAGGAGTTGGATGCTTAACCAACTGAGCCACCCGGTGCCCCAAATGTGAATTTTCAAATAATTCTTTATTTCTGTTAATTATCATCACCATCATTATTAACATTATTATCAATTCATTATTGTTATTATTTCCCAAAATAAATACAGGCTTTATCATGGTGAAAAAGTTTAAGCCAATATGAAATTTAAGATGTCCCTTTTGCAAAGCAACTTTTTTTCTTGAAATGGAAGGTGTATTATTATTACTATTCTCCATTTAATTTATAAATTTGAGTCTTAGCTCATTAAGTCATGGACACTTAAGTAGATCCAAGTTACAAGAATTATCTATGAACATGTTTACTCTTTTGTGAGAGCCAATTTTTTTCCTTCCTTCCTTCTCTTCCCCTCCCCCTCTTACTCTTCCTCCTCCATCATAAGTTATTTATTCCACAAAAAGGGAAATGAAAAAGATTCATAATCCTACTACCAAATCAACAGACTAAAAACAATTTCTAAGATGAGCCACACACCATGAAATTCCCATCATAGAATTTCAAAGTTCTTCATGAAAAACTATTTTTCTTTTTATTGTATTTTACAGGTGAATCAAAGATAGCTTGTAAAGATCTTCAGAGTTAATGGAAAGCCCAGGAATTAAACATGGGTTCTCTGTTTCATGTCAATAGACTAGTGTTTAAAATACATTAAATAACCCAACCTAACATCTAAATCCTGATAATATATACAGTTTATGAAGGAAGGTTCTATTTGTCTATATGTACACCTACACATATACACACCAAAAGGACCAAAAACTCTGGTTGAATTAAAGAAATTAAAGAATTTTCTGAAAAATGTTTAAAATAGGGAGCTTTTTAAAGTATACTGTTACATACTTATATTCCCAGTGGTCACTTTATGCAACTTTTTTGTTATTATTTTTTTAAGATTTTATTTTTTAAAAGTAATCTCTACACCCACCATGGGTCTCAAACTCACAACCTTGAGATAAAAAAATGCATACTCTACTGATTGAGGAAGCCAGGTGCCCTTGCAATTATTATATAAAGAAGTTCACAAGTTCTACTTATCTCATTAAATCCTACATATTATTGATGAAAAATACAAGAGAAAACATTGTGCCCTCCTATTATGCATAATTAACTATAAAATTGTTTTTAAATTCAATGTTATCAACACAGTAAAACTCATTGAAATAAGTTTAGTTTCTCAGGTTGGAAAACTTATCCCTACAGAGAATGAAAATCATTTATCATTTTAAGTAATTTAGTGTAAAACCATTCAAAGTTAGTAATCTCCACATGTATATTGTCCCATGAATGGAAGATTTTAAAAATCCATATTTATGGAGGGTTTCTTTGAGAGGGACTTTCAAACATTTGGAGGATGAGATCAATTTTTCTATAGTAATAAAAGATTTAAACACGGTTCTTTATTATGGCAAATCATCATGTTCCAGAAACAACTACTAATCTGAGAACTAAAGCATGAATATAAGACTTAAGAATCAGATTAGTCTCTAACACTAAATGTGTGCTAGTCTTTCAATTCCCTAAGTATATGCCATAGCAACAAGAAAGTTATACAACTTCAATACATTATAAATGCCATCTCTTCAGTCTTGAATACACAACACGGAAACTTACCTGCAATGATTGTTTTGAGGACCTAATTATTAAGAAGTGTGCATGGTCTAGTGTGTATATGTGTTATAAAGCATCAGACGAAACTTAAATATCACAATGAGTGTAATAGCCTCTTCCATATTAGTCACTCTCAGAGGTAGATCCTTATTCTAAATGATGCTACAATTGTCCAAAACATTATTAAAATTCCTTTTCAGTCTACGGGTAGATCTGATATTTAGAAACAGTAATTGCATTCTCAGAGTGGATGTGAATTTTAGAAACAGCCTGAAGTTATTTCCTATTTTCTTTCTGTCCAAAATCTTTTCTGAATCATATCTGATAAACGAAATGAGATATCATGTGGCTAATACCCCCCTTTTCCTTAAAAACAAGTAACAAATATAAAGTACTGAGTTATTTTTGTGTGTGGCTCTTCAACTTGCTTAGAAGGCAATTCCCAAAAAAAGGTAGTTCCAAAAATATTTGGAGTAATGCTAGTATTCTTGAAATAAGTGCATAGCTTTCAGGGTGACTAAAGTAAAGTATGTAAAATAAATGTCCTTACTTTAAAGCAAGGATGGATAACCAAGCAGGTCCTATAAAATCTGGTCTCCTGGCCCCTCCCTTTACCTTTCTTACCCAACCTCCTGCTACTCTCTCACTCTAACGCAGTCACACCCATCTTCTTGTAGTTTCTTGCATTCTAGTCAAGATTCTCTACCTCAGGGCCATCATACTTGCTGTTCTCTTTGCCTGTGTCCTGCCCCAGGATTATCTGCAAGGTTTACCCCCTTACCTCACGTGTCTCTGTGTGTGTGTGTGTGTGTGCGTGTATGTTTGTGTATAAACTGTTCATTACAGAAAATTTCAAACATACACAAAAATAGACTATGAAAAATCTCAGGTATCCATCATCTACCTTCAACAACTTTCAATATATGGCCAATCTTGTTTCATTTATGCTCCTCTCCCCTCCAAATTATTTTAGAGCAATAATTCAAACATGGTATTTTAATTCATAAATACATTAGATCTCTAAAAGGACTATTTAAAACCCATAACACATTATCACACCTACAAAAACTAACAATTCCTTTTAATCAAATATCTAATGTCCAAATTTCCCCAATTTTCACAAACATCTTTTTATAGTTAGTTTGCTCAAAGCAGGATATAAGGTCCATACACTATACATTTGGTGGATATGCCTCTGAAGTCTCTCTTAATCTTACAGCTTCCTCTCCATTTCTTATTTCCCGTTATTTATTTTTTGAAGAAATGAGGTCATTTGGGGCACATGGGTGGCTCAGTCGGTTAAGCATCTCCCTCTGGCTCAGGTCATGGTCCCAGGGTCCTGGGATTGAGCCTTGTATCAGGGCTCCCTGCTCAGCAGGGAGTCTGCTTCTCCCTCTCTCCCTCCACGCTCCCCCATCCCGCTCATGCTCTCTAGCTCTCTCAAATAGGTACATAAATAAAATCTTTAAAAAAATAAAAGAAGAAGAAGAAGAAATGAGGTAAAACATGAAGTATTTTACTTACTTATTTTATTGCTTGTGTCTTGGTTTAGAATGTAAACACCATTAAGGTAGAGTTTTTACTTTTAGTCTGTGTGAGTGATATTAGCATCTAGACCAGGGCCCAATACATAAAAGACATCCAATAAATACCGAATGAATATTTGGCATTCATGTCAAAAGTCCATTGCCCACGCAATAGCAGAGATTGCTAATCATAGCACTCTTTCCTGCTGAGTCTGAACTGCGACTCCCAGTTTTCTAAATATTGTGCAGGGAGCCAGATTTGGTACCCAAGGTGAAATTTGTTATCCCTACTTTACCTTTCCTCTTTCAAAGTAAGCATACTTTTATCTCCAAAACAAATTTAATGCACATTGTACAATGAAATTTGGCTGAAGTTTAGCATCATAAATAACTGACTATATTTCTTGTCAAGTATGTGAAAACTTTTCTTAGCTCATTTTAGACAATTTAGGGGAGAAAGCAAATTGTAGCCAAAAAATGATAGGAAAAGAAACTGCAGAAGATGGTGGGAAACTAGGGGTACTACATATTTTTAGAATTAGCAACATCCCAAGGGTTCATTATAAAAGAAAAATCAGTAATAAATTCTTTGAAAAGGAAGTAAATTACATGTGTATTGAATTTAGAACTTTTTTAAAAACTACATGAATGGTCAAAATTAACTGGGGAATGACAAATGTCTGGATTTTGCCATTTACAGGCAATAGCAACATATTCTATTTTTCTGTAAATGGTATTTTGAGGTGTATAAAAGTCTTATAGGGGTAATACATGGAATACTATGTAGATTCTTGTTCTTTGAAACAGAGTTTACTGAAGCAAAAAAAAAAAATCTAAAACATCGCCTACACATTCTGAAAAAACAATCACATCTTCATAGACTCATTTACAATTCATTTCTCTTAAATTACCTGATGAAGCTCTTTTCCTAAGTTTACTTCTGAAGGAAGCTATGCTAATTGAAAGGCTCCAATCAGATATTCATGTTTTGATTACTTATTTCTATTTAAAAATGAAAAAAAAAATCACAAATTCCCTGATATTCCCTCAAGAAATCATTGCTGCTTCTTTATTACTTGCAAATTAATTCAGCAACAACAACAGAACTTATGTAGGGCCTACTAAGTGTAATATGTTAGGCAATTATTTTCAATCTTTGAAAGGAAAATTAGAAGTGGTCTTTCAAGACAATGTGAGAAAAAGCTAGTGGCATAACTTGAAATTATGTCTAGTTTCAGTGACCAATATTTCTTGTTTTGAGATTCCCACACATTACTGTGGGGGAAATCTTCTCTGGCAGAAGTCAAACTTAAAGAAAAACAACAATAACCCACCCACCCCCTTAACACATGTGTAAAAAAAATCTCCAACAACCCAAATCCCTTGAAAGAATGATCTGTTTACTTTTTCTGTGTAATATATTTAGAAGGAATCTGGAAAAGATGGCTAGAAATCTATAAACAGAAAGTGCTAAGTGGAATTCACTGTTTATAGATTTTAGCTAGAATTTTGTCCCTTATATAATGTTGCCAGGAATCTTTTATATTGTACTCTTTAAAAACATTATCAGGTTTCCTTCTTTCTGTTGATTTTCCTCTTCCTTCTTTCCACTGGCTCTTAAATCATTCTTTTTAATTAAATGACATAAATGTAACATGATTTTTCCAAAGAAACTCCTGGGACCATCTTAGTGCCATCATATACCTGTCATTTTGAAATTTTAATATATACTGTACAGTTAAAATATAGTAATAAAATAATCCACACAAATCTTTTTGATTTAATGAATACAAGGATAGATCTATATTGATATGCAGTGGTAAGATGTATGTGTGTGAGAAAGTTAGAAAGATAGTTTTCAATTCTAAGCCCGGGCTTAAAATATTTATCAACCCCAGAAGTTTCTGTCTGTAAACAGTTGTTCACAAAGCAGGATTACTACAGTATAGTCCTTATCATCTGACCCACTGGACAACTACCATAAGGCATATTCTGAATCACAAGATTCTGAATATACAAGTGACATTATAACAATCTGAAAAGAAGCTGAAATAAAGTCAAATAGCAGTCTACAGACGTTTCCCCTTGAAACATGCCTGACTAGCATTCGGTGGTACCAGACTCATTCCCTAACCTGTGCTTTTCAGTCATTTCTTTCAGGGTTCCCCCAAAGACATCAGGAAACCTGCAATGCCAGCCTTTGCCAGTCAACACTAGCTTCTGCCTTTGGACTCCAGTGACTGAGTAAAGATGTTTTGTCAGTAGCTTCCTTAAAGCACAAATGCCTTTGGCAAATCTGGTTTGTAAAAGCTTTCAGAAAAAGTTCAACATAGCCAACTAACTGCAAGGTCACTGAAATGACAATTTTAAGAAGAGCACAGCTTCTCCTCCTTCACCCCAGATCTGTCACTAAGACACAATTTCTAGCTTTTTCTTTAAGTCAATAAATACTACCATTATTGCAATACAGCACCTCTAATACATTAATTAAAACCTAGATGACAGTTTTCCCTTTAAAAGGTGCAAATTTATTAGATGAGGCATTAAAACCACTTCACTACATGCAACTTTCCATACACTTAACTGTTTGATTTCCAACTGTTTGTTTTAAACTCAAGACCTCTTTAAATATACTACAGGAAGGGGGCAGGTTAGAGGACTGCAGAGAAATATGAAAAGAACAAATGTCTCACTTTCCTTTTCTGATGGGACCACTAGAATCTAAAATTTGGGGACAACAATATTACACAAAGTTAAATTTAGGAGTAATTAGGATAAGTGAAAGTACTCACTGTTACTACAGTTCTAATCATTATTCACCTCAGGAAATAACTAAGAGAAACGATGCTTAATTTGAATTTTTGGTACCCTTCAGTTTGGTTCAACTACCAAAATAAACAAGCTTGTTCTCAGAGTTAAGCATATTCCTCCAGAAGAGGTTGTTGGTGTGAATAAAAAACAAAAGGAATTCATATGATATATTTGTACAATAAGGACAATGTTTTGAGATATGTAAATCTGATCACTCTGAGAAAACATTTCCTGTTTTAAAGGAAACATAAACTGTAACAGAAGAACTGAAAGACTGAACCTTCTCCACAATTCAAAAATTTAAATTCACACTACAATGCAAAAAAACAAACAAAAAAACAGCACTTTACATCTCTCCTCAATTATAATACATATTCAATGTAGAAAAAGACAAAGCCAGTTCTGAAACAAAAGATCAGCTGCTACGAAAACAAAACATTTTGCAGAGGAAAAGTACACAGCCTTGAACCAAAACAAACAAATGACCTTTTCAAACACTTAAAGCTTCAGTCCATGGCACAATCAGCACCTTATGGATGAAATGTTCCCTCAATTTTTTGTTAACATACTGTTTGACGACTACACGACGGGAAGGCTGTTGATGCTGTTAAAACCAAGACACATTTCCTTGTGTGTAGTAATTAATATCTGTCAAATCTACATTAAAAAAAAAAAAAAACTCTGCCCTCCTGCCCCCCATCATTGCTCTCTTGCCTCATAAGAGACCTGAGTGTACAAAAATAAAAGTAGATGCTGAGGTGAGTTTATGATTTACAGCATTTTCCAAGAGTCCTTTGAGGTTTTAAGATTCAAATACTATTTAAGAAGAATTATTGTTTGAACTACCTAACAATTACCCAGACTTCTTTTAGACTTCAGTTAACCTGTAACTAAAATGAGCATCTTTAACTTTTCCACGGGGCATTGGAGAACGAGTTCTTACTCATAAACGGTTTCAGGTCCTCAGACATTAGGCGCGGCGGAAGATCAAGAGCATCCATCAATTAGAGAGCTCTTCCGGACCTCAGTTTACCCACTTACGAAAACGGGCATATTAACTTGTTTCGTAGGGACCCCAGAGGTGTAATTAATTAGTGTTTTTAAACGCTATGAGATCCAGAGATGAAAGGAAATGCGAGAGACACGCAGAGAAGATGACAATAATCACAACAATAAAAAGAATGACTAACTTGGAAGTCTGCGTTATGTAAGGAAGGAGAAAGAAGTTAGCAGATTCACACAAACAAAAGAAAAGCCCACCGCCCCCTTTGTTTCTCTTTCAGTTCTCTCTTCCTCCCTGCCCCCGCGGAGCTCCCCTCCCGCAGCTTGCGGCCGCGCGCAGAGCGCGGGGCTAGGATTTGGCCGCCGCGCGCCGGACTCCCGGGCGGAGGGGGAGGGCGCGTCGGGCCGGCTCCTGACAAAGGCGCTTCCTCCTGCGAGGGCGCGGGATGCCCGCGCCGCAAACTCGGCTCTCGGCCGTCTCCAGCGCGGGGGCGCGCAGGCGGGCGGGGAGAGTCGGCCGGTCGCCCCGAGCAGCAGCCGAGGAAGTTACGCGCCCGCCTTGCCCGCACCCCTCGCCAACCCCGTCACCATCCCTCCCGCGGCGCGCCGCCGCCACACTCACCGGACAATTGCTGGCGGCCGCAATCCCAGCACGGCCCCGAGAGCCGGAGCGAGGGGGTGAAGTGTGCGTACGCGAGGAGGGCGAGCAGACAGCCCAGCGTTCTGCGCCGCCTTCCTCGCCAACCGGCCAAGCCCCGCGAGGGAAGTTGGCCGCGGAACCGAGTGCTGAGGAGCCGCGGGCGGAGGGAAAAGCGCGGGGCCCGCTTTGTGGTCCGCTCCCGGAGGGCTCGAGGCAAATCCGAACGCGCGGCACGGCTGGGGTTGCTGGTGGAGGCGGCGGCCGCGGCGGCGCCCCCCGACGGTCCCTCCGCCTCACACCGCCTCTGGGTCACTGACACACACTCAGAAGGAGGGGAGGGGACTAACAGGAGGGCGTGGCAGGAGGGAGGGGACTAGGCAGGGCCACGGCGGGAGGCGGTGACGCTTCGCGGAGTGGTCTCTTGGGAGTTGTAGTTTTCCGACTGAAGAAAAGAGGGAAACCTTGGGGTTGAGGATGCTGCCCACTCTTTCTGCACTGCGCATGCTCGAGGAGAGAGGGTCGGCCCCCACTGTTACTATGGTCACCGACACACACCGAGGAAGAGAACGTGTTCTTTGCTGCAGCGGGCTGAACAAGGCCCTTCTTGTCTTAAGGTGCTGTTAGGGATCCCGCCCTCAGCTAGTCCTTCCTACTTTGCTCCACCCCCAGCTCCTAGCTTCACCACTCACAAGTGCCCAGTGAAGTCTGACTTCCTGTCGCTATTTCGGTCTTCCTTGCTGCTTAATTTTTTTTCAAAATTCTGAATCACAAATACAATTTTCCTTCCCTTCCCTCAAACGAATCCTCTCTGCCTTAAATTCAAGGTTTTGTTTTGTTTTGTTTTACGTAAGACTTGTAGAAATGTAGCTGCCTTCCAGTAACCTAACAAGTGATGAAACTATTATTAGCACTGTCGGAATCCCATAGTTAATTTTTTCACTTAGTCACATCAAATTTTAAGAACAGCAAAGGTAAAAGTTCAGGATTGGATTGGTATTTTTTACTTGCTCAGTGTAAAATAACCCAGATTTGTTTATTTTAGTCTACGATTTTTGAGAAATATACATAAATTCAAACAATACGTGGGATGTTGAAAATTGTTTACTGTACATATATTGGCAAACTTTCATTTGGCAATAACAGAAGTCTGAACTAAGGTCTAAGTATGCTGTTGGGCTGGTCAGCTAAGTCTACACCCATATCGAGCACCCAGGTGCAAATTGGTAGTGGAGGAGGGTGGTGAAAGGCAGGATAAAGTTACTGGATCTCTACAGGACTAAAAGCAACCTGTCCCAAGCAAGCTGTTTTGTTTTCCTGCTCTGCTTAGCTAGAAACCCATATCCTGGAAGAAAAAGATTAATGTTTATAAATTAGAAACACATTTCGTGAGAGAAAAATTGAGGTTTTCAAATAGAATCTCAAGATCAGAAATCCTTATGCTTGTAGACCACATAATTACTCATTCAAAAAAACATTTATTGAGTATACTATGTTCCAGGCACTTTATTAGTTCTCAGAAGTAGAGATACAAGAATGTAAAAGAAAGTTTCCTTGTTTTGAAAGTGCTTGCCATGCACAGAGCACACAGGTAAATAAAGGGACTCAATGTGATAAATACTATAACAGGAAAGTACACCAGGTACTTTAATACACAGCTGCCCCAGACTCAAGCAAGATCAGGAGATGCTTCCAAAACATTCGAACTTGAAGATGACTATGTGTCAACGTGTTTGTGCATTTTGGTGGAGGAGGGGAAGAGAGAAGTGGGTGGGAGCCTTGGGGGTGGAGGTAAAAGGTAGCAAGAGCAAAATGCTAGAGGCAGGAGACTGTTCAGTATTTTGATTATGCAAAGAGTTCAGCATTGGTAGAATGGGTTTGAGGGAGTAGTGAGAGGAGACACAGAAAAAGTAAGGGAAACTGCTTAGATCATGAAGAATCTTATACAATATGCTAAGGAATGTGGACTCTTTTCTAGATGCAATGGAAATTCATGCCAGGACTTAAGCAGATGAAATTTTGATAAGATATGTATTTTAGAAATGCATTTTATGCATTTAAAAAAGAGGAGAGCCTGAACTAAGGCATTGGCAGTGACAATGACACTAGTGACAGAACGGAGGGTGATTAATCAGGCACTATTTAAAAGAGAGAATTAATAGAATCTAGTGAGCAATTACCTGTGTTTGGGGGTGAAAGGTGAAGGAAAGTTATTAATTATGATGCTTTTGGTTGCAAGCAGCAAAAACCCAGCTCTAACTGGCTTAACCAATAAACCGGTATTACCTGTCTTAGATAGAAAGTCCAATGAAAATGTGAGCTACAGAGCTGAATGATTCAACAGTTCAGAGATGTCATGTTTCTCTCTAGTTTCATTGCTTTTCCTTCCTTAGTATATGGTCAAGTGATAGTGGTTTTATGAAATTCCTATGGTTTTAAGTTTTACCATCTGGGTACATGAAAAGAAAAAAAAGAGTAATTTTTGAAAAGTCTTTTAGGAAGGAGAGAAAACACCTTTCCCAGAAGCCTTAAGAATTGATTCACATGTCTATACATGACCAGGGATGACATGAGGCTAATTATTTAAGGATAAAGACATATACCCTTTCCCTAGACCCAAAGGAGTCAGATTCTCCCCAAGTTGTGATGAGAAAGTATGGCTATCCCAGTGAAAACTGAGGTGATTGCCCAGAAAATGAAGAACGAAGGCTGACGGGATGGGAGGGATCCACAATATCTATTATAGGGAAGGAGAAGGATGAGTCACAGATTTATGAGCTAGTGATGCCATTCACTGAGTTAAGGAATACAGGAGATTGAACAGCTTTTGAGGGGGAATTTGATGAATTCACTTTGGATATGTTGAGTTTGAGATAATTCTGGACATCTCTGTGGAGAAGTGGAGTAGGCAGTCATACATATATACATATGTATATGTATATATATATGACTCTAGTGCTCTGAAGAGAGATCTGGACAGCAGAAGTTATAATTGGAATATACCATCACTAAGATGGCAGTCAAAATTATGGGAATGGATGAAATAATCCCAGGGGGAGTATGTAGAGCAGAAAAGGAAGAATCAATAATAGCATCCTGGGGAACACCAGCACGTAAGGCGTAGGCAGGAAGATCATGAAAATGCCGGGGAACTAGCAAGAGAACTAGAAAATACAAAGAAGTAGGAAAATGTAATCTATAATCAGGAGAAAAGTCAGTCAACATAAACACAGAAATGACAAAGATGGCAGAACTAGCAGTCGACAACATTAAAAATTATTATAAATATGCTCCATATACTGAAAGAGAAATTAAAGATATAAAAATATGGAATTTCAATGAACATAAAAATTTCACTGGGTGAGATTCACACTCAAGCAGATTGGATGCTCAGGAAAAAGATTGGTAAACTTGAAGACAAGGCAGTAGAGTCTGGCATGTGAAGGAAAAAACTAAAACAAATGACAACAAAAACTAAAAAAAGGAAAACAACCTCAGTGATCTTGGTAGGATAATACCAAGTATTCTAATTTTTGTGCAACTGGAGTTCCAGATGAGAGAAAGGTGAGAAGAGTGACAGAAAAATTCTTTGAAGTAATATAGCTAAAAATTTTATAAAAATTGTAAACTTAAAGACTCAAAAAGTTCAATGAGCCCCAAGCAGAGTCAGCACACACACTCACAAAACCACCACAAAAGACATCATCATTAAATTGTTGAAAACTTGTGATAAGAAGAAAATGTTAAAAGCAGCCGGGGGTGGGGGGGGAGAAAGGTACCTTAAGTATAGAGAAACAAAGACAAAAATTCAATAAACTACTGATCAGAAACTATGCAAGTCAAAAGACAATGAAAGGGGATTTTAAAAAGTGCTGAAAGAAAAGAAGTCTGTCACATAGAATCCTCTATCAAGAGAAAATATCTTTTAAAAATGAAAGCTAAATAAACCAAAAGCTGAGAGAATGTTGCACTGCACCACAAGAAATGTTAAAGCAACTTTTTCAGCATTAAATACACACATACACACACAGAAGCTTGGATTTATAGTAAAGAATGAAGAGTTCTGGAAATGGTAACTATGTAAGTAAACACAAAAGATGCCCCCCATTTAAAAAATGTTAAATGATAATTACTACTTAAAAATATAAGTGTTTTATAGGGTTCATAATATATGTAGAAGTAAAATACTTGACAATAATAATTCAAAGGATGGAAGGTGAAATGGAATTATATTGTTAGAATTAAATTATATGTGAAATGTACTCTCATTTGAAGGTCAGGTGTGATAAATTAAAAATGTGCATTCTAAATCTTAGAACACCCATCAAAAATAAAACAGGTATAGCTAATAAGTCAACAGTGGAGATAAAATGAAATCTTAAAAAAAGTATGTGTGAATGTAGAAACAGAAATGACCTCTTTTAAGTGTGACAGAAGTAAGCTTCTTTCTTATTTATAGGCATTGTTATTTTGTATTCTATGTATGTACAGCTGAACATAATCAGAAGAGCTACATGCTCTTCTGTTTCAGGAAATAAAGTAGCTTCATGAAATAAAGTATATTTCCCAGAATCAGGTAGACCCAGACATTGCTCAAAATTTGGTTTCATTGGCAGCAACTTCAACATAATTCTGGAGTTTGTGTACTTGTCACTAAATTGAGGGAATAGTTTATCTTTTGTATGATCATCACTTATTATTAGTTCAATCAATTTTTCTTGAAAGAGGAAATACATGTAAAGTCCTTAGAATAGAGCAAATGTTCAGTCAATATATACTACTTTGAAACAGCCACCATAATAACGTGGAAATAGCCCAATTTAGACATTATGGGGTTTGTACTTTAAAGTCAGGTAGAAAATCAAGGTTGCATTCATTTATATATGAAAATCAGTGATTCTCTTTTTTGAAATTGTGTTCACCATACACTTCTGTATAGTTCTTCAAAATCTGCCCTGCTTTGAATTCAGGAAACTTTAGTCACAGGAAATGAGTGCACCTTCACTTACCAGCATCTATTCAGTCTATGTATCTAGTTTAATACTGAACATTTCTTTGACCAAAACAGCTATCCTTTTTGCTTATCTGCACTTTCAAATTTGGTATATTCAAATACCTAGTCATTTCAGTAAGAAAGTGAATCCTGGAGGATTAATAACTTGGGTTTTGTTAGATCTCTTAAATTCTAAAAAATTCTTGATCTTGAGAATTTGCTCAGTAAATCCCAATGTTTCCTCCACCATTGGACCATATAAAAATCAACTAAAACTGTGTTTCTACCCTCATTCCAAACATACATGACAATGGTATTTAGAATATGAATATAAAGGAAAAAATCACAATATTGATACCTTTCTCCAAAACATCATGCAATTAATCTAATTTGCTAGTAAATGATGTAGCAGGAATTAGATCACCAATCTTTCCTTATGCCTTGAAAAAAACTGTTACAAACTTATTTTTCTCCTTTTATTGCAAATGTTTCATCTGCAGCATATGAATGTACCTTTTCATATTTTGTCCAAATTTCTCATATGCTGACAAATGATTATATCCTGTTAGTTCATGTATGTTAAAAGGTTTTTTTTTACTAGAAATGCAGGCAGTCTTCTCTTTGGGATCAGGAAGACCTAGACCACATATTGAACTCTTGCTAAGACTCTCAGATTTGAGAGTAATAACGTGTGTTTTGGGGGGAGGCATGCATTTTAATATTCATATATTATGTAGGTTACTCTTAAAACTTCTACCTTCCAATAGTCCTCCCTAAAATAAAATTATTCTCTTTTAATGTTCTCAGAGTCTCCAAATAGCTCACAGTCAACATGGAACATGTTCCTATTTTAAACCTGTGAATGGCACACAATTTGAAGGCCTGGGCTTTCACTCAAAAGATTTGTAGGCCCCAAATGCTGTCTCTGACATTTTAGATATATTTGGAAAATGTCAACGACAAGCTAGTTAAGATTTTAATGTTTTAAAGGAGTATGCTTTTATATCAAAGAATGCAGCCTGTATATTCTCAGTATTAGGCCAACCAACACATATGCAAGCAGTCATTTTGGAACTTTAAAAAATACTAAATAATGAGAGAAGTGGAAAACTCATGGAGAGAATATTTAGATTGCGTTTCCACCCCTGATTTATATGTTCATGGAATAATTACTTGTATTTTTATACTTCAAATTTCATGCATTAATTCTTTCATTGAATACTCATTGATCATAGTGCCAAGCTATGGATGTAAAAGATTAATTAGTCATGTTTCCAAAACTCCAAAATCTTCTAAGCCAGGGAATAGATAAGTAAAACAAAATCTTACCACTTTTCTAGAAGTATGTTTTGGAAACAGTGGATATGTAGACAAGGGAATAATTGTTTTACATGAGAATACAGTTAGAAAACACTTCAAAGAGGAGGTAGTGGTTGAGCTGAGTCCTGAAAAATGACTGGGTACTTACCAGGTGACCAAGGACATTTCAATACAGCTTGCACTATAAGAAAAAACACGGAAGATGAAATAGCATGGCCCACTTGGAGACCTATAAGCAGTTCAGGCCAGATGATAGGGTGTGATCTGGGCACTCGGAATCATGAGGTTAGGTAAATTTTTCTGGGATCAGATCACAGAAATCTTTCTATGCCATGCCATGCCATGCCATGCCATGGAGTTTGGCAATGAGAAATTGTTGAAAGGATTTAAACCAAGGAGTAATATAAATCATATTTGTGTTTGAGCAGGGTGACCAGTTAATATGTAATAATTCAGGTGAGAGATGATGGACAAACTAAGTAGCTGTGGAGAATGGAGAGAAGAGAACAGATACCGAAGACATTCAAGAGATAGAATGAATGGACTTAATTGCTGATTGGATGTGGGAAGTGAGGAGAAGAGGAGAGAAGGATAATTTTGAGGTTCCTGGCTGTGTAACTGGGCATTATACATTGAAGTTACTCATTAAAATAGTGAACACAGGAGGAGAAGCAACTTTGTAGAGAATAATGAGTTTCGTCTTGGACAACAGAGTTTGAAGCGAATGTGATGATATCCAGTAGACATGAGATAAATATTGAGGACTCATACCATCACTGAAGTAAGATCCCCCAGGGACAGGGGTGCCTGGGTGGCTCAGTCAGTTGAGCCTCCAACTCTGGGTTTCAGCTCAGGTCACGATCTCAAGGTCTTGAGATCAAGCCCCGCTACGGGATCTGTGCTCAGTGGGGAGTCTGCTTCTCTCTCTACCCCCTCTCTCTTTGCCCCTGCCCCTCCACAAATAAATAAATAAATCTTTTAAAAAAGATCCCCCAGGGAGAGTGTGTAGAGTAATAACAATAACAACAGTTAACATTTATTGCATTACTAAGATCTTACCTGTACCAAGCATCCTGCTCTGTTATCTCATTTTATCTTTGACACAACTCTATAGATAAGTACTAGCAATCGTTAATTTTATGTGTCTGACTGGGCCAGATACTTGCTTATACATTATTCTGGGTGTGTCTCTGTGGGTGTTTTTGGATGATACTGACGTTTGAATCACTAGACTGAGTAAAGTGAATCGTACTCCCTAATGTGAGTGGGCTTTATCAGATCAGTTGAAAGACTGAATAGAACAAAAAGCCTGAATCTTTCACAAATAAGGAGGAATTTCCTCCTGCCTGACTACCTTGAGCTTGGACATTGGCTTTCAGCTATCTGAAAGTCCTGCTGTTAGCAGAAGTCCCAGTTCTAACCTCAGCACTGCCAGACCACTACAAATCCCTTTAGGGGCATTAAAACCCTGGCCCCAGGCCCTTAAAACTGAGATTTAGGTCTCTGGCTTTGAGTCCCCTTCTCCTGACACAACGCTTTTCCCCCTCTGGCAATAAGGATTTCTCTTTATTTCTTTCAGTTCAGCTATGTTGTTACGTTTACCCAGGATGTCTATGTATTGTATGAGAAAAAGGTGGCTACAATTAGCTCAGTCAGCCATGCTGTGGAAGTCTACTTTTCACTTTTTTTTTTTTAACTTTTCACTCATTTTTAAAAGCAGTTTCAAATACTTTGCCACAACTACCTATATTCTTCTTTTTAAAAATCTTTTACTGATACCTTTAAGAACATTTCTGACTTTCTAAAATACTACTTCCTTCACGTTCAAGTACAAAAGAAATACACTGACTGTGAAGCATTACCATCTCTGGAGTGGTAGTATATACACTTTCGAGGCATGATTAGGGAATATTGGGGAGCCAGGCTGGGGTGTGGAGGGAATTTAGGGTAAATAACCATATTTAAAGTTGGCAAGTTATAGGACTGTAAGTTCATGGTGCTCACTCTAAGTCTCCTTGTTTCATCCCCCCAACTAGGCTGGTGCCCCACAACCCAATCCCTCCTTGGTAGTCTTCTCTAGTTCTTTGAATTAGTAAGTAAAGTAGTAAGTTACTCTCTAAACTCATGGGTTTTTGTTTCATTTCATTTTGTTTTAACATCTCTTTGTAGGCCTGAGTACAGGAATCTTGGACTTTGCCAATAAACTTTTCCTAGTTAAGCTCTGCTTTTTTCAGGATTGATCCCTCCTAACCAGGTCTCCTGAACTGGTACTGCTTTAATATTTTCTCAGATGATTCCCCCATTCAGTTTCACAACCTGCCTTAAGCATCTGTCTCCTGCTTGTCCTGCCTCCACAGTTACCTCTCAGAGATCAGTTTCTTCACAACCCCACCCTGCTGTGTCACTGTATAAAACTCCCAACCTCCCAACCTGAGTCACCACACGCCCCCTGCTAGTGTTACCAGCCGGGGTTCCTGCTCCCAGCCTGTCTCTTCTCTGATAAAATCAGAGTTGCACATTAGCCAAGT
Source organism: Enhydra lutris kenyoni (assembly GCF_002288905.1). Lineage (NCBI taxonomy): Eukaryota > Metazoa > Chordata > Mammalia > Carnivora > Mustelidae > Enhydra > Enhydra lutris. The sequence goes on from NW_019154102.1 coordinate 15,457,736, forward strand.
CATATAGTTCCATCCATTCGACCAGACATAGCAGCCTGGAGTTTTTCAGTTTATGGGAGAATGTTTTTAATGCATTATTTACAGATCCTTTTATTATATGAAATTTCAAAATATACAGAAGAACAGAAAGTAGTCCAATGAATCCCATGCATCCATCATCCAGCTTGAAGAAATTTCAGCTCTTGGCCAACCTTGTTTTGTCTCTACCTCCACTACACCCACTGGCTTATTTCAAAACAAATCTCAGATGCCATATAATTTTATCTGCATATTCATACATGTCTCTTAAAAACTGGGCATCTTTATTTTAAAAACAAAACTATAACATGATTATCACACCTAAAAATAACTTCCTGAATATTTCCTTAATACACTCAAATATCCAGACAATTTTTTAAAACTATTGTTATTAGCATATAATGTATTATTTGCCCCAGGGGTACAGGTCTGTGAATCGCCAGGTTTACACACTTCACAGCACTCACCATAGCACATACCCTCCCCAATGTCCATAACCCCACCACCTTCTCCCTACCCTCCTCCCCCCAGCAACCCTCAGTTTGTTTTGTGAGATTAAGAGTCTCTTATGGTTTGTCTCCCTCCCGATCCCAACTTGTTTCATTTATTTTTTTCCTACCCCCCCAAACCCTCCACATTGCATCTCCACTTCCTCATATCAGGGAGATCATATAACAGTTGTCTTTCTCCGATTGACTTATTTCACTAAGCATAATACCCTCTAGTTCCATCCACGTCATTGCAAGTGGCAAGATTTCATTTCTTTTGATGGCTGCATAGTATTCCATTTATATACATACCACCTCCTCTTTATCGATTCATCTGTTGATGGACATCTAGGTTCTTTCCATAGTTTGGCTATTGTGGACATTACTGCTATAAACATTTGGGTGCATGTGCCCCTTCGGATCACTGCATTTGTATCTTTAGGGTAAATACCCAGTAGTGCGATTGCTGGGTTATAGAGTAGCTCTATTTTCAACTTTTTGAGGAACCTCCATGCTGTTTTCCAGAGTGGCTGCACCAGCTTGCATTCTCACCAACAGTGTTGGAGGGTTCCCCTTTTTCTGCATCCTTGCCAACATCTGTCATTTCCTGACTTGTTAATTTCAGCCATTCTGACTGGTGTGAGGTGGTATCTCATTGCAGTTTTGATTTGTATTTCCCTGATACCAAGTGATATTGAGCACTTTTTCATGTGTCTATTGGCCATCTGGATGTCTTCTTTGCAGAAATGTCTGTTCATGTCTTCTGCCCATTTCTTGATTGGATTCTTTGTTCTTTAGGTGTTGAGTTTGATAAGTTCTTTATAGATTTTGGATACTAGCCCTTTATCTGTTATGTCATTTGCGAATATCTTCTCCCATTCTGTCTGTTGTCTTTTGGTTTTGTTAACTGTTTCCTTTGCTGTGCAAAAGCTTTTGATCTTGATAAAGTCCCAATAGTTCATTTTTGCCCTTGCTTCCCTTGCTTTTGGCAATGTTTTTAGGAAGAAGTTGCTTTGGCTGAGGTTGAAGAGGTTCTTCGTTATTCTCAAGGATTGTGTGTTCTTCTCTTGTGTTCTCTTGTGTTCTTCTCAAGGATTTTGATGGATTCCTGTCTCACATTGAGGTCTTTCATCCATTTTGAGTCTATTTTTGTGTGTAGTATAAGGAAATGGTCCAGTTTCATTCTTCTGGATGTGGCTGTCTGATTTTCCCAACACCATTTGTTGAAGAGACTGTCTTTTTTCCATTGGACATTCTTTCCTACTTTGTTGAAGATTAGTGGACCATAGAGTTGAGGGTCCATTTCTGGGCTCTCTATTCTGTTCCATTGATTGATGTGTCTGTTTTTGTGCCAGTACCAAATTGTCTTGATGATTACAGCTTTGTAATAGAGCTTGTAGTCTTATCCAGACAGTTGTTAATGGCCAAAATGCCATTGGTTGTTATTATCACTTAAGTCCCTTTTTTTAAAAAGCTTTGTATCAGTGTAATATATATATGTAACACCCAGTTCAACCACAACCAGCGATCTATCTCCTTCTATTATCTCTACTTCTACCCACTCTCCAACTACCATTCCTTTATTTTTTTAACAGTGTTTTGAGGTAAAATGTTACATATATTTCAACATACAAATCTTAGCTGTACAGTTTTGATAAATGGATATGTCAATATAACCCATATCCCTATCATCACACAGGAATTTACATCTCTCTAGGTAGTCCCCTTGTGCCTCTTACTCCTTCACAGGAAACTTCTATGTTGACTTTTTTGAACCTTACATTAGTGTGTGTTCTAGGCCTTTCTCCTCTTTAAGTCCAGCTTCTTCTCAATATAATGTTTGTGAGATTCATTTAGTCTACTTCCTATAATTGCTATCACTACTATAATATGTGTCTCTTTTCTCCTGTTGATGGATATTTGGTTAATGAAAGTTTTTGTTATTGAGAATAAAGCTGCTATAAACATTCTTCCATAAGACTACCAGTGCTTAAGTCTCTTTTAAGATTTAAGTGGTGTGTGTGTATATGTGTAGGTGGTTGTAGGGGGTTGGTTGTTGTTGAGGAAATAAGGTTATTTGTCCAGTAGAATGTCTAGTCTGGATTCTGTTGACTGCATCTACATGTTGTTTTTTTTTAAATTGTATTTATTTATTTGACAGAGAGAGGGAGAGATCACAAGTAGGCAGAGCAGCAGGCAGGGCGGGGGGACAGGCCCCCTGCTGAGCAGAGAGAGCCCGAAGTGGGGCTCGACCCCAGGACCCTGAGATCATGACCTGAGCCAAAGGCAGAGGCTTTATCCCACTGAGCCACCCAGGTGCCCCATGCATCTACATATGTTTTACATATTCCTCTGTCCCTTGAATTTTCTGTAAATTGATAGTTAGATCTAGAGGCATAAAAGATTCAAGTTCAATTTTGTCAAGACTGTTTCAAAGGTGCTGTTGTGTGCTTCCATTAGAAGATTCACAGTTATGGGTGTTCTTTTATTTGTCACTATAACATTGGAATGTATTTCTAGAAATAAGATTGTTGGATCAAAGGGTAAATGTGTTTATAATTTCACAAGATTTAATTTAGAGGATTTTCAGAGGTGTATTATAAACTATAATATGTGGTTCAGTAACTGGTATTAGCCAGTGGCAGTAATTTTGCTACATAGAAATTACGTACACACATGCACAGTCGAATCTCATTATTCATAGTAGCTATGATCTATAAAGTTGCTGCAAACACTGAATTAGTGAATACTAAACCATGTCTCTTCAAGGAAATACAAGATTAAGATCTGTGAGCATCTGGTCACAACATTTTAGTCAACTGAGGGATAGATAAACTTATTTTATGTATACTTCTGTTTAAAGACAACTTATTTAGTATATATTGTTGATTCATTAATATTGAGCTCACAGTCAACAGCACTATAACTCATGCCTAAATGAAGCTTATCTAAGATGCATATTTTCTCTGAGGGCAACGTCATAGCTGTCCTGTACTTAGAAAGAGTAGACAGCACCTCAGCACTATGCTTGTGGGCCATTTTAAACATTGAAATCACCGAAATAAAAAAAGCAAAAAATTTGAACAATTTGATGCTAACCAGACCACAAAAAGGATATTTCTTTCCACTACGAGAGCTGAGACAAGAAGGCAGAGCATTGCCTTGTTCAGCCTCAGCTAGGTATGCAGGTGCCAGGTAACTCAAATTTTTGACTGCTCTTTGCATGTCCATGAATGACCTGCGAAGGCACTATGAACATTTATTTGGGGGTACAAATAAATTTTAGCTAGTGGGTTAATTCATGAATACATACTCCATGAAGAATGAGAATCAACTCTATACATAAAACAGGGTTAGCATCTCTTTCTAATCCCCCAGAAATCGGGCAACTAAAAAGAAGAATAAAATTATTCTTTCAGCAAGCTCGATAGGACTATAGTCCCATAAGAACTAGGCTTGATGGGGGTATCCTGCCTCAAAATATGTGTATATTTAAGTGTAACCGTAACTCATTGTGATAGGCGATGTAGGTAGATTGGGTTTTAGATAGGCTAACTTTTTTACTAAAAAAGAAACCTGCTTAGGTGAGAAAAACAATATCATAATGTAGAGGTAGAAATGGCATGAGGTCTAGAAAGATAAATGTAAAAGTGCCTAAGAAAACTAGCTTAAAATCTGACTTGATAGAAAGAAAAGACTGAGAGCTTGGTACATAATGAATGCAAAGAATATAGTTCTAACATATTTTAATGAATGGGGAGTGAGAGACATACTACCTAATGAAGATGTGTGGTCATGAGAAGAATCAATTTACCTGGGAGCTGAGAAGTAATAGAAACAGAAAAGCCTTTGCCTCACTAATGAAAAGAAAAAAAAGCTCTGACTTGGACTTGAAGGTATATGTATAGGAAAATGTATAAAATAGTATCCCCATAAAATGTATGGGAAAATAGTAAAAACAGACCAAGTGAGTCCAGAATATGGATTAAAAAATTGTCTTATTCTAGGTATGAACCTCGAAAACAATTTATAAAGAGTCTGATTAATTAATTAAGTGGCAGCAGATCAGCATAACAAATAAAACTGAATGCCTGGTGATTTACATATTGAGATAAATTTTCTGCTCCCCAAGGCCTCTGTAAATTATAGTCATACATTTGGCTCTCCACAAATTAAGCAAATCCTGGTATAAAGAACTATCAGAGATACTAGAGGCAACACATTGCATAATGGCCATATTTTCCAAATATATCATAACAATTACTTTTCCATCTCTTATCCCTAATACCATTCTCTTGAGAGGCAATAGTAGAAAATATACCACTAGATTTTTGCTTCAGACTTACCCTTAACATTTCTCTCGAGGTTAGATATCAGGCTGAAGATACTTCTTGAAGTCAAGTCAGACATTCTAGTGCTTGACCACAACACTTATATCCCTACGGTGAGAAATTCCAGCCTCCTTCCCAGCCCCAACCAGGATTCCCATAAACCCCTCCTATAATTCCCTCTCCTAAGATGCTCTCATAAACAGCATGTTCTAAATCATGGGTCACTAGCCTGGGTCTCCCTTTGCTTATTGAACATCTTGCCTACACTCACTAGTTTCTCTCTGGGAAGTAGGAAAAAAACCTTCTTGATGTAGAGGGGGAAATGGTACTGGAAAAGCCCATTAGTATTATATACTTTTAAAGAAAGCAACTTGACTCATATGAAGATTATCATTACTATGACAGACATCTACATTTTAGTTTCTTACTGACCAGACTTAACAACGTTTAGGGAAATCCTGAAAAGTAATTCTTATCCCCCAGAAGACTAGAATTCAGGAAAGCTCTGCCACTCAGAAGTGATCTTGCTGACTGAAAAGAATAAACAGGAATTCAATAAAAACTTTGTCCTAGGGGCGCCTGGGTGGCTCAGGAGGTTAAGCCTCTGCCTTTGGCTCAGGTCATGATCTCAGGGTCCTGGGATTGAGCCCCGCATCGGGTTCTCTGCTTAGCGGGGAGCCTGCTTCCTCCCCTCTCTCTGCCTGCCTCTCTGCCTACTTGTGATCTGTCTGTCAAATAAATAAATAAAATCTTAAAAAAAAAAAAACTTTGTCCTATACATATAAAGTAGTAGAATTGATATGAAATTTAAAAAAAAAACTTTCATAATTGCAAGTTCAGTTTGAACTTTTATTTAATTTCTAAATTTCATTGTTCAATTAGAACCATATAATAACACTCATGAGATTATTTTGCTATTCAAAGCAATTTATTGCTATTCATTCCATAACCATAGCTCTCTACCCTCATCTTTCACTCTCCAATTTCAGATTCCAACGGATTATTCAACAGGATGATTAGACTGAGCTAGGAGTTGAAGACAAATAGGTGATACTTAACATAAAGAAATGTAATACATAATGTAAGCATTCCATTTTGAAATAAGTTAGACACTAAGATTTAGAAATATAACTGCTATGAATTTTTACTGATGACATGGCCATTTGTGACCAAGGCTATTGATATGGTCAACCGCACATGAATAAAAGGCAAACATTTCTATACCTGCACACAGGTAAACTGGTTAGCTTAGAAGAAACTTCAAATCTATTTCCATAAATGGAAGAGAGAAAATGAAACCAAATGACACTGGGAGGAAAAAAAGAAAAAAAGATAGGTTATCTCATAGTCCTATAGCATAAAAATCCCAATTATCTTGAGATCATTTATCCAGCAATCAAAATAGGACCCAATAACCCAAAGGTAAAACTTCTGAGCTGCTAGAGGGAAAAAAAAAGGCAAAAAAATGTTTAAAAAGCTATATATTAAAAGTCACAACTGTATTAGTAGAAAATGTGCTAATATTAAACTCATCTAAATAAACTTGATATTTCATTCCCCTAGTCACAGAAAATTAGAAGCAATATTTTTTAACCCCCAGTTATTAGAGACTCTAACATTTATTGTGTTTATTATGTTTACTATGTGTGAGGGATAGTTACATAAATAGCTATCTTAATCCTATGAGGTATGTATTATGATTCCCCTCATTTCTTAGACAAGGAAACAGAAGTAGAAGGAAGTGGTTAAATTTGCCCACAATCACACAGAAACCAGGAGGGTCAGGATTCCAACACAAGTGTTTTACCAGAGACCACCCTTTTGGACATTAATGGCAGACATCAGGAACTGTGAATCCAGTGATGAACAGGTTGGGGAGGCCCCTGCTGTCAAGGTCTGCAGGGGCTGGGGAACTGTGAGAGGAGTGAACTGGTAGGAGCAAGAACTGATGCCAATAGCACAACAGCAGGAGGCTGAGGATTGGGAGCACCAGACCCTTTACATTTATTATTGAATTCATTCTTTGCAACCATTCTGTAACTTAGAAGCAGCCCTTTTTTAGATGAAGAAATTGAGGTTGTGAAGCATTAAATAAATTCCCCCCAAATTGCATAGTTAGTAAACAGTGGACCTGGGGTTTGAATTCATGTCTGTCTGATATGAAACTTAATTTCTTTCTCCTACATCTCACCCCTCTTACAAGCCCAAGGAACACAGGAACTTATAAAGCACTTTGTCTACAATTCTGTATAAAAGGCAAGAGCGCTGAACACACAACACCAGCCTGAGAGTTTTGTTGAATAAAGTGGTTGAATGTAACAGTGGTACAATAAAATGTGTACAATTAAGACCCCAGTAATCAAGAATCAGTGACATTATGTTGATCACTCTCTGTTTAAGAAAACAGGGGAAAGTATTGCATATTTTAAAAAGTTTAAAAATAGATATGGTTAAAATTAAACGTGCATTCAAAGGGATGAGCTTCAAGTATCTGGAAAATTTTCCTATGTGGAATAATACCTCTTTTCTAATGATGCCAGATAACTAAAGTTTCCTATATTGGGAAACAGTTCAAATAGACATATTAAATAAAGGTTAACACTATTTTGTGTCATAGAGCCCAACAAAACAGTCCCAGCACTTTAATACCAACTTGGATTATGTGTTAATACTGAATCATACAGTATCTAAAATGTGTTTGTTCAAGTTATAAGAAATTATAATTTGTTAGGAATTCAAGCTATCAGGAAAGTAAAATAATTGGATTTCTCCCCATTCTATACTTCTGTAAGAAAAAAAGGATATCAGATGTTCTTCAGAGATCTCTGAACTTAAAATTCAGGTATTAGGCTGAGCAAAATAAGTCAATCAAAGAAAGACAATTATCATATGATCTCTCTGACATAAGGAATTTGAGAGGCAGGGCGGGGGGTTTGGGGAGTAGGGAAGGAAAAAATGAAACAAGATGGGATCAGGAGGGAGACAAACCATAAGACACTCTTAATCTCACAAAACAAACTGAGTATTGCTTGGGGGTGCGGGGATGGGTAGGGAGAGGGTGTTTGGGTTATGGACATTGGGGAGGGTATGTGCTATGGTGAGTGCTGTGGAATGCGTAAGCCTGATGATTCACAGGCCTGTACCCCTGGGGCAAATAATAAATTATATGTTAATAAAAATAATTTTAAAAAATTCAGGTATTCAGCACCAAATAAACGAAGAGTTTACTTTAAATAGTAATATATATGGTAGGTCTTACATACAATGTTGAACTGTATTTCCTATACTTTCCCTATAGTGCTGTGTTGATGAATGGTCTCATCAACCATGAATGGTCTTATCAACCACTGTGGATCATGATGTTAATCATGATCCACAGTGTCCACCCTGAGCTACGAAAAGACAAAAAAAGCTAAAAACTACATTCAGTGTAATTTGAGAGTAATAGATTCGATTACCACCTTTAAATAAAGTGAGCCAAGTATTGCTTAGCTAGTATCTTTCAGATAACTCAAATACTAATTAGAAAATTTCACTCTCCAGTCTATTCATGATAACATTTTTAAAAAATTTATGAAGAGTATTCCTAGAAATATAAGAAAATAATGTTTTCATTTACTGCACATTACTTTTATTGACTTGCATGTTCTTTTTTTAAAATTTTTTAATTTTTTATAAACATTTAATATATTTTTATCCCCAGGGGTACAGGTCTGTGAATCACCAAGTTTACACACTTCACAGCACTCAATGTAGCACATACCCTCCCCAAGACTTGCATGTTCTTTTAAAGTCCCATGTCCTGCTTAGGTGTTTGATGTATATTTAATGAAAAATTTTAACAATTTAAAAATAGCTATTAAGAAATTTTCAATTGGTTAATGATCATAGACAACATTCAAGCAAACAAAAAAATACCATTTGTTACTGAATAGCTTTAACATTTTGTTTGGGTTGCAAGAAAACTTTGTGTTGGAGATAATTATTTAATTTAGACATATATATTTGTTCACTCAGATGTGGTGCTTTATGTCAATGACAGAAACATAATTATGCATAAAGTTAGTTTTGTTCAAGCCCTTTTGCTATTTTTTTAAAAAAGTCAAAGAAATGGATGTAGTTTAAAGTATAAGAAAAAGGAAAATATTTTCTTCCCCGGGCAAATTCACAGTAGATGGAGGATGTGTAGCTATAACTACTTTTTGTAGAGTTTCTAAGACAGTTCCAATTTTAATGCTCCATTTAAAAACCATGTTAAACCATTCATTTTGATTTTTGCTTCAGTGTTTGAACACCAAAGAGAGTAATGATCAATATTTTTAGGAAAATCTTACTTTGACTTTGTTTCTAAACGGTGCTTAGGAACATCAGAGAGTTTTTATAGGTGGATCCCACACTCATGGAGACTTGGAGCATTTAATTAAAAAAGAGTAACTGATTGTGAACAGGTCTTCTGATGGGCTTCAGATATTTTATGAAATATGATCTGAGTTTATAACAACATAGAGAACATATGAAGCTGTATTATACCAGAGATACTCTGAAAATTCTTTCTTCCAGTTTAAGGCTTCAAATAACACATGTATATTGATTAGTCTGTAAGTTGGGAAGAGTCCATCTATTATTAGGACAGCATTTCTCCTTTTAAAAACATTTATTTTATTTTCTAAGAAATCATTTAAACATTCAATCAGTATGACAGGCCTTGTCAAAGCAACAGTTGAACAACTGGCCTAGAACAGTACTTTACACACCTAGATGAGTCTCAGATAGTAAATTCATTAAAAGAACACAATGTCCCGTTTTCTTCCCCTTTAAAGGAAAGGAAGCATTCTAGCAGCAGCAGTGTAAAGACGGTCCTTGCTTATTAGAAGAAAATGTTGCATGAAGCACTGGGTTTGGTGCATAAACAATGAATTTTGGAACACTGAGAAGAAATAAAGTAAAATAAAATGGAAAAAAAAAAGAAAACGTTGAAAGGGAATCTTATCTCTACCTGCTTGACAGCTTCTCAGAGAAGACCAATCTTTTAATTTCCTTCCTTTTTCTCTTTACAACTTTTAATTGGTTCACGTGTTCCAGACCTCAGGGGACAATTTGAACTCTCATCTTGAATGTGGCGTATCCTCAATATCGAATGCCCAAGCACACACAATGGGTGTGATATTGGCGCTTCCTAAGACATACTTGTTTTTGTGTCATACTTGTGTTACACATCTTTTATGATGGTTATGACATACTTCTTGCCAAATATAGACTTTAAATTTACTTCTTTTGAGGTTAATCATATAGTGGCACAGAAAGTTGTTTATTAGTGTCATTATTACCACCTCATATTATGACCCTGAAGTTTTTTAATGACAAGTTCATACACATGTACCCAACAGGAGAGCTCTTATAACCACCTACATATTTATATAGGGTAAATCTAAAAACTGCCACAGAAAGCCCAAAACTCCATTCACATCAGGGGACTGGAAGTGAGAGAACATTTGTTTGTATTTGATTTCCTGGTGCTGTGTCTTTATATAACTAAGAAATGATGCGAATTCACATAATTGTGGCCAATGGCCATGACTTCCCCAAGCACTTTGTGAGGGTATGTGTATGTTCATGAAAAGGTATACTAAAGATTTCTATCTTTGTAATTTATAAACTTTTATGTCTAGACAAATAAATACAGTTCAATGTTTGAGCATTATTTCTGATGTGTATGATACTAATTTGCACAGACCATTTAGACAGACTAAAAATATATGAATTTGGGATGCCTGGGTGGCTCAGTTGGTTAAGCAGCTGCCTTCGGCTCAGGTCATGATCCCAGTGTCCTGGGATCGAGTCCCACATCGGGCTCCTTGCTCGTCAGGGAGCCTGCTTCTCCCTCTGCCTCTGCCTGCCATTCTGTCTGCCTGTGCTCGCTCTCTCTCCCTCTCTCTCTCTGACAAATAAATAAATAAAATCTTAAAAATATATATATATATGAATTAAATGTGGTGCTTCTAAAAAGACCCTTCTGTTTTTCACTCTGGAGAAAATAGTTTGTTGTTTTACTTTACTATTTTTTTTTTTCTAGTAACTCAAGGGGACCCATGATTTGAATATATTTTTCTTCTAGGTATTTAAAATAACATACTATAAAAGTATATAGTATTTTCAAATTTACTGAAAAAGGGAACTATTTAAGAGTGTAACTTTCAGACAATACTCTCCCTTAAAATTTAGACAATTCTCTTTTTTGACATTTTAGTGAGTTCTGAAGTTCATGTATGTTTTTGTCCTTTATTGGATAAAATGTCACCCAACATATAATGGGAAAATAAAAACTTACATATCACAATATTATAATTGTGTCTATTCATTGCATACGACACACTATATTATGTGATTGACCAATGTAATCTGTAAAAGACTGTGTGGCCACTATTAGCTGCTTAAAATAGTCAAATGAACTAGATGTTGATTTTTTAAAAAATTTTATTTATTTATTTGACACAGAGAGATAGAGATCACAAGGAGGCAGAGGGGCAGCCAGAGAGAAGGGGAAGCAGGCCCCCTGCAGAGCAGAGAGCCTGACGTGGGGCTCAATCCCAGGACCCTGAGATCATGACCTGAGGCTTAACCCACTGAGCCACCCAGGCACTCCTAGATGTTGATTTTTAAACCTCAAGGGAGCATTAATGGTTTACTAAATTTTCTCAATTGAAGTTCATCATCTGGGCAGAGCAATACCTTTTTTTTATTCTTCCTGGGTCAAAAGTCATTCTTTTGCTATGTTACTCCACCCTTCTCAGTGTTCACCAGAATGAGATTCAACTGTTGCTCTCAAGGCCCCCATTTCACCATCTTTCTGTCTTGCTCAGATCACAGAACTGCTTCTCTTTGATGCACTTCTGACATCTCCAGAGAGTCTCTCTCTCTCTCTCTGTCTTTTTAAGATTTTATTTATTTGACAGAGAGAGACACAGCAAGAGAGGGAACACAAGCAGGGGGAGCAGGCTTCCCACTGAGCAAGGAGCCCGATGTGGGGCTCAATCCCAGGACCTGGGATCATGACCCAAGCCAAAGGCAGACGCTTAAAAACTGAGCTACCCAGGCCCCCCTCCAGGAAGTCTCTCTACTGGCTCTCCTCAAAATGCTGTCCAAGACTGTACACCCTCTTTTAGCTATTACCTTCTCTCGCTCCTTCTCTTCCCACCCAAGCTTCTTGAGAAAAGGCTATATTCAGTCCCTACATTTTCTCACTTCTCATTTAATCTATTTATTCTTTTTTCTTTCAGTGAAATACACATAACATAAAGCTTAAATGAATAGATCTGTGGCACCAAGTACACTGACATTGCTCTACAACTGTCTCGACCATCCATCTACAGAACTTTTTCACTTTCCAAACCGAACCTCTATATCTGTTAAACAATAATTCTCTATTCCTCCTCCCCACTTGCAGCCCCTGGTAACTACCATTCTACTTTCTATCTCTGTGAGTTTGACAACTCTGTGTACTTCATATTAGGGGAAGCATACTGTATTTGTGCTTTGGTGACTAATATTTCATTTAGCATAACGTCCTTAAGGTCTGTCATGTTTCTTTTATTGTCTTTGTTTTATTTTTTTCATGTCAACGAACTGTTCCTTGCCAAGGTCACCAGTGACCCCCAACTTACTCAATACTGTGGAAAATTGTCTTTTTAAGAAAATTTTCAGTGACATTCAACTGCACTTGGAACTTATTAACACTCTCCTCTCTTTTCAATTCCAAGGCATCCCTCTCTCCTGATTTTCCTCCTACATTCCTAGCTCTTCTTTGTTTGCTCCTCTTCACCTTAAATAGTTTTTCTTCTGTGTCTATGTACATCAGAACACAATTTTCCATTCCCATAACTTCTATCGTCATCCATATACGAATTCTGAATCTGTCGTCAACCCAGATTTCTCTCCTGAAATCCAGAGGAGGGCAAATATCTATTGGAGGAGATCCCCACATGAATGCTCCACAAATGTTTCCCTCTGAATTTATATCAGCAATACATGGAACCATCCTCTGAGTTACTCTTGACTTTAAAATTTTCCCTACCCACAACATTTAATTGATTTCTTGAGTTTTCTCAGTTTTGCCCACTTAATATCTCTGCAATATCCTTAATATTCACTTTTATCTGTCCTCACTGCTACTGCTACTTGTGAATTCAGGTATTATTCTTCTCTTTGGGATCACTGTCATAGATTCCTAATGAGTCTGCTTCTCTACCCTCAGTTTCATCCCATCTGATATACTCTCCACCTGTTGTCAGAATGATCTTTCTGATTATATCACTCCTTGAATAAAAGTTTTGAATGCCCTCCCATTGCCTTCAGGAAGAAGGTCAAACTCCTTCTCATAGTGTGCCATGTTCTGCAGGATCTGACCTCTACATCTAAACCTCAGCACTTGCTGCTTTCTCTTATGCATTATTTGTTCCCAAGGGCATGATAAACTGTCCTAAATTTTCCCCAGGCTGCCATATCTTCATATGTGCCATTCTAGATAACCCTTGCTTGTCCTTTAGGATTTAGCTCCAGAGCCATTCTCTCCAGAAAACCTTCCACAAAGGTGGGTATGGTGGGTCCAGTGGATTCCAGTGGGACTGCTTGGATTCCTCTACTGCCTCAGGACTGAAACATTCATTCCCTAACTTCTGAGAGTGTTGGTAACTGATAGATCTCAGCCAAGTTTCATTTTGGAGATTGACCTTGGTTGAAGAGAGCCACTTGGTTAAGGTTATGCCTTCCTATCTATGGGCAGTCCATATGCAATGACTAGTTGATACAAAAGTACAGAGGCTTGGTCCCATTGTCCCAGTTGGGACAATTCTGCAGGGCATCCTATCCCTATAATCTTCCTGTGAAAAGGCAGAGAACTTTGTTGTGACTGCATCATAACCCAACTTCTTCTTCTGCTCAGTTTCTTTCACTTCCCCTACAGGCGATCAGTCCTGAAAGCAAGACTCCTATGTACAAATCTCCACCTTACAGACTATTTCACAGGGAACTACATAGTAACACTGACTTAGGACTCTCAACATCACTTGCTTATTTCTATCACAACTCTTATTCCACTATATCATCATAATTGTCTGTTTACTTGTGGGGCTATGCCTAAGTACCATGAGCAACTTGAAAACAGGGATTTTCCATTTTGTCTTTTTACCTTCACTTCCTTTTTGTCTTCATTTGTTAAATCTCTTTGAATAAATGAATAAGTAATTAAATGCATGCAATCACCATCTTCAAATTCCTCAGGGATTTTTCTAAAATCAACTCAATCCTTCCTGAACTTTATTTCCTTTAGGAATAGCCCCAGATAATCTGGATTGTGTCTTCCAAGATGTATTTTAGGTTTGACCCTATTTGTGTTTCATGAAATTGTGAATTTGGATTTGAAGCATGGATTTGAAGATCTGGATTTAGAAGCCTGGATTGAATTCTCAGTCATCATAACTGTGTGACTTTGGGCAAATCATATAACCTCTTCATGTCTCAATTTTACAGCTGGACAATAGTAATATCTAACCCATAGATACTCGTTGGTTGTAAGTAAATTAGGTAATATCTGTATGAAATGATGGCACATAGTAGATACTCAGTAAATTTTAGCTCCATCTCCCCCCCCCCGCCTTTTTTTCTTTTTAGATTGAACTTACTCTTCCTAGAGAAGAAGTAAATTACAGAATTACAAAAAAATAAGTTACAGTAGTTTGCTCTTACTGAGATGATCCCAGTAGCTCTCATTATCTTCTCACCCCACTCCCCTGCCTTCCCTGACACATGGCAAAAATCCGTCATTCTCTGCTACTGTTCTTATTTTAGTAGGGAAAGAAAGCATCTACTAAAAGCATCTACTCAACAGTGCAAGTCCCTGCTTGCTACAAGTTTTGTTAAATTTATTGTGAAGCATCAAACTTGCTAGTGACTAGAGAGGCATGACTAGATATGTCTGACAGTGAATCAAAGGTGAGTTAAATGACATGAATGTAACATTACCTGGTGTGTTTCAGTGAAGCATAGGAAGGGCTAAAATGATTAACATAAAGCACCAAGAAAAGGTTAAAAATATGGTAGCAAGGTATCCCATATTTAGGTACCTGATTCACTCCTATTTCTAGTTTTCTTCTTCCCAGTACTTGGAAAATCACATTTCTCAGTTCCCTTGTCATTAACAAGACCCTGTGATAAGCTCTGGACAATTACTGGGAGCAGAAGTGTTGCATCATATATAAGGAGGACTTTTGAGTCAGTGACCAATTCTCAGCTAGAAATCTGGAATTTTGAAAAACATATGCCCTGTACAGTCTCTTAAATCTGGAGCAAATTCTGTAAAAAGTGAAATAAACTTTCATTGTATTAAACTGCTGAGGTACTCATGTTACACATTACCCTAACCATTTGGTTAAAACTTAACCATATCTGACCAGAGCTCTGGGGCTCATGAGGACTCAGGATAAATTTGAATAAACAAAACATCTCAGGAAAAAGAACCATGGCCAGCTGTCTCAGAAAACAGAACTGGAAGGTTGTTCATGATCCTTGTTGCCCACATCTACTCTGCTGTTCTACAGTAGAGTAACTTAGCTATTCCCTTTTATTAAGCTCTCTTTTGTGTCTGTCTTCTTCCCCCACTTCCAATGGCCAGTTTACTTTCTCTGCATCATTGCATCTCTTCATCCCTGAAACATTCATCTTTCAAAGAGAGAGAACTCAGTTCATCCAAGTTAGGCAACTATCAGAAAGTGTTCTTGAACCAGACTACGTACATTTCTGGGCAGTCTACAAAGGGGCTTTCCTTGAATTAGATGCCATCCCCTGATCCAACTAACAACCATGGGGTTGGGTTATGAGATACAAAACATGGCCCCTCATGCTTAAAAGGAGGAACTATGGGTTGGAGTCCATTTTGGTTTGTCCAGTAAACTGGAACACAGACCTGCAGGCCAGTGAGAGGATAGTACTCCATTGCTGTACCCACAGGGCATTGAACTGGTTGTGCAAGTACCTTGGTCTTGACCTGGAAATTGACCTGGGACTTCTGGGTCAGGACAAAATTTTTGTTGAGTTGACCATGAATCTTACTAGATGAGACAGAAAAAGTGGATCCAATGACCCTGGGTCAAATGCAGGAACTCGATGACTTCTTAGATACTTTTGATCAAGACCTAGATAATCAATTTTGAGAGTGTTTTGGTTGGTAATAGGTACAAAAGGCAACAGTTGTTTTAGAGCAGTGTAATAATCAGTGATTTAAAAGTGGTTTTGATGTCTGAATATAAATTAGGGACTTTGGGTTATGGACATTGGGGAGGGTATGTGCTATGGTGAGTGCTGTGAAATGTGTAAGCCTGATGATTCACAGATCTGCACTCCTGGGGAAAATAATACATTATATGTTAATAAAAATTATTTTAAATAAATAAATAAATAAATAAATAAAGGGCTATTTCACTTCAACCTGAGCATTTGGTTGATTTATTCATAAATGTGAAATAACAGCTTCCCTTTGCTTACCTGCCATAGTTTCTTACAAATACTCTTATTGATGTATGGTAGTCTCTACTTAGAGTGTATTTATTTACTGTCTTAGAATGTTTATTTCATTTTAAGCTCCACTCCTTAACCTGTCCCTGTTGTTTAACATTCTCCTGAGGAACCTTATTATCTTTCCTCTGCAGTGGTATCATCTCCCTCACTGGCCCTCCAGTCCACTCCCAGTCAAAACCCTCTGAGGTGATTTCAATTGAAGTTAAGAGGAAAAGAGCGAATTAAACCGCTATTAACTAAGCTAAGAATTTCTGATAGTTAAGTGACAAAATAAAAATAATGCAGAAAAGGTTTTTGATCAGAGCTGTTTTCCTACAGTTCTTTAAATTATTGTAGTTAGGTTCTTTCAGCTTTCTTTTGACATTATAAACAGAATAGAGGTCTCCAATACTAGCTTTTTTTTTTGGTCAGAGGAAATGATACAGGATGAAGGTGGCGAATTCAATATTTTTTGAGAAACCATTACCACATTTCAAGGAATTTTAAAGGTTATCATTTATAATATGCATTCTTATTTCAGGGATGTTAAGTGGTAAAAAAGGTGTTCCATAAATTCTACCAAAATGTGGCACTGGGTTGGTACACTGAGGAAATGTCAGAGGAGTGGAGTGAGTGCTGAAATTTAATTGGGACCAGGTTCAGCTTCCAGTCGTGCCCCTTATTAGCTGTGAGACCCTTGGCAAAGCATTTAAATTCTTTGAGCCTGAGCATCCTCATCTGAAAGATGGGGATAATAATAGCTACAAGGTTATTAGATATTTTACATAAGCTATTGTACATGAACTATCTTGACACATGGCAGGTACTCAGTGGGTGTTAACTGAATTTGAATCTGCTTTTTAAGCACCCTGTAGTCTTGAGGAAAGAAAATCTGTCCTATCAAAAGGATTGATAGAAGACTGGAAAGAACTCTCTGGTTGGTAGAGAAGACTTCGGGTGAATGCCCGACTCCTTTGGACTATTTTTGACTTGATAATAATTTGCTTGTTGTTCCTTTACTCATTTATTCCTTCACTCAGTTATTATTTTGGAGGTCCCTACTTTTTGTCAGGCAGTAGGGATTTAAAACATGAATAAGACATGGTGGTCTCTGCAGATCACAGAACCTGGTAGAAAAAGAAATGCATCTAACCAAATAACTGGGAACAATTAAACTATCTATTCTTTTAAAATTTGCAAACCTTTCCATTAAAGAAACAATTTTTAAAAACAAGGTAGAGTACCAAAATATTCTGTGATTTGTAAATTGTTATAGAAGCACGGGTGATCCAAAGCAAACTCATCAAAAAGAAAATTCCCTCTTTCAACTTTTCCCTCTTGTTAATTTTGCCTTTGGCATCAGGACACGTTTTGTTACTCTTTTGCTCTCACACTGCATCTGTTACCTTCTCTGTCAGGCAAGTATAGAAAGTAAATCGTCAGTCAAGAAACAATAAGCTCAGCACACATGTAGAATCTGAAACAAAGTTGGAAGACATAATTTTAGCTCTACCTGTTTTCACAGCACTTTGCATATGGACTACTGAATCTATAGAACTTTTAAGGTCTTTTTGTTTTGTTTTGTTTGTTTTTTGGTGAGGCAGGATGGCACAGTGGGAAAATAGAGGCCTAAGAATCAGAATAAGTTTAAATTTTTACTTTACCACTTACTAGTTGTGTAGGGAAGTTCTTTAACTTCACTGACTCTCAGTTTCCTTATTTGAGAAAACGAGCCATAATAATACAGGATTATAGTGAACACTATGCCCCCACATATGACTTCAACAAATATAAGTTATTACTCAAACCTTAAGACACAAAAGAAAATATTTTCTGAGGGCAAATGGGTGGCTCAATCATTAAGCATCTATCTGCCTTTGGCTCAGGTCATGATCCCAGGGTCCTGGGATCGGGTCCTGGGTCAAGCTCACTGCTTGGCAGGAAGTCTTCTTCTCCCTCTCCGACGCCCCTGCTTCTGTTCCTGCTCTGTCTCTCTTTCTTTCTCCATCAAATAAATAATATCTTTAAAAATATATATATTTTATGAGCCCTTGGATAACTGTATAAAATACTCAAATACTTTAAATACAGATTGTGTATATTAGGGGCAGAATTTGACTTGATTATATTAAGCAGCAAATAGTTATTAAGATTGTCTTAATTTGGGACACCTATAGTGACAAGGTCATTACAAGCTGTAAATGCCTAGCTAGAATGGGGAGCTCTGGGAACGAGGCTGGGCATAGGTTGCAGACAGTCAAGATGGGAGTGTGGAGTGGGGGATTAAGCTCTGCCTCCTGGAGGGGCAATGTCCTTAAATAATATTTGGAGTTCTTTCATAAGGAAGAATTTTTTTTCTTAATTAATTAATTAACTTTTATTCATTCATTTATATTACTATGGACTTACAAATATTTTATATTTTAGGTAGTAATCTAATGCTATGTTGTTTATTTTGCTGTTCAAATTGTTCCAGCTTTGTCCATAGGGAGCCCTTTCAGGTTGTTTCCTGTGCCCCTTTGACATATTCTGACCCTTTTGTGGTTTTGAGCATTTCGTTGTTTTCTGGGACTATAAGATGTTCTAGGCTCATCTTGTATTTTCTCTGCTCCAGTTCTAAAGTCAGCCATCTCTCCAAAGAGCCCTGGTTCCTTTTATTAGGGAATGGCATTTAGAAAACAAAATCTGGGTCCTGTGTGTGCTCAACAAATATTTTCTGAGCATTTTCTATCAGCCTGGAACTGTTCTGGGTACTGGAGATGGAACAGCAAAGTTCTCTGACCTCATGGAAATTACGTTCTAATGAATCATGAAATACTATGAACAAAATGATACTATGTTCATGATACTATGAACAAAATGTCTAGAAGAATACTTGGTTTATAACAAGGGCTTAATAAATGTTAGCGACTTCTTCCCTCTCCCTCTTACTATACTTGCTCTGAAGTTGTTCAAATCCCTTTCTTAGGGATTAGAGCTAACTGGGCTGGGCGGAGGGCTAGAGCTCCATGCAGAAGTGAGCATAGGGGTTATTGCTGTCGCCTAGTTACATAACATATGTGTTCTACAAAGCATGTTTGAAGTATTCCTGAGAAGGCAAATCAATGTCTATAACAGAAGATCACCATCACATCTAAACCTAACCCAAGAGCTCGAACTGTTGCCAGGAGATGAGGCAGAAACTCAGAAATATCAGTTAACCAAAACCAACTGTGGAAGTTGAGTATAAGTTGAATCGGGTAAGAAAGGTCCTGACTGAAGTCTGAATGAGGTAACAGAGCTGGGTCTTTATTGGGTCCTGCCTCTTTGGTACAGGAAAACTTGGCTGCTCATAAGCTCAGGCAAAGCAAACATGCTGGATCTCTGAATGCCCATCTCCCTGCTTTGCAATTCCCCCCATATTTTTTGTCCACTGCTCCCCGCTGCCCTGTCATGTATTCCAGGGTTCAGGTAGAGGAAAGCTTAGTGCAGGTATAATGTTGACACCACCATGGCCCCACTATCCCCCAGAGCCACAATGTAGGTATGAGAGCAAGCTGTTGATAGCTACCCCCAGAATTGAGGCTCACTTAAGGGAATACCATGTCTCTCTGCTTTCTACCTTTGTGTCCAAGTCCCCCTTGGTGCTGGGTGAACTGGGAAGTTGCTACGTGGGAAGGTCCATGGTGAAGAGTGGGAACGCATGGTCTTAACTGGGTAACCAGATTGTGAACAGAGAGAGAGGCAGAGGTTAGCACCAGGGAAGTTGTCAGCAGAATCATGCCTGAGGCTACAGACAAGGAAATAACCCAGGAGGCTAAAATCTAGAAAGTCTGAGAACTAGTAAAGAAAAAAGATGTAGGTGTAGGACACCTGAAAAGGTGTAGACAAAGGCTGAAGGTGTTAGGGCTCCATGTGCCCAGTTACACATGGTGATGGCTGCTGTATGGGTGAGCTGGATAGGTTCAGGTGGTTTTCCAGGCCTGGACCCAGAAGCTCCAGGGGACTAATATTGCCCCTTCTTTTATAGTGATAGCAAACAATGAACAATTACCTATTATAATGATAAGAAAATTACATCCTATGTTAATGATTTATAATAATAAATTCTATATAAATAATGAATGGAAATTTGGCTTCTGATGTCATTTTGAGGTTGTGATAACATTTTAAGAGACAAAACTCACCAAAATCCAGTGAAATGAATCCAGTATTTAAAAAATTTTTTTAAAAATATGTTGACTCAGGCCTGTCCTTCTTAACCTCATCTTGGGGCAGGAAGAGGTCAACCAGTTGTTAAAAAAAAAAAGTTTGGCATCCCCTTGTCCCTTTATTGCCTGGCCCCTTAACTAGAGACTATGACATCATGGAGTTTAGAGGAGGACAAGGCCCAGAGGAGAGAAGGGATGGTATTAGGGCCAGATTATCATATCTTCTATCACTGTCCTCTCATAAAACCTGTTCTCCTGGCACAATCTTGCCGAAATTATGCTGACAAATGCTTAAAATGCAAGTCAGGATCAATGCATGGACAATCATGCAGGAGGATGGTGGGATGAGATGATTTGTCCTCAAAGTCAGGCATAATGTCCTCTCACCTCTATGCACATCAGGACACTTGGAGAGCATGTTCTGTACCCTGAACAGGATATTTTAAAAGTCTTAGCTGTTTCAAAGTAGAAAATAAAGTCCAGCAAGATTTTAAATTAATTTCTATGTCTCCTTGGCAGCTTTAATATTAAATATAGTAAATATCTAGGGTAAACCAAGTAGCCACAGGGGAAAATGATATTTCACACCTCTATTTTGGAATTATGTGTGAAGTTTGCCATATCCCTCATGTTGAATATCACATAGTTAAATTGATTTTCACCCCAGTTGAACATGATGATCTGTAATTAAATTATTAGTCATTATTCTGTTGCATAAAAATATTTGATTTCTCAACTTATGGACAAAGTCTATAACAAAGGTTGCTGGCTTATGAGTTGATATTTGCCGAGACTTATGCAAGGTTATAAAAAATTAATTAGCAGAGGCTAAAGAAAAGAATAATTTGAGATATTATTAGGTCCTCTGTTAAAAAATAAAAAAAGAAACCGTTATGAAAATTTAGATTCAGTTTCTAATAGAAGAATAAAACCTAAAGGGCATTTGATTCCTTAACAACTGAGCACTAGAACTCTGCAGTTCTCTGGCATATATTAGCCATGCTTAAAATTCCCTCTTTGTGCTGAGGAGGACATACTGGCAAAGCAAGTAGAGCTGGGAAGGCGATTATCCTGTCCCTGCTTAGTATGTGTTTCCTCTGCATTTTCCTCTCCCTCTCCCAATTGCTTAGGATGTAGTTCTTATCCTTTCCTCCCTGTTTCCTTCTCATTCTGTCTAGCCATGTTACCTTTGCTTCCTTCCCTCCTAATTTAAAATCCTCTTTTCTTTCTTCCCTCCCTTCTCCTTCTTCCTCCTGGGCAATCCTGAATACTGGTGATTAAGCGTGTGGGCTCTGGAAGCAGATTAAGGCTTCCAATTCTGGCTCCGTCATGCACTGAGTGATCTTGGGTGAGTGAGCTACTTAATCTTGTCCTGATGCCACTACCTTGGATCAGTCAAGGTTTGATTAGGGAAACAGAACAGCTAGTGTGGGAGGCTTTGCGGAAGTGAAGATCAGACAGGCATGACCAATTACAGGAATGGGCCTGTGAGGAGGGAGCTGTAAAGAAGTCCATGGGGGAGCTGCAGCCTTGGAAAGTTTGCATGCAAGTATCCAGTGATGCTGTGTTTCATCAGCAGGGACAGAGGTCCTCCAAAGAACAGGATGTGGAGTGGAGGAGAACGAACTGGCATCTCTATGTCTGCCACTGATGCTTCTAACCGTGATGACCTCCAGAGAGTGATGGCTGCTGCTTACTTCTGCATTCCAAAGCTCATGTGAATTCCACTTTTGGCCAAATCAAACCCAGAACCATACAGGGAAGTGGTTCTGGGAAACTAGGTCTAACCTAACCAGGTTTTTGCAGTACAAACCACCATATGAGTCATTTTCAAAATGTAGTTTTTAAGAATTCATAACCCATGGAGATGTTGTGAAAAGTAGATGAGACTTACTATATATAAAGAAAGTACTTATCACCGTGTCTGACACATTGTGAGCACCCGGTAAATAAATTCTCCTTTGTTTTCAATCCATTTACTCTTACGTTGTATCTTCTACCTAGGCCCTATAACCAGATTTCTCACTGTCATTGGCATTGTATCATCAATGCTCCGGATTATTAACAAATGATGTGGGAAGTGTTACCATAAAATAGATATCATTTTATTGACTACTTACTAGGTGATATGACTGCAACTTTATATGCATCAACACACAAGATGCTGACAACAACCCTATGAGCTAGCTACCATCATCATTCATGTTAAAAGTTGAGGAAATTGAAGTAGAAAGATTATTTTCTTGCCCCAAATCTCAAAAGATTTGAACGCAGTACCTGTTTGTTTACAGTGGAATAATGTAAGCCCAGCCCTTTTAAATACTCTGTTGCCATTAGAAGTGGGAATACCACCTGTCAGAGGATTATTGTCAGGAATATAGCACCTTCAGAACTTACGGATCTCAGAATTCCCTTTCTGTTGTTATTGTTTCACACAAAAGTGGGCCAAATTCTAAATCTGCTCTCCACGATACAGACTACACCACCAGTGGTCAAAAAGGACTTGGGAGGGGGCAGTGTTGGGTGAAGCAGCTTTGATCAAGCCAATAGAAGGTTGAGGGACTTGAGAGATGGCGGAAAGTTGAAGAAAGGTTGAAGTTAGTTTGTAATTAGATACAATTTTACAACCTAAAACTTGAAAAACTTGTTCTAAATGGACTCTATGGTCCCGTTTAAAGCATGGCCTTGTGACTTTTATTGGAATGCAAAGTCCAGCAAGGAACTCTGGCTTCTGGCCTAAGCTCAGGCAGAAACTTCAAATCTGCACCTCCATAGATTGTACTCGATGGGCTTGTGCTATCTTTTACATACTTCTAAAAAAAATTTAATGTTTTTGGGTGGGGCTTATCACAGTTCCCATTCATCCGTCCTTATCTGTCAAGTAGCCTTACTTCACTCATCGAATATTATATCCCTTAACCTAGAAGACATTGAGTGTCTAATTCCTGCAAAATAACCATCTCTAAAAAGACAGATTTCAGGGGTGCCTGGGTGGCTCAGTGGGTTAAAGCCTCTGCCTTCAGCTCAGATCATGATCCCAGGGTCCTGGGATCAAGCCCCACATCAGGCTCTCTGCTCAGCAGGGAGCCTGCTTCCCTTCCTCTCCCTCTGCCTGTCTCTCTGCCTACTTGTGATCTCTGTCTTTCAAATAAATAAATAAAATCTTTAAAAAAAAAAAAAGACAGATTTCAAAGGGGTTGGCTAGTCTTGGATTTCCACATGGAAATTAGCAGAGATGAGGGGCACGAATCCTCTCAATTCTTTTTTCCTACTCCTCTGGCCTCTCACCTCTGAACCCATTCTTTAAAGTTCTTTACTGATAAACTTGCTGTGTGGCATTCTGACAACCACTTGGTTTGCCTTCTAAGAAAGAATATCTGAGTTGCTTAAAAGCCCAGTAGTGGAACCACACAATTTCACTTTTGCCAAACATGACAGGCATTTGTAAACAAAAAGTCCTGAGACATAAAGGCTGAGAGTGAAGCAGAAAATCTGAGGCTGTTCATAGTTAGACCAGGCTCAATCCCTGCAAATGCACCTGGAAAAAAGTTAATTGTGTACTTTTCAGTTTGTAGGGCTTGAAGTTTTGAAGTGTGGTATTAGGGAAATATTTGATTTCCTATGGTTTGGAACACCTGTGGTATGAAAATTTGAAGTTATCAGAATACGATAAATGATAGTGTTTTAGTTATGTTGACAAGCATGTTTGGGATTGAGATTGTTGTCTGTCAAAAATAGGGCTAGTATTCATTGAATTTATTAACTGTCACTGAAACCTGAGACATGATAATGATGGTGTGGTAAATGTGTTTGGTTCAAAAGCTTGTTTTGGTATTTTACAATACAGACTGACAAAAGTTTGTGATATATAATTTAAAACATGTGGGTGTAGTTAAGGTAACCAAAGTATTTATTGGAGAACACCTTTTCAATAGCAATACGGAGAAAAATAGGACTATATAGAATCTAGCTTGCTAAAAGGAGGCATAGAACCTGTTTTTTTATTACAAAAGACAAAGCTTCCTAGAAATTTTCATATTTCTCCCAGTGTGCTCAGTTTCCTGGTTTGTGGTCCTCAATCGAGCATATCATCTTCACCAACCCCTTACCTTCGTTCTAGCACTTGTATCATCACTAAAGAACTTTTGCTTGTATGGGTATTTAAATCAAATTATTACTTTTTTTTTTTTAAAAGATTTTATTTATTTATTTGACAGCGATCAGAAGTAGGCAGAGAAGCAGGCAGAGAGAGAGAGGAGGAAGCAGGCTCCCTGCTGAGCAGAGAGCCCGATGTGGGGCTCGATCCCAGGACCCTGGGATCATGATCTGAGCTGAAGGCAGAGGCTTTAACCCACTGAGCCACCCAGGCACCCCAAATTATTACTTTTTTAAAAAAAGATTTTATTTATTTATTTGAGAGAGAGAGACAGTGAGAAAGAGCATGAGAAAGGAGACGATCAAACGGAGAAGCAGCCTCCCCATGGAGCTGGGAGCCCGAGGGCGGAACTTGATCCCAGTATTCCGGGATCATGACCTGAGCTGAAGGCAGTCGTTCAACCAACTGAGCCACCCAGGTGCCCTAAATCAAATTATTACTTTTAATTGAGTATAAATGTTATAGTTTTGTTATCCTACCCCCTGGCAACTTTCTAGTCTCTGCTGACAGAGACAAAATATTTGCTTATAGTGTATGGAATAAGATGGCTGTAAGTACAGTCTTATTTTTTAAAAATGTTTAGTTGTGGAAATAAAAAAACTCAATAAACATATTGAATATTATTCATTTGGAAGTCTATACCAGTTTAACACTTAATTACAATTTCGGAATGTGTGCAATCATGCACTTAACATAATTAATACAAATCCAAATTCCTTGTACACTAATGATGACTTCCAGAGCACATTACATCTTTCCCATTTTTATTCTCAGTATAGCACATAGAGAACTGGCCTATATAATAAATGCACTTTTAGAACAGTAAATTTTTCTCAATTTCAAGGATTCTTTTGAGTACTTGGGAAAGTATATAGAACCAATAAGGTGCTTGGACCTTAGAAATCAAAGCAGTCAAATGATTTGTTGATGATTTGGAAGAAGAAGGTGAAGATTACGTTCAATCATTGAGTGGGGAACAGTTTTATAGGAAAGGGGGTCTAAATCACCCAGTTAATATTAACAAGAGCAGCAATAATAATAAGCTGATTGAGCCTGGAAGAATAAGACTCCCCTTTCACTAGAATGTTAGCATTACTTGAGCTGTGCTGTCCACTAGAACTTTCTACAATGATGGAAATGCCCTATAATCTTCACTGTCAAATTTAATTTGTGCTATTCCAATAGCCACTAGTTGTGACTATTGAGTATTGGAAATGTGGCTAGTGCTAGTGAGAAACTGGATTCTCCATTTTATTAATTTTAATTCATTTAAGGTTAAATTGAAATAGCCACATGTGGCGAGTGGCTACTGTATGGAGAGTGCAGTTCCCAAGTGTTATGGATAAAGCTTCTTTGAGCAATTTCTTTACTTCACTCATTTATCAATGCACACACATATATATTTTTTTACATTCATTAATTCTGCAAATGCTTTTTGGGCTCTTTCTTTGTTTCAGGCACTAGGAATACAATGGGGTGCAAAACTAACCCAGACGCTACCCTCATGGAATTTATAATGCCTCATGGAATAGATGAACACGAATCAAATAATCACGTAGCTGGTGGGAATTAGGAAAATGTGAAGGTTGTAAGATCATCCCATGTGGACAATTTCTTTGAGGAAATCCAGGCTTTTCAACTTTTTTAGTCTTCTGATTTCCTCCAAGGAAGTGACCTCTGATCTGGGATCTAAAAGCTGTTTGACCCTATGAAATGGATAGATTTTATCAGTTGACACTACAGACATCAAGCAGGATTGGTAGAAACACATTTAGAAAATTATCATACTGATTGTATGTGTAAATAAAATCACTGTTTCTCTTTAGAAAGAAGAAGAAGAACATCAGGAGCCTGGTGTTTTAAGGAACATTATAGTTGTCAAAATTGCAAGAAGGACAGTTGATTAGAGGATATCCAGGGAGTTTCCAAGTCATTTTGTCTCAGTGTAAAAAAGCAGAGACCCTCTGAAGAACTTTTTTCTCTTTTATTAAAATAACATGTAGAAAAAAAACTTGTGCACACACCTGGGTATAATTAAGAAGTCAGAGGTCACATAAATTACATTTCCTTGAAGAAATATTTTAATATTCTTGGAAACCTAGACCACTACTGAATGCTAAGTTTCTATTATAGACAAACTATGTCTTTTGCAAATATGCCATATGAAATAGGACTGATCTTTCCCATCTGAATATTTCCCAGTGCCCTAGGATGGTTATCTGTGAAACAGATGATCTGAGGGTTCAGGAAATAAAGCTAACCAAAAGGAGCATAAATAGTGAACAGAAGAATCTAGTTTGCATGTAGAATTTCAATCTCCCTGAAAGTTCTAGCTGATAATCTAATTTAACCGTGAAAATGATAAATGATAATTTGAAAATAATTATGTACTCTTAAATAAGAAGCCACTAAAGTACGGTGGCTCAGAATTAACATAGCATGTGACACTCTGTAATTTTACTTGCTGTATTTTTAATTTGGGGTTTGGAGTCAGGGTAGCAATGCCTCTTCAAAACATCCTGACCCTGGTAAAATATCCAGGCAGGATCTAAGGGAAATATACTCTATCAACCTCAAAAGGGTATAAAGTTGTCTCTACTACTTCTGCCAGTGCCATATTTTGTAATAAATCTGTCCAGTTTTATGGAATGCTGCCAGATGGCTGAGCTCTATCCTTCCTCCCACCCTTTACCCAGTGTGTCCGAAAGCATCTGAATTAGGCTAGGGGCAGGACTTCATCAGAATTATATTACATTTCAATAACAGAAATCACTACATAACACACCTACGGAACATTCTGGAGATGTGTGTTATATAGAGCCATGGAGAGCTCTTGGGTTGATGCAGTACTGACGGTTTTATGTCACCTACAAATATTGACACATACTCCTCCCTGTGCCCTCCTGTAAGATCTTCATGAGTGGTCAGAGGGAGGGGATACTGTCTCAAATTTCAAGTCTGCAGATACTCTGAAGCCCCTGTGCTTTGTTGATTGTTTTCAATTTTCTATAAAATCCACACTGACTGCTTTCATCAGGATATGTGCTCATTCTCTTCCCAGGGTCAGGCATTGGTTCTAGGGAATTCCCTAAGTTGTTATTACCCTACACTGACTCTTTCTGACCTACCTTTTTTATATGAAGGAGTTCCTGTTGCACAGGCTTCTGTGTGTGGAGGGGGAGACAGGGAAGATTAGTGGTTAGGGGAACAGAATTCCCTTCATTTCACCAGTGGTCACTAATGGCCTACCTGTCTGGTCAGTCCTGTCAGTTACTGTCCTTTTTCAATGAAAATATTTAAAGGATTTGTTCTTCTAGAAAATGCAGCCTAGCCTGAAAAGTTGTCTTTAAGGTTGAGCTGGAGTGGCTGGTCCCTATAAGTTTCCACGTTCTGAACGCAGATTTACTGTAGTAAAGAAAAATCTAAGTCAAGTGTCTGAAGAACAGGGTGTGATTTAGCTAAAATTGCCAATTTTGTTACAGCATGTTTGGAAAAGTTGCCCCCGAACCGGCTGTCATGAGTATTTCTTAAATTAAAATAATTCCCACTGAATCTTTTGAAAGCAAATAGTTGATGTCCAAGAATCCTCTCAGAATAAACCATGGTAAAGTCTCATCAGGACAGGGGACTTTGTCTGTGCCACTCACCTCTGCATGCCCAGGGCCTGGCACTTGGCAGATGCCATAAATCTGCGTTGACTGTGGAATGAAGAGAAATTATTTATGCCACAGTTCAGCCATACCAGGAGCCTGGCTTTGTGCTTCATCCTCCTGTTAAAGCTCTCCCTAAGTAAGCTCTAAAACTTGTGGATGTTACAGTACACGTTCCTCAAGTAAGTTTTGGAGGATGACCTCAATATGGTCCAAGTCCTATGTGGCAAAGATAAACCTGGACTAGTATGGACCCATCCTAAAACTCCCCATGGGTTCAGTTGCTGGCAGAGATAAGGCACACCCCAAGATGGTCTCAAGAGGACAAATGTTGAATGGAACAATTGCTACCTCCAGCTGCTTTTGACACAAGTATTTGGTGGAGGTGGGGAGCAGAGGAGGACGGCATATTCACTATTCATGGACAGACTCTTTTCATTTTTATCCCGTAAGCTTTGTCAGCTAATGATAACTAGCTGAAGGTAAGATACACAGGTCAGATACCCTGTATCTACTGGGCACTCACGTAAGGAGAAAGAACAAGGAGCAGTAGCCACTTGCCTTTATTAGAAATGGTGTGGTGCCCTGGCAGTGCTCTGCCAGTCAGCTTTGGCTTGGGTGTGGACTGGGCAACTCACCACCAAGAAGTCCTCAGGGGAGGGTTGATGGGGGGGGGGGGTGGGGGGGTAAAAGGCTGGGGGGGGGGAGACCTGTACCCCTGGGAAAAAAAAATATGTTTAAAAAAAATAAAATTAAAAAAAAATTAAAAAAAAAAAAAAGAAGTCCTCAGGGGAGAAAGGCTTAAGGGGAGGGACAGTGAGGTAGATGAGCCACCAGATTGAAACGTAGGTTCAAATATATCCATCTCATCCTTACACCTCATTGGCCAAGCATTAGAGGAATTAAGTTGCTCCTGCAGTTAGTGTGCCTCAGTTTCCCCAAGTTTAGCCGTGGGTAGAGTACACAATACCCTAGAGGCTGCTGCTTGCAGCAGGAGATAATGCTCTTATATGCATCACTAAGCACAGCATGAAATTAGTCCCCAAAGGGAGGAGGCATGACCAATGTGTATCAGATGTTCAGGCTTTCTGTGTGATTCCAGCCAGGGACAGGGATGCGGCTACCAGGAACATAGGATTTGGGGAGATAAATGAGCTTGGAGGCAACCAAGGCTCCAGGTTAACCCCACAGTATAAAATGCATGGCGGGGGGCTACGGGGGTTGTATGGGAAGGAGGGCTCGTGGGAGTCAGTGAAGGAAGAGTGAGGGAGGGAGAGATCTTTGCAAATGGCATATTAGAGCTCATGTGAGCTGGCTTGGTCACCCACCAGCAGTATGACCTTGTCTAAGTTAACCTTCCTGGGCTTCACTGTCCTCATTTTTAAAGTGGGGATCAGGAAAGTACCTATGTCATTGTGTTGTTAAGAAGGGCAAATTCATAAACAGAAAACATATAGGTCTGTATCTGGCAAAAAAAAACCCAAAGCTAAAAAGGTCAATAAACATTAGCTCTTATTATCTGTAGCTCAGGCTTGCTTTTATGATGTGGTTTGACTTGTTTATTGATGATTTGTACCAAGGCAGCTTCTTGTATAGAGGTCCCACTGGATATCACTTCACAGTGAATAAACTCAGGTACACCTAAAGGCTGGTGATCCTTAAGAAATGTCCTTAAGGAGGATTACAACTGCCATTAACTATGAATTATTTGGTTAATTCAGTGTTACAAATAAAGAATGCAAAAAAAAAAAGGCTTTCCTTACATCTGTACTCATTTGATAACATAATAGAACACTTAGTGACTCACTGTCTCACTTGTTAAAAAAAAAAAGGCAATTAAAGAACTTCACAAAAGAGAGAGTACACATCTCAAGAGGGGTTCTTTTCTTCTGCAGGAATATATTCTTATTAGGTCGTTGGTCAGTCTGCATCTGGGGTTTGGGAGTGAGTGCTGGTTTGAGGCAGACCTCTGTACCCAGGTACAACAGGATCTGATTAAAAGTCCATGAGAAGAAGAAAGATGCTGTGAGCTTTCAAATAACTACATGGATCTGAAATTCAATGTGTGATGTGGGCCAGGATGAGCCTTGGAGAAACACAGGGGAGAAGTTACTGTAAAAGTGATACATCACCTGGCCCAGTAGGAGAAAGGGGAATAGTAATGTAAAAAAGTAATGTAAAAAAATAATAATGTAAAAAATAATGTAAAAAAAAAAAAATCCCGGAGGGGTGCCTGGATGTCTCAGTGGGTTGGACCTCTGCCTTCTGCTCAGGTCGTGGTCTCAGCGGCCTGGGATCAAGCCCCGCATCGGGCTCTACTCAGCGGGGAATCCGTTTCCCCTCTCTCTCTGCTTGCCTCTCTGCCTGTTGTGATCTCTCTCTCTCTGTCAAATAAATTAACTAATTAAATCTTAAAAAAAAAAATCCTGGGGTGTAAATGTAAATTTAAATCCTGGGGTGCAGGGGAAGTCAATAACCTTCTAGGTTAATCCCCACTACCTATTTACTATGGGAATACCTCTTTATC
The DNA here is from genome assembly GCF_002288905.1 of Enhydra lutris kenyoni. NCBI lineage: Eukaryota > Metazoa > Chordata > Mammalia > Carnivora > Mustelidae > Enhydra > Enhydra lutris. The sequence continues at coordinate 15,488,643 of NW_019154102.1, forward strand.
TTGATACAAGGTCATTTTAAATGTAAACCAGGAATAACATGGAGGCATAATTATTATATCCTAAACATTAATCACAGCAAATCACTTTTTATTGACCCAGCTAGTTTGGGTCAAGAAAAAAATATCCTTGGTGTATTTTCACTGGAGTCTACCTTCATAGTGTAACTTGGGGGAGGGACTGATACTGGAGCGAGTGGTGGAAAGGCCTTATTCTTTAAGGTTTCTTCTATTATCAGTCTGTGATTAGTAGGTCCCTGATGGATGTTAATGCTAAGAAAAAGCATCATCAGGAACCTTGTTTTTAATATAGGGTTTTGCAAGCTCATACAATATGCAGGGGCCTAAGGAGCAGGATGAGCCAAATTCAAGTCAATTGTTACCAGATTGTTTGCATTCAACCTTAGTTTACCTCTTATTAAAAAGGCAGTATGTTTTCAAGACAAATACTATGAATGTCTCATAAACAGAGCAAATTAGAGCTATACATTAAATTCTTATAGTTCATAAAGAAGGAAAGAGTTAAAAGGGAAAGAAAAAATTTCAACTTGATAACTTTACAAGTTTAGAATCAGAATTTTGGATCTTGCCATCAGGGATGGTGTGATCCTGAATAGGCAACTTAGTTTCCCTACAGAGAGATTTGAGAAAATACCTTGATCTTTCTGCTATAAATTAGAAATACTTTATGAATGTTTTTTGTCAATGTCTACATAGCAGAAAATAAAGAAGCGATTGCTGATCATTCAGTTTGAGTGATCAGTGAAGACAGCAGAACAAGTCACAGATGAGATTTATTGTCCTTGACTTGCTTGCCTTGATTACGTAACTAATCAAGTGGCCTTAATTAGCCAGCTTTGTGTAGACTTCCCTCCATTTTGTACTCAGCAAATATGACTGCAGAGTTGTCTTCCTTGCCTATGAAAATGAGCAATGTTTATTTTAATCAAACCTGAAAGAAAATTTTAAAAGAGGACTAAAAACTAGAGAGTAGAACATTTTCATTTACTGAGCCCCTACTTTGTACTTCCTTCTATCACCCAAAGGATGGCTCCACTCTCTTGGGTCACTTGCCTCTAGCTCAGGGGCTCTCAAATTTGACTCACTGTAGACTCACTTGGAGGACTTGTTAAAACAGATGGCTGGGCCCCACCTCCAGAGTTTCTGTTTCACAGGTCTAGAGTGAGACTGAGAATTTGAATTTGCATTTCTAACAATTTGCCAGTGATTGCTGATGTTGACCATCTTGGGACCGTACTCTGAGAACCATAGAGGAAATTGGCCTCCTGTCAGCTCCTGAATTGTCCCATAATATTCTCTCCACCAAGCCCCCACCATCATTTATCTCTGCCATTGCTTCTATCATTGCATGTCTGCATTGGGATCTCTGGACTCTAGCTGCTCCCTCTATGTGGCCCTGCTGGGAGTCCATTTCCCCACCCCCCTGCCCAATACAAGACTTGTATGTTTTTTAATGGAAGGATAGGAGGGGAATTGCAAACAGAAGTGGATAATGTGAAACTGATGGTAAGTATGATCGTTCTAGTACTCCGTTCCTTAGCATTTTTTCATTATCACCCCCTAAGGAGACTTTTTAGTCCTTTTTTTCCTCCTACTTACACCCCATCCATTTCCTCATCCCTGTCCATGAAATTTAAACACTATGATACACTGTACATCTGTTTATTTACCGTAGCCTTTTTAAAGGGCCATAAACCACTGTAATACCTAAGATTTTACACCAAGATTTTATCTCTACCAAGGACCAATTTTGTCTTCTTGGGGTGATACCACCCCTGCTAAAGGATGCATATTCTAGCAGAGTAAGGTAAAATTACTAAAGCAATTTAAACTGTCCATGTTTTCTTTGTGGGCACACTTAGTTCTTCACGTTGCTCTAGTGTTTCAAAGACTCTTCTTGTCTCTTCTCTCTGAGAGAGGTCCATTCTTTGGTTTTACCAGAGCTTATGTCCAGCTTTTCCCTGACCCTCCTCTTTTTAGGAAAACCCATTTCCATTTCTCCCCCTCAGGTCTAAAAGGTGTGAGATGGAAAGAGAGACAGTAACGCCACCCAAGAAATCAAAACCTTATGTTCTCCTTCTTAGTTCTCTACTAGCTGGCCTCAGGGGTGAAACTCTCCACCAAAGGCGGAAACTCAATTTAAATGGACTACCAGATGCTTCCTTTTATCTGACCAGGTAGTCTAACAATGCCACAACAGCATTTCCCAAGGTGTGTTATTCAGTTAAGAACAGCCCTGTGGGAACTTCTGTAGGAAGGTCGGTAGGAGGCCATGGCCCTCCAGGAAAGGTTCTCTCCATGGTTTCTTTCACTGTTGGGATGTGCAGATGTTTCCTATTCTCTGCACAGGCTTTAAATGGCTGAACAGGAGACTCTCTCTCCTTTCTGTTCCTCCTACCCACAATACACACACACACCACAAGCACATACATCAGTGCAAGTGCAACAATTATTAGAGACTGAGTAACCTAAATTCAAATTAAGAGTAAGAACCACCCCCTACCTTGTTTCCCTTCTAAATACAGCATATATGCCCAAATCCCTGTGCCCACAAGGGAGATAGAATTTTACATTTTTTATGTAGAATACTTTCAGTTCCTTTCTCCTGTTGCCAAGATAATGCTCTAACTCCCACTGTGAGAACCTCACTTGAACAATTTGCCAAACAACAGAACCCCCTGCTCCAACTAGAGTTCAAAAATTAAAACTTTTTCTTTGCTTGGGACCATTATTTACTTTTGAGCTCAATACAGAAGAGAGGGAGTTTAGGTCTTGTTATTGGTCCCACCAGAGTAAACAGCTTGAAGAGATATGATCAGGTGGGAAGGTCTTGTTCCACTAGTTACACTTTTTAAAAAATGAAAATCTGTTTTATTGGGATAAGATGTATATTTTTGTGCTTCTTCTAGATGGAAAATGGGAGAAAAGTCACTTAATTCACTGGATAAGTTTTCACGTCTAGGTCAGGTGATGGGTTGGCAGCCAACATGCAAAAAGACATATGGCGGATGTTTGGATTGAGAACCACTCGGTCTGGTAGGCTGGAGATGGTGGGTCCAGTGTAATGGCCATCATCTGCCTAATTAGTGACTCCTACTTCCTAGCCTGGGAAGGACTGTAGTGGTAGCCTAATGAACTTATTTATTTTATATGGAGGAATGTGATCCAGAAGGGTGACCTGGTTTGTCCAGAATTAGCCAGATAAAAAAGAAGAGCCAGAGATCAAACCTAAAGTCCTCTCCTTCCTGCCTAGATGGTTCTTTCCATCATGTCATTGTTACTTCCCATGGTTCCTTCCCTTTCCTTTGTTGTAACATTGGATTCTGGTCTCTTCACAGATACTAGTGAGACATGTAAAGTCTCACAGTAGAGAAGTTTGAAAGGTCTGGCTGGGTTTAGATTCCAATTTTCTAAAGAATTGAAGGAAACAAGATGACAGGATGACCTGGCTTCTGAATATAAGGGTATGAAGAGACCACAAAGGAGGCCCAGAGTTTTAGGAGTCTTCTCTGTATTTTCAGAAACCTTATAGAGAGAACTCTAAAACATTTTCCTATGTTTGTCAAATGACCAAATGGAAACCAAGAAAGGAAAAAAGGAAGCTAAGGGTGAGGTCTGGACAAAGATTTCCCTTTCCTTCTCAAGTTCCTCTTCTTTACACGTGAAGCTGTAGAAGCAAGATTCAGTGACATCAGCATCTTTGTTGAAAAGGAAGACAGAAGTGGAGGGTATGTAAGAAAGGAATTAGCAGCCTGAAGGCACCCAACCTAGCAAATGCAATGTGGGTGTCCAGCAGCTAAATTAGTGGAAGCACCATCTGGACGTGGCCTCTGTTGTAGGTTTGGGCCTGGATTAATCTATAACTTGACCTAATTCACATCAACAAATAAACATTAAGGACTGATTATGTGCCAATAAGTGTTGTGGGAAATAGGGAGATTAAACATGGTGTGGATCCTGCTTTCAAGAAGCTTATTATCTAGAAGGAGATGGAAGGGCTGTATACAAACCACTAAGGCACAAGACAGAATGTGACTATGCTGTTAAAGAAGTAAAAACAAAGTTCTTTGGGAGTCCTGGGCTATGTCTGCATAGAACTCTGGAAATAATATCTTATACATATGGGTTACCATAAGGTTTGGAGAAGGCCAAAGTAGAGGGCCCGTTAGGGAGTGAGTTGCAGTTAGTTGGAGGATTTAGTGATAAAGAGATTATCAGCTGACTGCAGAAGCATCTACTTTAACAAGGTATTTGTGGTCATTGAGGCCAATTTTCAATTTTAGTCTATATATTTGCATCCCTGATTCTGTGAGTCCCCTCTTCCTACTCACCAGTCTTGTAAATAACCAACCAATGTTCTTTCCATTTGGGTAGGTAAGCAACTGAGTAATTGCATGTGCAAATTCAGGGGTTTGGAGACAAACACAACTATTTAGTGGTTGTGTTACCCCAAAGTGATGATGGAAAATTAGCAGGCAATCTGTGAAAATTATTACTAATGTTTTCCTTCTATACTGGTCTTCGGAATATGATAGATAGGACTAATGTCTCTCTTAGACAAGGAACAGAAGTTTTCTAAGTAGCTGAAGCTTTGTTATTTGAGGAAGATCTATATTAACAACAACAAGAAGAAAAATAAAACCAAACCACAAGATCCTGAATATTTTTTGGCCATTCAAGTTTCAGCATAAATAGATCTAGAAATAAAGCCTGAGCATGTCCAGGATAGGAAGCTTGAAATTTTGTGTGGCAGAAATGATGAAGAGATCACCAAAAATTTATCCTCTTCCGTCCCCAGTGGAGTTGTGGGAGGTGGTCATTTAGGCAGAGGCTACATTTTTCAGCATGCCCCATCTCTCTGACTCCTTGCATCCAGGTGGTCATCAATAAATGTGACAGAAGGGATATGTGTTTCTTCTAGGGCCAGGCTTTTAAAAAGTGAGTGGAGTTTCTTCACATTCTTTTTTCCCCATCTGCTGGCTGGATACAGATGGTGGAACCGCATGATGGAAATAGCCTGAGTCTGAATGATCACGAGGAGGAAAGCTGCCTACAAACCAGAAACACTTGTACTGGACTGTTATGTGAGTGAGAAACAAAATTCTATTGTTTGATAGATTGTACTATTGTTCCCAACTATCTGCTGCTGTACAGCAGGGGTCTATGTAGGTGAGTCTCCCTGAGAAAGGATGTACTTCCTGTTCACTGATATTGGACTCAGCCATATGACTCGCTTTGGTTAGTGAAATGCAGCAGAATTGATATAGACCACACATGAGCAGAACATCAAGAGTTGTGGCATGGCTCCACTATTATTCTTTGTTCTGCTCTGAGAACAGCAAGCATCATGTAGAAGCTGCTCGTTCAGGCTAGAGGCTTTCAGTCTGGGTTCCAGATGAAGAAGATGTATGGGGCAGGGCTGCAACTAACATACAGTCAACATATACCATGAGCAAAAAATAAGATTTGGCTGTTGATTTGGGGATTGTCATGGAAGAATAACCCAGCAAAGGCTGTCCGATATATTGTGCTAACCCACCGACATTTTGATAGTTATCTAGCATAGCGTTAGTGTTACCCTAACTAATATACTCTGAAATTGAGAGAATTGAGTGTGTGGAAAACTGGAGAGTAGGCAACAGTGAACAAAATATAAAATATTCTTTTAAAGTATGGCTAAACATGAAATATTCTAATAGAATTAAAAGTCTTATTAAATATTAATTGGCAACTCACAACCAGTGAAACTGCAAATCAAACACAAACTGGATAACAAATCATTAAGCTTGTGGGACCACCTTCTGGCTCCACTGAGCTATCTGACTCCTCCAGCCAAAGGAAAATTTTGGTAGATTCTGAAGAGGTAGATAGGGACCCAAAAAAAGAGATGATCCTACACAGAGTCTATGTTCCTTGCAACCTCAGGACCACCTCCCTCTCCCTGTTCCTCCTCCTTGTTGGAATGTCAGAGGAGAGGGATATGAGGCAGAAGGGTAGATAAGATAGAAACAAAGGAACATTTCAACTTCTCATTTTTGCATGAGGCTGGACTCTTCACATGGCTGGCCTCTTTGTATGAGCCTTAAAAAAAAAAAAAAAGATAGGATCATTTTAGGATTATTTTGGAGATCCAAGGCCCCCTGAGATAAGCATACTGGGTTGGTATGTGGGCAGGGCATTTGTGGGAAGAGGTGGAGAGGAAAGTTTGTGACAGATCTACAGTGGTACCATTGCCCAGGGACCCAATCAGCTAATGCCTGGGCGCCTCGGACAAGGAACCCTATCTCTCTCTTGCTCAACAGGATGGTTAGGCTCTTGAGAAGTGAGTAATTTAAAAACATAAAAATAGATTGTGTCATAAGAAAAAAAATGAAATGTGCTCCAGTAGGTTGAAAAAAATTCTGTCATTTTTATTTATCTCATTATCATGATCAAGGAATTTATTTCCACAAATGATGAATGTGTGGAAAATAATTAAGGCATAAAAACGATTATTCACAACCTAGAGAACAAAAACGTCCACGGTGATGTCTGACTGAGTTGCAGAAGGCAGTACGTTGCAACCATTAGCTCTGCCATTTTCCATGCTCTCCACCACATCTGCCATGGGAATGTGGGATGAGAAGTCTTGTCACACCCAGGGCTATGTGCTACTCAGGTCTTTTGAAAATCTAGTTGGCCCTGTCTCATCACCCTCTGGCTGTAGACTTGCTCAGGTGGTATTGGTCATTCATTCAACATATTCTGTTTGGTAGACAACTTCTATTTTTACCCTGGGAAACTCTTGGTGATGTTAATGGAAATGTTGTGTAATATTGTGATTTATGAGAAATACATATTTGGTCATTTGGATGACCAAAATATATTTGTCATATGTATTTGGTCTTTGCCCATGGTTTCTAACTCACAGTTCCTAAAACCCCTAGAATTTCCTAAGCAATGAGAACAAGAAAATTGTCTTTTGTTATGTTAATGATGTGACTTCTGGACCCTACCTAAAGATGGAGGCTGGTTGCCAGTGGAGCCAACCACATTATTAGAGAGTTAGAACTTTCAGTCCCCTCCCACCTCCTGGGAGAGAAGAGGGGTGGGACATTGAATCAACCGCCAATGGCCAGTGATTTAATCAATGTCTATGTAACGAAGCCTCCATAAAAATCCAGAGGAACTGGGTTCAGAGGGTTTCTGGGTTGGTGAACACACAGAGGTACAGGAGCAGTGGTGCTCCAGGAGAGGGTGTGTAATCTCTGCCCCCTATGCATCTCTTCCATTTGGTTGTTCCTGAATGATGTCCTTTTAAAATAAACATTAAAAATAAATATTTCTCCAAATTAATGGAACCTAAGGAGGGGTTCACGGAACTTCTGATATTTATAGTTAGTCGGTCAGAAGTACAGGTAACAACTTGGGCTTGCGACTATGAGTGAGGTGGGGGAAAGGGTGGTCTTGTAGGACTAAACCCTTGTGGAATCTGATGCTGTCTCTGGGTAGGTAGTGTCAGGATTGAATTGGATTCTCAGACACCAACAGGTTGTCTGAGAATTGTTTGTTGATGTAGGGGGAATCACCCTCCTCTGTTGGAAATTGAGTCTCAGAACTATGTCATGTGCTCTAAACAGGAAAGGTGGATGGTGACCAGGACCAGGCTTAGGTCCTCACGGCACATGATATTATGTCACATTACATGGGCCACCAGCAAACCCCCTGCCCCCACCACTGCACCATTAGCTCCAAACCCAAATGCTTTGATGGATGGTTTAAGTCTATTATTCCAAAACTTGTCTTAATTTTTTTGTTCCATTAAAAAATTAAATTAAGATTATCTGAATGCCCATGCCAGATGTTGATAAGGATGGTAGGTAATATTGGATATGAATAAGTGCAGTGTTATTTCTTTTAAAAATGTGTTTGCAGCACTGTTCATGGATTACACTATGTAAAGTCACATAAGTGAAAGGTGTTTATAATAAATATATAGTTTTTATATGTCTGGATATAGTTTTTCAATAAAAGAATGTTTTCAGCCCATGTAAAAAATTAAATGTGTGAAAGTTAGGAGGTTGGTATATTGAGTGAGTTGGAACTTTGGCAGCAGTGTGTAAAGTCTATATCTGGGAATGGTTGAGGCCAAGAGTTTAATTGCAATGCTTAGGATTGTGGGGTTCAGTGAATAAAATGGATATAAACTAATTAGGTAATTACTTTTACTTCTTCCTTTCACCTGAGAGTTAATCAAGAGTAAAGTCCATCTGGCTTGTACTAAAAATACGCAGAAAGGTTTGAAAATATATCAGCAAAAAATGTATTTAGAAAAAAAAAGACAAACCTTGGTGTTAACAAAACACAAATATTGTGATCTAACTTTACATTTTGTTGAAAGTGTTTTTATATCTGTCTGACTATTATTTCTAGTCTGGCCTTTTCATTTTCCCAGAAGAGCAATATAGAGTTTGAAATGAGGGAAGTGGCAGAACAGGAGGCCATAAATGTGATGGAATGCCCAGAAGGAATATAAGAAACTAAATATTGATCTTTGTTCTTTTAGTGAGGACTCTCGTGTTTCTAAGGATGTCATTACAGCTATGGTGGCATTGGTTAATCTGATCTGCTATTCAGCTGTGGTCTTGCTCAGCACTGAAAGAACACTTTGTTCATGGGCTTCAGCTGACAACCAGAGAGTTTTCTAAAGTAAGGGTTATAGTGAGAACATTCCTCTCCATGTGTTATGTAAGATATTTGGGGCATGCAGGACTCTGAGGCAATGAATAAAACTTGCTTTAAAAACAGACACAACTAAAAAAAAATGACACAATTTATACATTCAAATTAGTATTATCCTTCCCAGAGTCACATTGGGAGACATATACTTATTCTCACAAAGACACCATTGCTCAAAGCATTTTGAAACTTTTTATTTTAGAGTTGCCTTTATAAGTAGGGGTAGGGTTTGTGAATCACTTAGAACTATTTAGTGTTTCACATCAATTTTTAGCCATGTCACAGAAGGTTGATTACTTCTTTTTCTCCTCCATAGACTTAATGCCAAGTAACTCGAGATATTAAAAAAATCAGATCTATTCAGTTATTCATTCATCTATTGATTTATTTATTCAGTAAAAATCCACTGACTGCCCCGTGCGCCAGGCTGTGTGTTAGAAGCTGAGGAGTCTGTGATGCATAAGGCAGAAATGGTCCCTGCTCAGTTGGAGCTGATGTAATTGGAAAGACAGACCAAAACCACCCCCATAACAACATGCTGACAAACAAATGTAAAAAATACTTGCCAGTTGGGATAAATGGCATAACGGAAACAGATAAGGAGCTGAACTGAGAAGTAAAAAGAAGAAACCAGCTTATTAGATGGGAAAAGGGACATCTACTCAGGAATTTGGCTTAAAAGGGTGTCCACTTGCCACCATTGGGAGTATTCAAATGAGTAAGCTTTAAGCTTTAATTTTGGAGGACAATTTTAAAATCTGAATGGACTGAGCAGAACCCACTTTTCCCACAGCAAATCTTTCTGTAGGATATGGGAGTGCAATCCTTATCAGCAAAGTGACCTAAAAAATAACAGTTATCACAAATAATCTGTGATACTGAATAGATTGTGTCTCACTTGGCAGCTCACTTTTTTGGCTTATTTTTGTGGGTTTTTTGTTGTTGTTTTTGGGTTTTGGGGTTTTTTGTTTGTTTGTTTTTTGCTTTTGGCTTAAAAATAAACACACACAGTTTCTTTTCTCTTCAGTAAGTAAAGCCATCTTCCCTGTACTATCTGTAAGGCTCTGGGATCTACAATCCTTCCTCTACCAAGGATCTCAGAGCCACCTGGGAGATGTCTCGGAGGCCCACGTGACTGTTAGAAGTGGCACTACTTTATGCTGTGTTTAGTATTTCAGGCCAAAGTGGGATGACATCAGCACCAAGTTAGGGTCTCAGATTCCTTCTCTAGGAGGATGCCATCAGTCTCAAGAAAGATTGTAAGGCTGTGACCTGACTTCATGGGAAACCATGCTGAGAACCATTCATGATACCTGCTATGGGCATGGGATGAGCTCATATAATGTCAGTTTGCCCATTACTGATGATGAAGTTTGACCATTAGGCTAGGTGATGTCCATTATATAGGCATCTTTCCCCTTTGTAACGAAGAAGTACTTCATGGGGTGATATTTTGAGACCATGTGAATGTCCAACATTTCACTACTGAATGACTCACCCATGTCCATGCTATAAGTCACAGAATTCTGACTCCCTGTCCCAAGTGCTTTCTTTCTACCACGCTTGTTCCATTTATTAGAGCAGGAATATTTCAAGCTGGACATGAAGACAGGGTTTCTAAAGACAAAATCTAGGTGTTATGTAGACCTTTATTGTTTGTTAAATGTGTTAGATAAGAAAAATTTCATTAGAAACTCCTATTTTGTGAGAAATAATTAGATTTCCCTTGATGTTGCTAAGGAAGAAATGGCAATATAGCTATGTAAATTAATTATTACTACTACTACTCAAAAGAAACAGACGGATGTTGTGGCCAATTCTCCTCTCCCTTGGTATTCTTAAACAGGTTTTGTTTTTTTGTTTTTTTGTTTTTGGTTTTTTTTTGGGGGGGTGGTTCTTGTCCTTCTTCTATTTGAACACCAGTATGAATTTGTGAGACAGAAGACTCTGTGTAGGGCATGAGTAACTATATCTTTCCTTGGAGTAATTGACTATAACCTTGGATAAGGTGTTTCATGTTTTAAAACCACACTGTGGTGGCTTTTATATGAATTGAATCCCTGTTGTTGAGACTTTCCAAACACCGGGAGCTGTCCTAAAGACTTCCTGTGGCAGTGTAGCCCGTGGGGTGATTATATTAGGAAAATAGGGTTGAAACATTTCATAATTTAGTGAGTTTTTTAATTTCTTATTTCCAGAATTAAAAAAGAACCTCTACGAATGTCAAATTCAGTAATTATCAAACTGAACAGAATTTGGCTCTATGTAACCAACTGGCACGCTCTTCATAGATAACAACATGATTTGATATTTATAAAGGGCCTATTTCCCACCCCCTCCCCCCAGCTCAGACACCAGAAATGCATTAAATATAAAACCTTACATAATTCTGTGAAAAAAAACCCTCAATTCTCTGGAGCTTTCCTAACCTCTAAATTAGATATTTCAAAAGAGATATTATTTCTTTAGTGCAGGTTTTCAGCTTTCCCTGAAATGGAGTGGCTAGTTACAGCCCAGCCCACAAACTGGCTCTAATCTAATGAAATTTAATTAATAATAATCATAATCATAAATGCAAAGCTCCCTTGATGTTAGAGTTGACAAGCAATTAAATTCTGGGGAGGGGTATAAGAGATGCCTCAGCTAGACAGTTCCTCTTGGCATTAGATATACACATTCGGGTTGATTTGGATTGGAAAAATAAAAGCATAATTTCTGCCTTTAATTAAAAATTTGTCTCCAATATTTCCCTTGCCTAACACCTAAAGAAATACAGAGCTGGCTAAGAATAATAGCTCACATTCATGTTCTAGGTGTTTCACATGAATATCATTAAGCTTCACAAACAACCCTTCATGCAGGTACAATTATTATTTTCCTTCTTTAAAAGATGAAGAAATGGGGGCCCAGAAAGTTGATGCAGCATCCTGTAGGGTGATATGTCTTGCAAACCCAAACAAACAGCAGGACTCCAGAGTCAGATAACGACAGGCCACACCACCTCCCAAACTCTGTGGCCTCTCCACGGAGCAGTAGGGAGATTTATAGTGCTTCTCATAGGAGGACGGCTAAGTGCTTCTCTTGAATGTAATGATTACTTCCCATGGCAATCCTTTGATGCAGCTTATAAACCAAGAACTGGCAGTCCATCAAATGAGAAAGTGACTTGCGTAAGACATTCCCTTGTGCTGCTGGGAGATCTGGGCAGAAAGTAAAGAGGCTCTTACCTTCACTCCTGGGAGTTCACCAATGGCTAATACTCTTCTCAACTCCTCCTCATGAAAGACAAATAGCATTCTTCCCAGCTGGAGTGTACTCATCCAATACTTGATCTGCATTTCTCCCCAGGGACCAACATTCCTGGCAGAGAAAATGAAACCAGGATAATAACCATTGTAGAGATTATGAAATTGCTTCTTATCTGCATTCATACTCCAACCCATTTCTAGTGCTTTCATACACCACCCCAGACTGATAGAATTATTTTCTTTGTGACTCAGAGATATATTTTGCGTCTCCATTTTTAGCCTCTTTACTTTCAAGGAGATTAGATGATGAAGTAAGATTCACCCCGTAGCACTCCGTGGGATTTTATTTAACCTCAGCACATGGTCTGTGGACTGAAAAAAAAAAAAAAAAAAGCTCATGGTTTACAGTAGTATTACATGTATTTCTAAAAGTATGTATGTTTTATAAAACCTTACCCTAATTATAGAATTTCTTAATCTAACGATCATTTATTGAATTCTTTCTAGGCCTAAAGGATGGTAGTAGGTGCTGAAGATACAAAAGTAACTAAAACATCACCCCTGCCCTCAAGACATTTATACTTGTATGTGACATTGTGTGATTGTTCGTGTGGACCTGCCTGGTCTATCTTAGGTACATCTGTTTCCCCAGTGTTATTATAAATAGCCCCCCCTTACACTCTAAAAAGTTTCCAAGTTTGGGTGATAAGTTATATATATTATATATATTTATATATTTTATATATATTACTTATGCATATTATATTATTATATATATTATATAAATATAGTAATATTTCCCTTTAGATGATGTTTTTGAACTACTTGTAATACTTGGCTATAAATAAAAAGCACAAATAGTGAAGGCCCCAAAAATCTACTGACATGCTGTCTTGATTTCAGAATCACTATTTCTGTCACTGTGTGTCAGGTGAAGTAAGTTCATTGGGAAAGTGTGGCATTTGGGTTTATGTTATTTTTAAAATTGCCACTACTGTTCTCCCTCTATCAGGAGGATGGAGAACATTGGCTAGAACACTTAAGAAGATGAGAGAACAGTGCAATACATGGAGGTAAGAACATGTATCCTACCCTCAACTCCAATTTTGGTAGAGACTGAAGTGAACAGGATGTGAGAACAAGGGCCCTTGGCTGCAAGGGATATGGTGGAGCAACAAAACGACGGTTGGAGGCATTTAGGGTCAAGAGCCTCTGATCTTAGAATTCAAGTTGGCATATGCCTTCCCCTCCCTTGGACTCCTCGGTCTCTACCCCATTTCTAAAGATACCAAACTCATTGTTGGCTTTTAAAGCCTTGGGCTTTTGTGAAAGGTTGGAGTCTGCAGAACTTCTAATTACACATCATTCTGTGTTGTTGTCTGAATATGTATATGTATGTATTTTGATATTGAAGACAAGCTATTTTTAGTTTCCTTTTGGGTATGTTTGGAGAAACTCTTAACTGTTGCTATGCTGCTATGGAAACGGTATCCATGTATACTGACATGTTTACAATTGTTTAAAACACTATAAACTTTCCAGGGCAAAGGCAAACAGCTTACTTCCATCAAAGTTGCTCCATGCTTTCCTTTTTTATTAGTTTATTTATTACTCTCAGACCCATGTTGGAATCTGTTACATTTGTGCCTGCACTAAAGGGCTCTTTTCTTTCTTTCTCCTTCTTTCTATCTTTCTTTTTTCTTTCAGTGTGCATCATCATTTAATTGATTTCACATTCATAACTACAGTAGAGCTGAGAGCACATGAAAATTTTCCCCTGAAATCAGAAATATTCCCTGGTCTTTTTAGAACTGTGAACTGAATACCTCCTAGGTTCTCAAATGAAAAATGGAATAATACCTATTGAGGGTATGTTGATGATCTGTCTAGAATTTGCAAGCGTAGGAGACTTTGATAGTCATTTGAATGTAACTATTGTAATTATTATTTGTGTATACAGAATGAATTTAAAGACTATTCTAATTGCTTAGAAACATGCAAACCCGAGGCTGGAGTTTTCTGGCTTACTCTAAGCATGGGGAAAAGTAGGTGGCTGAGAATGTTTACAACTTTCAGAAAGAGAATCTTAACAAAGCCACATGAATTCAAGTAAGAACCATATTTGTTTGAAGGTACCAGGAAAATGATTTTTGGCAAGGTTGTTCTCCAGGAGCCAAAAAATACATGAAAGTACAATCTGTAATTGTGAATCACACGGTGATTGGTTCTGACTATGGAAAAGGGCACCCACTCTAGTCGAGCACAATATTTTCTAGGACTTGAAACCCAGAGTACTTTCCTCCCTTAAAAACTCCTTTTTACCAAAATTTGATACCTATTTTGGGTAAGTACAGTAAAGGAAATTTCAGCTGTCACGAAGACTACTTTACTCTCTTGTTTACTAAAATCTCATTTTTGTCATCTTCCTAAAGTTGTCATTTTAAGTCACAGATCAAAAAAACAAAACAAAACAACAACAAAAACACCACATAGAAGTCCTATGGGAAAGGAATGGTTTGTGAAGACACGGTTGACCTGGGCCTCAGCTGCACATGGAGATGGAGGAGTCATGGAGCCAGCAATCCCCTATCCCCTCCCCAGGTCCCTTTCTTACAGTGTTTACGGACTTTCTCTGCTACAGCTCAGCAGTGGATATTCCATTTTCAGATCTTCATTGAACAAGGTTTACGTGATTTTTTTCCCCTTCCCTGTGGGAAGGATTTCTCCTTGCCTCCTGGAGCTTAGCAGCAGCTCAGAAATGTGACCCGGAGGTCACATTCAGATTAGAACTCTGTAAAACCTGATGGGAAACTTGCAGTATGACAACTGTGGCTCGACAGTCTACCACGGGGCAGGGGGAGGAGTGAAAGAGGGAGGGTTTACAGAAGGTCCTAACTGGAAGTGAATCTGGCTTAGCAGCAGCTCATGTCAAGAGGCTAAGAATTGTGCCATTAATTCCCCTGCATTGGGAGCCTGGAGAAGAGTGGGTATCAAGTGGCTCTGGCAACTGGAAACCTTCGGGGTTACCCCAGGATCAGGATGAAAAGGAGGAAGGTGGGCAGGAGCAGCAGTGTGACTAAACACAGTGCCCTAGGCAGCCACTAATTGTCTTACTCCATTTAGATTTCTCTGAAGAGGCAGATTTCCGTTTCTGTTCTGTTGCCTCTGAGGGGATTTCCCAAATTAACCTTCCCTCAGCTTTCTTGAGGGACTGTTTTTGAGGGCTGGTGGGGAATTTCCCTCCTCTGGCCAAACTGTTGTCTGGAGAGATTATTGCTGATCTTCATCTGGGGATTTTCTCACAGGCCTTTTGCTACTTCCTGTTTCCCAAGAGTCTTTGCTCCCTGGGAACTGAAGAGTTATCAAGAGAAGGGGGCAGACAGGCTTAGGAAAAAAGGGAAAGGGGGGGGGGTCTATCTGATACAGTGGTGCTGTTCTCCCCTCCTCCAGTTCTTTGCCATAGTGATACTAGATTTAAAGATCAGGCCCAGGGACCTGGCTGAGGGCTTCAGACTGATTACACTCAGCATTCCACAGGAACTGGGGTTGGACAACGTAATCACAAATTCCATTAACGATTGGTTTATTAGACTAGCTCTCCTGTATTTGGGATGGATAGAAACATTCATGTTAAAAGAAGCCATTAAAGAATATTACTCTTTTTACTTAATGATAATGCCCTACCACTTAATGATAATGCTTTCTGTGTATCATGTACAGTATTGGGCGTTTCGTATACATTTCTCATTTGATTCTGGTGACAACCTAGAGAAGTAGACCTTATTAAGACTCATTTAACAGGGGTGCCTGGGTGGCTCAGTGGGTTAAGCCTCTGCCTTCAGCTCAGATCATGATCTCAGGGTCCTAGGATCAAGTCCCATATCAGGCTCTCTGCTCGGCAGGGAGCCTGCTTCCTCCTCTCTCTCTCTGCCCACTTGTGATCTCTCTCTCTGTCAAATAAATAATTAAATATTTTTTTTTTAAAAAAAGACTCATTTAACAGATGAGCAAACCAAGGTTCTGAGAGGTTAGGCAACTTAGCCAATTTTCTGGGCTGGTATAGGAGAGGTCCAATTCTGTGACACCCCAAAGCCTATGATTATATTCTTTCGGCTATAAATTTCACCCAGATTTGGGATTTGTTTCATATTCTCTTAGGTGCTTTTACCAGGAAAGTAGTGGGAAGGACCCTGAGAAGTAGCAGTCCCCAAGAACAAGGGGCGAAATATTTTAGGGGGCAATATTGATGTTTGTTAGCTTAGCTCTGTGGAATTGCCAGGCCTTTTTGCTGTATGTTCACCATTTTCTCTTCACCTGGAAGGAGCTGCTGAGCAAGAAAGTAGTAGGAATCAATATATAAAAGAAGCTCCAGTCAAACCAATTAATTAGCTCTTTCTCTTAGAGCTAACGCTTCTCTCCAACCACTGCTTTCATGTTGCTACTTCCTAATCTAGCTTTGTACACTTTATCAATGTTCTTAGAAATAATTACTCTGAAGATAGGTTCCAGAATATCTCTGACTCTGCGTTAGCCCAAGGAAAATAGTGTTCTTGAGTTGCCCTACCTTTTGACTCTTGATTGCTCTGAAGCCAGATCAGTGTCTGTGTGTTTTTGCAGTATGGGGTTCTCAAGGGAATAGATAATTAGTCACAGTTAGCCACAGTTGACTTCCTCACAAAGTTCTCTACGCATTTTCAGTTCTACCAGAGAAGTTATTAGCACAGGTGAGGGTACTGGGGGTAGCACCAGAACTGATGTGACAGTTCCTGGGAGTTCCCAAGGAACAGGAGACACACCTGCTGCATCGACTCTCTTTACCGCTGCATACTTTGCTACAGGTCCCCCTGTCCTAGATCTATCCAAGAGGGTTCCTAACCATATCCTCTTCATTCAAATAGTGAACTCTGAGAGCCACCAATGGTTGAGAGTTTACTGGTTACCAAGTGATTTATCTGCATTAAATGACTCGCTCCTTACCCATGAAGTTTGGCAAAATGATTCCTATTCATTTTTACCAGTGAGGAAACCATGACCCTGGCTGTTTAATAATTGGCCCAAAGCTACCTAGCTAGTAAACTGAGGAGCTGGGATTCAAATACTGGACTGATTCCTAGTTGGGTTTATTGGAGGAGGAGGTAGTAAACCTTATTTATTTTTTAATCACTAGGAAAATATAGCATAGGCTTGAAACATCAAACATACAGCCTATGTTATTATTGTAAGTAATAGGTAGTAGAAAGGGAACAAGATCCTAATCAGCATGATGTAAGTGCTGAGGAAGGATGATGGCAAAGCCCAGAGGCCTCTGGCCTGACAGGAAGTGGTGTTTGGTAAAGGGAATCCTGCCCCTTCTTTGAGCTGAGGGATCCATATTTTCCTTATGGTCACTGTTGCCAGGACATCTTTGCAGGGGCTCTGCAATTTCAGGGGGCTAAATAAGCAATGCTTGCCACATTTAGATTCTCGTTCCATTTGCTTGGGAAAAACAAAACAAACAACTAGGTCTTCCCAAATTCAGTACTTTACAACTCTTCCTAATTAAGCAGCCAAGAATCCAACTTATACTGTGTGTTCCCAGACACTGATATGTATTATAATTCAAATCCCCTTTCTTTTCAAGGGCAAAGTGTCACTGCCCTTCCCACCATTCTCCTGCAGAACCCCAGAAGAAGACAGGCTTAGGGGCCATCATGGCAGCCGGGGAGAGGGAAGCTCTGCTTCCCAAATCATGTGACTTGTGCCCCTCATGTATCATGTGGGGGCCAGGCTGAAAGATGTGATGAGGAGGAACCTCAAGAAAAGCAGAGCCATGCCTTAGTGGCAAGAAAGGCACAACCAGAATGGATAAAGAAGATGTGGTCCATAAATATGATGGAATATTTTTCAACCATCAGAAAGGATGAATACCCACCATTTGCATCAACATGGACAGAAATGGGGGGAGGATTATGCTAAGTAAAGCAAGTCAAGCAGAGAAAGATAATTATCATATGGTTTCACTCATAATTAAGACATAAGCAACAGCACAGAGGTCTACATGGGAAGGGAGAGAAATCTGAAAGTGGAGAAATCAGAGAGGGAGATGAACCATGAGAGACTATGGACTCTGGGAAATGAACTGAGGGTCTCAGAGGGAGGGGCTAAGAGTAGGGGGTAACAGGGTGATAGGTATTAAGGAGGGCACATGTTGTGATGTGCACTGGTGTTATACGTAACTAATGAGTCATTGAACACTATATCAAAAACTAATGATGTATTATATAGTGGCTAACTGAACATAATAATAAAAAAAAAGAAAGAAAGGCACGTCCATCAGGAGCCTCTCAAAGCTTTAACCTTGACCACTCCTCCATTAGCTCTGCATCTTAATTTCAGTCCCCTAAATGTTAATATAAAACCAAGCAAAACAAAAATACCACCCAAATATTCTTTCTCTTCACATAAGATATAACCTCATGGCTGTTGCTTCATGGCCAATGAAAAATGGTGTGGTGGTACTGCTGGAATACGGGAGGTTGGCAACAAACACAGTTACCCTTCTTCAAACTGCACCAGACCACAGGCACATTAAGGGAAGCTGCCAGCCCATTGCTACCTATCTACCAACAGCAATCTGGTAGCTCAGAGGGCTCTGGCTTGGTGTGACTAGGGAGATCCATAGTGTCAAAACAAACTCTCATTACAAGAAATCTGGGCTCTAGAAAAATCTTGTGTTAGCCCTCATGTAAGATTTAGCATCACTTTCTTCTATTTCCAGTTCTAGGGATTAAAATGCATAATGGAGCCAAGCATCCAGTGACAACTAACGTATTATTTAAACTTGCTGCAATTCTTGATTTTGTCATTTCTTAGTTTTGCTTGAAAGATAAAACGTTCCGTTCTTTTCAAGGGATTCCTGCTCCCATCCTGGTGGCCCTGTAGGCAAAATTTCTCATTCCCCAACAAATGAAGGAGAAAACCCTTTATATTTTTGATCTTGGAAGTAATATGGTTTTTTATGTGCTCATCCGAATACTTGCTCCCAACATCCATCAAGTCGCTGGATTTGTTGTCGTAATGCAGGTGCAACAGGCTGGCTGGTCCTGGAATTTCTCCACCTTACAGGTCACCGTGACCTGAGCACGGAAACATGCCATGCACTGGAGCTTCCACTGCCTGGAGTCCTAGTGGCCCCCACTGCATCTGTGCTGCATGGGAGTCCAAGGCCCTTTATCCTCTTGATGTTCTGTCTTTCCAGACCCTCTACTGTGGGAGCCGCTGCCTCCTAGATAAAAACCCTGGGCTGTGCCGGGTGGACTCAGGTGGGGGGTGCCCACTCCTTCATTGCCTGTTGGCAGGTCATCAAAGTCACTGTGGACTCCAGTGCTATTACTTTCTGTCACCCAGCTGGAAAGCTATTAGCACAGCAATGATAGCAATACTCTCCTCATAGTATTTTAGGACACCTTTGATTCTGAAAGTTGAGTAGTTATTAGTAGTTTTAAAAATTGCCATTTGATATAAATTCTTCTCTTAAGATAGTAAATATTATTTCAATATTTATTTTTATAAAATGAAACTGCTTATATAGCTAGGTGAGTTGAAATGATTCACGTTAGTGAGAAAGTATAAGATAAAAATATTCCCTTCACTAGAGATGATTTTTACCTATGATTGGGGATGCACTATTCAATATTATCTTCTCTTTTTGAGGATACTTTCAAAGCTCCCTAAATTAAATCAGGTTTTTAAAAATGAGTTTCAGAATATTGGGTGTGACTTAGGTAATCATAATATGGCTTAGACAGTGACAATAGTTTGAATGTGGAAAAGAGCAGAATGACAAAGGGTTCTTGCTGTTCCCATCCCTCCAAAAGAAAGGAAACCTTTAAAACACACACACACACACACACATGCACGCACATGTGCATGCATATAGAACCCTTTGGGTTTGAAGTTAGTCTTAGTCATTAAAACAAAACACCAATATTGCAGGCAAAATTGGTTACCAGAGTTAGATCTGACATCAGAGATACTATTTCTCCCCTGTCTTCCCAACACCCACAGTGCCTGCACATTAATTCACTCCTTTTTCCCTTGCACTATTAGAAGTAAGGCACTGGCTGCAAGGAGACTTTCCCAAGGTCCTAGGTGTAAGTAGCAAAGGGAGCTGTCCTCCTGCTTCACTGCAGTATTCCATTTGAGATAAATGGTAGTATTTTGAGAAGGGATGGGAGTAAGAAACACCAAAACATATATCAGTTGGAGAAGGTCTCTTTGGCATAAAGAATCTTTTAAAGTGGGGGTAATTTTATAATCTCTGAAATGACCTTGTACAGAACACAGTATTAATAGTTTGTTAATAACTCCATAGTAAATAACTGTATTTAGGACATATTTGTCTGCCTAAAAAACAAAACAAAACAACAGGGCATTGATTTGGTAATTATTAATTTTTCATGTTTTTAATTTTTATGTATTTATTAAAAAGTTTTTAATTCCAGTATGGTTAACATATGGTGTTATATTAGTTTCAGGTGTACAGTATAATGATTTAGCAATTCTATGCATTACTCAGTGCTCATCACAATTAGTGCACTCTTAATCCCCATCTTCTATTTCTCCCATACCCCCCCTCACCTCCCCTCTGGTAACCATCAGTTTGCTCTCTATAGTTAAGAGGTTTTTTTTGTTTGGGTTTTTTTTTTTTGTCTCTTTTTTATTTTGTTCAGTTTTTTTGTTTCCTAAATTCCACATAGGAGTGAAATCATATGGTTTTTGTCTTTTTCTGACTGACTTATTTCACTTGGGATTACACCCTAAATCTATCCATGTTGTTGCAAATGGCAAGATTTCGTTCCTTTTTATGGCTGAGTAATATTCCATTATATATATATATATATATATATATATATATATATATATATATCTTCTTTAGTCATTCTTCTATCAATAGACACTTGGGCTCCTTCCATAATTTGGCTATTGTAAATAATGCTGTAATAAATATAGGGGTGCATAAATTAGTATTTTCATATTCTTTGAGTAAATACTTAGCAGTGGAATCACTGGATCATATGATGACTCTATTTTTATTTTTTAAGGAACCTCCATACTGTTTTCCGTGGTGGCCACACCAGTTTGCACTCCCACCAACAGTGCAAGAGGGTTCCTTTGGTTCCACATCCTCACCAAGACTTGTTTCTTGTGTAGTTTTTCATATTAACAGGTGAAGAAGACATTTAAGAAAAATGGGGGCTATAGCCGCATTCCTTTGTTCTCTTCTAAGCAACATTTTTCTACTGGGTTATTTATATTTGCTGCCTCTATTTTTTCTCTTCTTATCACCTCTTAAACTCGCTCTAAACAGGTGTTTCTCCCATGAATACTGCATTGAAACTGCTCTCTCCAAAAATACCAGTGATCTACACTTCCCATAGGTCAGTTCTTGGTCCACAATTTAGGTGTGTGTCAGGAGCATTTGACAGAGATGACTCCTCCTTCTTCTTTGAAACAGTGTCTTCAGTCGGCTTCCAGGACACACCCTTTCTTGGTTTTCCTCCTCCTCACCAGGCATTCCTTTTCAGTCTCCTCGGCTGGTGCCTCTTCTTCTCTCTGACTTTATAATCTTGAAGGGCCCTGGGCTTTCTCCTTGGGCTTCTTCTCTTCCTTGCTCACTCCCTTGGTGATTTTACCCAGTTTCGAGGCCTTAAATATTATCTATCTATAAGCTGCCAAATGTGTATCTCCAGCTCAGACTTCTCTCCTAAACTCCAGACCTTTATCCAATTGCCTACTCGATGTATGAAACTTAACAAGTCTAAACTGGAACTCTCATTCTTCTTTTAAAGCCTGCTCCACCCCCTCAGATGATGGCAACTCTATCCCTAATTACTTGAGAGCAAACCCTTGAGAGTCATCCTTGACTATTCTCTTTCTTTCCTCACATCCAAATCTTGTTGGTTCCTACTTCAATATATCTGGAATCCAACCATTTTTCACCACCTCTACTGCTAATTCCCTCGTCTGAGCCACTGTCACCTCTCTCTTGGATTATTGCAACCACTTCTTAACCAGCCTCCCGCTTCGACCCTTGCCCCTCACTTCTACGACAGTCTAGCTGCAAGAATTACGTCAGAGAGACACTCAAAAATGCACATCCGATCATGTGACACCCCTGCTCAAAACCTCACAGTGATGTCCTATTTCACTCAGAGTAGATGTAAATCTTTACAAAGGTCTATGCAACCTCGGAGACCTGCTCCCCCATCACTTCTCTGGCCTCAACTCCTGCTAATTTCACCTTCACTCATTCCACTCCAGTCATACTGGTCTCCTTGCTGTTCCTCAAACACCCGGACATGTTTATTCCCTCAGCCTGGAATGCTTTCCCTAACAGACACAGGGCCCTCTCCCTCACCCTCACACATTTGCTCGGTTGTTGCCTTCTCAGTGGGCCTACCTTGCCACTATTTAAACAGGATTTAACTTCCTTCTCCATACCCAGCACTCCTGAGCCTCTTACCCTGGTCTAATGTTACCTTTTCAATAACATGTATCCTTTCTAATGTCTACTGAAATTACTCACTGTGTTTATGGTTTATTTTCTGCTTCCTACTTAGAATGTAATCTCCATAAGGACAGGAACCGCTGTTTGTTTTCTTCACCAGTGCATTCTAAGCACCAGATCATTGCCTCCCATGCCGTAGGAAATCAGTAAATATTTTTGAATGAATAAAAGTTCAACTCTTCAGAGACAGGAATGACAGAAATGAAAAAAAAAAAATCTGTAAAGATCATATCTGTGTTGATTCAGTGATTTTAAAAGGGATTTTAATCTCTTACTTCCTGATGCCAGAAATGAGCATACAGCTTTGTAAATTCACATAGTAAAAGCACCCACAACAGTTTGTTCACTTCAACTGTTGCTTTTGAAGAACTTGATAAGCATCTTGTCCTGCCATCCCTTCTTTTGTGGTAAAGCCTCCTTCTAAATACTCAGATAACCTGGGTATTTTTGCTCTGAAGGCATCAGAAAGGCATTTAGTTGAAGGGTTGAATTCATCAGATTTCCTGGTCAAAACTCAGTATCTATGCTACACCATCTTTAATGGATAATATTCATAGCCCTGTCTGGATCATCCTCCTGGTATTCATAGCACTGTGAGGGGCCTTGAATTCATGTGACCTGCATCCTCAGCTGAAAGTGGGCAGGATTCTGACAGCAAATTGGTTTGTGAGTAAAACCAATGACACCACGGGTCTAGGTCTGATGACCACAAGAGCTATTACGTGTTTATATGAATACTTCCCTCTCTGGGACATTTCGAGAAGAACTTTTCTTGGTAATATAAGGTGGACTACATGTGCTAATGACAAAATTTCTGAGGCTGCTCAAGAGTGTTTTCTGGTAAGCTTAACTAATGACATCATGGGTGCTTACTAAGTGACACATGCTTGGCAAAGAGGTTAAAAAAGGTCATCCATCTCACCGTCCTTTTCATCAGAAGGACTAAACCAGTAAAAGCTACTTTGTTCTCTAGTTTTCACCCATGCGCTTTTCCCTACTCCAGCGAACCCTTAAGTGGATTTGCTGTAATAATTGTTACGCATATGATAGCTAGAATGTTATTATGATTACATAATTAATTTTTGTTTTAAAAAAGCAACTGATCTACAGTGGTAGCTCTATTACTTAAAGTAAGTTTGTTTGATCAAAATTCATCACTCAATTTTTAACACCAGGGTTTGAAATTTCTGACATATTTTTTATTAAAAGCTCTGGAGGAGTATAATACCATTATAGGAATAGGATAACATTATAGGAAGTTTGGACAATTTAACAAATTACTTGTAATTCCATCTAGTTGTTATGATCATTTGTAAATATTTTCTGTTAATCACTTTCTATAAACATGTTGATTATTCCTGTGACTGAAATGAATATCAAGGTCACCAGATGGTAGTGGGAACCCTTTGAGATGGAGACCCTTTCTGATCATTGTGTGTATACCCACAGTGTAGCACAGGGCTGGGTATAGAAGGTACTTGAAAAAATTATTGCCAAAATAATGGATTAATAAGTGAATTTGCAGAGGATCTAAGAGTTAATTAAGTATAACCAACACTGGATTGATTATTTTGTTGATTCGCATCAAGAGGCCGAAATCCCAATACTTGGCAAACATCAGTTGTTCTATGACTTTCTTTTCTGCCCAGATCTCTAGGAGCAGCACAGGGAGATTGAGACAGTCCAAAGTCCATATGGTTACTCTTCTGCCTTGTTTGAAAACAACAGCACTCATTGATTTTATTTCTCCACCCTTCATCTGCAGATTACCTGGGCCTACACTGGCCTTAAGACTCTGAAACAGAGTGAGCACTAGTAAATGGTTCACTGATACTACAATAAAATTGCAGATCAGGTTTGGAGTTTGATGTAAAAGCTTGAGAGACACAGGTTTGTTGCTAATTTATATTATAAATATCATAAAAAATAGAAACCAGAAAGGTTAGATAATTTCTAAATGAAACACTCTTAGAATAATTACTGTGTTACAGCATCTGTGTACTTTGGTAGAATTTGAATAACACTTTATTGCTCAGAATAATGTTCTATTCTTGTCACCTAGTAATACTTGAGTACATGCTCTTGTACTCCCTAACTGCAGGAAGGGTGTTGCCCTGAACACTGACACACCCTCTGCAGCAAGGCTTGGTTTTACTGGAATTTTCCAGGTGCTAAAAAAAAATCCCTTTCTCTACTCTCCATTCATTCATAGGCAAGAGACCTGAGTTTTACTATTTTTTCTAAAATCAAATGGACAGAGTCAGGTTCGTACAGTCACTGTTAAGGGGTGACGGGGTAGCATGGAGAATATGGTTTGAATCTTCTTTCCATAGCAAACTGGCAGTGAAAAGTGTAGGCTCATCAATCAGAATTTGAAAAGCAATTTACAAATCCTTTGATGGAGCCTTTCAAGCTATCACTGGAGCAAATAAAACTGAGAATAGTTTTTTGTTGTTGTTGTTTGGATTTTTCTTTAGTTGAGCAAATACACCTGGTCATTAGGGACATTTTCAGTTTGATAGCTTAGACAGTAGGAGAAGTTCTTGGGCTTAAATAATAGTTTTTCAGCATTTCATGTTTCTAAGTCCAAGGCTGAATTTAAGGAATGCTAGTCTGTCTCCTTTTATACCACAGCAGCTACAGAATTCCACAGAATTTTGTCTAAAATGACATGAATGGGTTGTCATAGTCTGGAAGACAGTTCTTCACTAGAACACAGCAGTGTCCTTATTCAAAGGCCATACATGGCATAAGCAAACAATGGCTGTGTTTTGTGTGTTTTTCTGTTCCTTTAATGCATTTAAATTTCAATTATGGGAGTACGAGACAGGAGTTGTATTATTAAACTCTCCTTTAAATTTCTTAATTATGACTGTTTCTTTTTCTTTCTGAGTTTAAAGTAAACCCTTTTAGCTCAAAAGTCTTGTGTATTCTAAAAATGAATGATCACTATGCAGAGATTATGATCACGCTACTCTTTGTCGCTTAATATGTGTTCTCCTTTCTTCCATAGTAATAGAACCTCTGATTTTTAGACTGGACATTCAGCTGTCCAGGAAAAAAAAAAAAGGCTACTTCCCAGTTTCCCTTGCAAAGGACTAGGTGAAAGTATTATATGGCAACTTCTGGAGTTTTCCTTAAATGGTAGTTGTTGTATACTTCTTGCCTTTCCCTATCCCTTCCTCCATCCATCCATCTTGATCATGAAGACAAGGGAAACACAGAAGATGAGTGGATAGATGTGCCATACCAACTTGTCTACTTTTGCCACTATAAAAGAAAGGGAAACTATCCTGTTTCCAATGACTGCTCTTTGGGGTCTGTTTTTCTCAAAATTAAAAATAATCCTAATGTTTATAATCACCTATAATTAGTATTGGATTATTTAATCTGACATAAATGAACATACTATAGCAGACACCTGTTGGCTCATCTTTGTAACACTCTTTTCTAGACCTGACCCTTTCTCTACCACTGTCCACTTGGTTCTATTGAGAGTTTCCAATTCCAGAACATGTTCTCACCTTGAAAGATACTCCTCTGACATAGGCTGGGCCAATCAAAATCTTTCTCCAGGAACTAAAAAAGAAGATGGAGAAAAAGAGATTTGTTTCTTTCAGGTATAAGACCATAATACTTAATATCTGAGCTATTGACAGCTTTATTTTCCACCATGTTTTGGGAGAAGTAGAAGAAACAGGCTTGATGAGAAAGAACAGTGAATCAGGGTCAAAGAGGGAAACAGAGATATAGAGGTGGAGGGGTGGGAAGATTCCTAAGCTCCCCATAGTTGGCCAATGCCTGTTGCTTGCCTACTTAACATCTACTCTCTACCTTTTCTCTTCTAAGCAATGCTGATCATGCTCTGGGTGCACCCATTCTTGTTTAAGACAACATGTGTACGGCAATCCTCTGGCAACTGTATTGATCCAGTGATGCACATGCATCCTGAATTGGCCCAATCTGATTAAAAATTTATATTCTATTTGGGGGGGGGTGGGTGGTTAGTCTTTCTCCTGCTGGAGACAAACAAGGGAGCACATAGTCCTAATTGCCATTGTCCTGTCTTTTAACACCATGAGGGTGACCATCCTGGGATGAGGGAAATACTGAAGATGGCAGCAAAAAAAAATTCTAAAAAGCCTAAGGCTTTGATGGCATTTTTAAGCCCACCTCAGACTGAATCAATATATTAGACAATAAATAGCAAATAACAAATAAATAAATATTATAGAAGTTAGTGGTCACCAAACTTTTTCTTAAAGGGCCAGATAGTAAATATTTTAAGATTTGTAGTCTATGCAGTCTTTGTTGCAACTAATCCACTCTGTCATTGTAACTCTAAAGCAGCTCTATGTAATACACATATGAGTCACCACGCAAGTGTTCCTGTGCAGCAGGTGTCCAACCTACAGGTTATGGTTTGCCATGTGCTGTTATATGCCAGTTTGAGTCCAAGTTTTCCCTTGTTTGTTGCCAAAATTACCATGTATGATTCACAGGTTCTAGTCCATTTTTGAGAGCTGGCTGCATCTAGCCCTTGGAGTCCGTGGGGAACTCCAGTGTCTAGAGCTGGTGGCCAAAATATTTAACAAAAAGTACAGCATAAAGACCAACCAATCACAGACACATAGATGGCAGTCTAGGGTGAATTGGTTGGATATCATTCTGCCATTATTGTTCTATCAAGTTCCCTTTATTACTTAAACCAGCCAGAGTTTATTTCTGTTATTTGTAAACAAAAGCATCCTTCCCAGTCTTTTTAGATTTTCACATTGTGTACTCCTTTAATCATTTTCCTCATTTTTGGTTGAGGTGCTGATCAGTTTTGTGCTCTTTCTTTCTTTCTTTCCATTCTCTATTTCTTTTTTATTTTTTAATTTTTTAAAAATTTTATTTTATTTTAAGTAGGTTCCACGCCCAGCATGGGGGTTGAACTCACAAACCCAAGATCAAGAGTTGCACGCTTTACTGACTGAGCCAGCCAGGTGCCCCTGGTTCTCCATTTTTTAAGTTCAGTATGTCAGTGCCAAGATTGCGATACTGATTCTTTTAAAAACTGGATAGATGCAAACTTTCTGTGATAATGAGCTCTTTTTTTAAATTCCTTCAGGCCTTATGATCAATAACACACAATCTAGCACCTGACATGTGAGGTGTGACTATAAAGTATCAGAAAGATTTTAGCACACACGCCACTGCTCAGACACTCAATGTGTTTCGTTAAATGCAGTTGCAACTGGAAGTTATATTCCAATAATGCCTCCAAGTATCTTTGGAATTCCTCCAATCTCCCCCACTTTATTGTAATATCTGCTGTTAATGGAGATTTATCACATTGTCACCAGGCTTACTCTGGATTCCTGCCATTTGAAAAAAAAACACAAACAGATCCATCTTAAATGTTTGCAATCGTTAAGTATTTTCTTTTCCCCTCTCCTTTCTCACATAATTATTAAGCACTGAGCT
The DNA here is from genome assembly GCF_002288905.1 of Enhydra lutris kenyoni. Lineage (NCBI taxonomy): Eukaryota > Metazoa > Chordata > Mammalia > Carnivora > Mustelidae > Enhydra > Enhydra lutris. The sequence goes on from NW_019154102.1 coordinate 15,516,645, forward strand.
ATGCCTAACAAGCACCCATCACTCTCCGAAGTGCTGGAGACATCAAGTCCCTATTATCTATGTTCTTGTAGTTTGAAAGGGGAGAAAGTAAATAAGTAAGTATTAATGTAACCCAAATTTGTCCAGGCTCCACCAGTCCATACGTACAAATAGGATCCTCCTAAGAGAAAGAACCCAGATTTTGCCCCGCTTACATTTGTGGGATCCTAGCCTCCTGCCAGGCTTTTCTCATGGTCTCCCACACTGACTATTTATGCTTTCCCATTTCACCTCCTGCCTGTTGAGATCTACCACTTTCCAGACTCAGGGATGCCAGGAGTCTGGCATTTTTCTTCTCTTGCCCTTTGACTTCCAAACTTTCATTTAATGGGGGGGAAAACAATATGACTTGTTATACTGGTTTAAAGCTTTTTCACATTGGTTTCAAAAAATTCTAGAAAACAACTTTGCAGGGAATACCTCCCTGTAGTAGGCAGCCTGACTGGCAGCTAGTGTCTTGAGAACAGCTCAGAGTAGAGAATTCTTATGGTTTTCCAGTCTGAACTGCTCCAAAAAGGAAGAGTCTAGTTTAACCCAGTAAGCAAACTTAGAAGTAAAAGACAGGAGGAAAATGGGCCAGGAGAGTGACTGAGACCATATTTTCTTCTCAAGCTCAGCCAGCTGCCCCTCCTTTTTGGGGGGGGGGGTGGGTAGATTATTTTATTTTTTTCAAGAGTTTACTTACTTATTTGACAGAGAAAGACAGCACAAGCAGGGGAAGTGGCAGGAAGAGGGAGAAGCAAGCTCCTTGCTGAGCAAGGAGCCCAATGTGGGACTTGATCCCAGGACCCTGGATCATAACCTGAGCTGAAGGTAAATGCTTAACCCATTGAGCCATCCAGGCACCTAGGGGTAGATTTTAAAAGAATGTATGTTTCCATAGACGCTACCTTCTGGTCAGCACATAACAGGAATAAGCTCCAAGAGGACAAGAGCTTTGTTCATTTTATTCAACGTTGTGTTCTTTGGGCCTAGAACAGCACCATCTACTAGCAGCTTAAGACATGTGAACATTGAATGGATTAATGCCAAAATATAGTTAGTCCTTCAGTCTGTGTTTCACCGCAATCCAATTATCTACGATCCATGCAGCCATGGGGAGAATGCCCCTCCCTTTCACTGAATGCTACGTCTGTTTTCTGGGTGCTGATGCAGAAGGATCTGCGCCCCTTCTCCTCCAAAGTCTTAGGTGATCACAACCTTTTTCAGATTCTCTCTCAGCTCTGTTTTCTAAGAACTCAGGCCTTGTTCTTGGGTCATTGCTGGGAAATAGATATATTTGAACCTTAACTATGGCCTAAATTTAAACTTAATTTCCAGACTGAATTACAATATAGAGTGATAAGAGTTACACTAGATGCACTTACAAGGATGTAGCAAAGGAGACAAGAGAGCGAAGACAGCAGGAAATCAGAGGGAGGAGGACAGAAGGTATAGAAAAGATGATAAAGCTTTGCCTGCTTCATATCTTTGCTTTGTATTTGCCCTGAAAATTTTGTCTGTGTAACCTCTCCTCCTTGTTTCATAATTTCTTCTTTCAAGGTACCCAGTAAATGCTAGTTAAATATTTGCTGACTAGTTGACAAAAGAGAATTAAGGCTCTAGTGGAGTCCCATTGCTTTTCCCGGAATATTTGCTTTCCTTATTGATTGCTCTGTGGTCACACTGGGATATGGGATACTAGATAATGAGTACTCATTACACCATCATTTGTTCAAGTCAATAACTACTGAGGGACTCTACACCATGTAACAAGCACTGTGCTGGATGGAAAGCCACAGAGATTAGTAAGGCGAGTCTCGAAGAACTACGCAGTGTAGTAGCAGAGATAAAGCACGTCAAATAACTATAAGGCAAGGTAGAAGGAGTTCCAAGATCACATAACTTGCGATGAGAACATGGAGGAAGCAAGAGAACTCCAATTTGCAAGCCCTGAGAAATTTCCAAAGACGAGCTCTGTGAGGAATATATGAAGAATTTGAACCAATGGAGATGGATGGGGGCAGCTTGTAGGCAGTAGGAACTCCATGAACAAACAGAGGGAAGTGAAGTTCTATTTACAACAGAACACGTATCATAGATGCTTCCAGTATTTTCTCTCATCCTTTATTGGTTATGTGTGAGAGCAAAGTAGTAATACAGCACGTTTTCAGAGTTTGCACTGATGAGAGGATTTCACTGAACAATGTGCTGGCAGTATTTTAAGTGAAGGTTAAAGCATCAGGCTGCATGTGTATCCGTCTGTCCAATTCCACACGCAGAGTTGATGGCTGTTAAACGTTTGTTCCATCCTTGGTATTGTCTGCCTTATAAATGCTAAAGAGTTGCTGAAATTGAGGATTCTGTCACATGAAGGAATTTTTGCCTATTATTTGTTTATAACACACTCTTGCCTAATGGTCAAGCTCCCGGTTCCCTGGGGCTACGCTCCATGTGCACACACATTCTAGAATAATTAGCCTTTCCCCTGTTGCTGCTAAAAGCCCTAAAAGCCATGGAAATCAATGCATACAATAATTAATCACTGACAGATTAAAACTTCTGAATCATTTCCTCTGGAATGGGAATTTGTGCCCCCCTTCTTCCAAGATCTTTATTCTTCTCATAGACAACCAGGCAATCCGTTGTAATTTTAAGTTTTGAAATGCTTTGGTAACAATTTTTATGTAACGCACAGAAGAAAAAGAACAAGAGGCCCTGGCTAGTTTCAAAGTCTCGCTGAGATGTACAGGAGTGAATGTTACTTGCCCGCCTATGCCAACTGTGAGCTTTAGTCCCCGGAAACAGATGCTCTGTCCCTCGCTATATATCCAAGGACTGCTGTCCATTTGCAAGCACCGGAAGGATGATGGGCTCCTTGTCTTTTTTTCCTTTCTGGAAACAATTACCTACTTGAAATGCAATCTGAGGCTATACATTTCTAGAGACAAGCAAGAAGTTTGTCTTTGGAGGATCCGTCATTCAAGTAGGCTTTATATTAGTGCTTTTCAAACTGGAATGTGTGCACAAGTGTCCCTTGTGGACCGCATTAACATGCAGACTTTGAGTCTGGGGTGAGGCTTGAGATTCTACAGTTCTACCACTTTCCCAGGTAGGAAGGACAGGTGGTGTGGCAAGGGTGGTGTGCTGAGCACTCAAAGGCCACTTGATAATACCAAGCCCTAACCAAATGTCCCACAGATTTCATGAACAGAACCTAAAGGGAGAGTCTTAACTCTTCACTGGTAAAGCTTGTCTTTACGTAGGTGTTCTTCTGAGGCAATATGGGGATGGGGGGAAAGAGGAAGAGAAAGAAAAGAGATCATTCATTCTTGTATTCGGTACATTTTAATCCCCTACTCCATGCCAGGCATTTTTAGGCACAGGGAATATAAAATATAATGAGAAACTGGATAGAGAAGTAGTCTATTTTGGAAAGGCAAACATTGAAAGCATTCCCCACAACCCCTTTATTTTTGTCAGGAAACTTTACTCCAAGAGACCCTGTAAGAATCCAGCCCGTTCAGCACTTCCCGGCAGAACAACATTATCTGTCATTGTTCTTTGTGTTCAAAGATATTTCTGGCAATAATGTTACTATTCCTGTGTGTGAGTCTGGCAGAAAGCCCTAAGATGTGACCTAATTTCCAAATAGCTTGTCCTTCTGGTGAGCTGTTATTAGTAAAACCTGCTGTAGTTTATGACTCTACCCTATAGACTTGGAGAATATGGGAAGGCAAAGGAGATTTGCACCTGTATTAGTTCGCGTGACTAGAATTTGGAGTTTGGAGTAATAGCCTGTGCCCATTATATGAGTTTGGAGTAATAGCCTGGCCCATTATATGAACAAATGAGGTCGCAACCAAACACTCTATCTTTTCTTTCTGAAAGAAGGGCTCTTAAAAGCTTGGAAATGGAAGATCATTAGGTAATTTGTTGTTAGCTAAAGAAGGGCACAGCCCTGTATATTTATAGTCATGCTGCCCGGGGGGAGAATGTTTATGTATGGACCCGTCTTATCATCCCTTCTATCCCAAGTGGATCTTGAAAGTTAAATTATAACATTGCATTATGCTTAAAATGGAAGGATGCTTCATAGAAAAGGCATTTACTAAGCTCCTGAGGGACTGTTGCACACTCATCAAATGACAGATGGTGTGCAGCTCTCACAATGTAGGAGTGCTAAAAGAATGTGGGGTCACAGCAAAGCCATGGGAAATCAGAGTATAATATGGTGCAAGTTGTTATAAGGCTGGGAGAAGAAGAGGCACAAGGAAAATGATCTCAAGCACCAAGAGAGGAAAGGAAACTGAAGTAAAAAGTGACAGCCCTTCAGGTTTTGAAAGGCAAGTTTGCCCTTCATGTAGCAGTGGGATACTGGGTAGGTCAGCCATGTCTCTGGGCCTTGCTCTGCGAATACTGCAGGCAGGAGGTTTCAGATGCTCTGGGCTCCACAAGTCTGTGTGCTTACTATGTGCCGAATGTACCATGAAAGAATCGCCTTCCTGTGAATTATCATTTGATCCTCTGGAAGACATTTTTTGTTTTGTTTTGTTTTTGTATTTGGTCATTCCCATTTCACAGAAGAGGAAACTAAGGTTCAGAAAGTTTCAGAGCTCAGGCTGAGCTTACAGGTCGAATAGAAGATAGGGCTGGAATTCAAACCCACTTCACCCCATAGCTAATGCTTTTAAGTCTTACAATGTATATTGCTTTTAGAAGAATTTTAGGGGTGAAGAAGGAATACTTTGTTCCTTCCTTAGAAGATCAATTGGTGTGTTATAATACTTGTTACATAGCTGTTTTATAATTTGTGATATACTGGAGTTTGATCCTGATAAAGGAAGATGTAACTGGTGTCATAATTTCACGACTAAGAATTTATGACATGAGATGAGCAGCAGACAACTTGCCCCTACCTTTCTCAGCTCTCTTAGCGGCAGGTGTTGCTAATTCTACTTTTCATGTTCTGGCTTGTCCAGTTGAACCCACTTTGGCAGCCCAGGCTGCTCTAAAGTAGCCACACAAGCGTTGACTAGTCTGGGATTCATGTTCCTGTCTCCTACACTTGAGATCTGGGTGTTGGGGAGCACTCGTCTGCAAACAGCAGCTTCCTTTCACCCTCTTCCAACATGATTTTCCCACGCACACATGACAGGAGTTCCGGTAGAGTTTCCTGGTTTGCATGCTGACTTTCCTCCTGAGACTGGATTTCTGTATTAAATACCATCCTGCCTGGATGGGGCTATGACATCCTCCCTAGCTCAAGGAGGCTATCGTAAAGGTGTTTTTGCGTATCTGCAATTCATCTGTGGATACTCTATTTTTCATCTGTAGATACTCTTATTTACTCCACTTTTCTTTAAACAGACTCACTTTTAAAATTTAAATTACTTAATCTTTTTAAAAAAGAAAACTTCACAGAGTTTTAGGGTTTTAAGTTTTATAGGTAGGTCTATGATTCATTTTGAGTTAGTTTTTTCATATGGTGAAAGGTATGGATCAAGGTATTTTATTCTTTGCATATAAGATACCCAATTTTTCTAGCACTATTTATTGAAAGGATTATCTTTACTCTAACTAAATGTCTTTGCATGTTTGTCCCTCTTCTGGGATTTAGATTGACTGGGTTCTTTCTTCCTCCTTGTTGCTAGCTAGGGAAGTGAAAATAGGAGCTACCACTGTCTTCTACTACCCCTTCTGAGAGGCTCCTGCTGCCCACTAGCTTGGACTCTCAGTTCACTCTAACCCTGGATACTGTAATTTAGTTTCTTATTGACCTCTTTGGTTACTTCTGCTTAATAATAAAATCCCCCCTTCTTTTCTTGAGGGTTTACTAAGTACCCCAGCCCTATCTCTGCCAACCCTTCAAATTCTCTTTTTATACCAACTTGTCATTGATGTCCCAAAAGTTGTAGCTCACAAAGTGAGTTTGAAATTTTATAGGAGGTGGGAGAGGGTAAGAAAAGGGCTGAATTTTATGTATAATAAAGAGATGGGTATTCATAAAACAGTACCATTAATGGTTGCATGGTTCAATTGGGATTCACTATTTAAGCGCTCTTGTGGGTAATGACTTATTTCCCTTGTGATTCCTGTTTTGTGTAATCGTCTATGATCTATCCCACATATACGTACACACAAAGGCACATTTACAGACATAAACACACACATACATAGATATATGAAAGTATGTTTGCACTTAAATGGGGCTCTCCTTCTAGTTTGTTTACGGACATATTTTAGTTATAATATGAGGGAGATTTCTAAGTTATTCCGTCTTCAAGACTCTAAGGGATCATCTGGGTTAGGTGGGTTGTCAACTTTGATAAACTAGTTAGTGGTGACAGCTTGGAGCATGCATGGAAAAAGATTGCCAGGCTGAGTTTGTTCAACAGGGGGAAAAAAAAAAAAGCTATCATTGATTAGTCATGTCTACCATGGCTGGGTGGAGGGTGGCCTATATATGGTGTATTACTAACTAACCTAAAACCAGGCCACTCTCTTCTCCAGTGCAAAAATCTCTTCTTACACTATCTTTGAGAGCTGGCTCTTCCCACTGCAGGAATACTTTCAGAAATTATGAGCTTGTTATTGTTCAAGAATGTTCCTACCATTGTTGAACAACTTACACTTTGAATCCAAAATCTGTCTCATTCCATTTTCCAATCATTTGTCCCAATTCTACCATTTGGAGTTGTGCAGACCAAGGTTATACCCTATTGCACATCATAGCTCTTCAAATATCAGAAGATAGCTTTCATGTAATCTCTTCTCCTAGATAAACACCACCGTTTCTTTTGACTATTTTTCAGATATTGTGGTTTCTGGGTCTTCCACTATCCCAAATGTTGTTTAACGTCTCCTTGCTATCTTTCAAGTATCCTCCTGAGAAAAGTGCAAAGTTTTTGATAGGATCTAACCAACTGGAATCAAGTGACTCTTCCTTTTGGGTTTGCACATACTTATGTTAATAAGCTTCAGTCTGCACTTAAAACATATTACTTGGTTATTTCACACTGAACTTCCAGTAAATTAAAAAAATATTTTTGTATGAATCACTCAATTTAGTCCTTCTCTTTCCTGAATTTATTATATTTGAATTTTTACATTTTACAACATATCATAATAATAACTGCCCTTTCTCGAGTACCACTGTTGCATACTGTTTGTATTTTCTTTCTTATGTGTCAAGTACATATTCTATTCCCATTTTATAGTTGCAAAAACTGAGACTCAGAGATGCCCAGTGTCACATAATAAGGAAGATGCAGAACCTAGAATCAAACCCAACTCTTTCTGGCTCTAGAGTTTACTTTCTTTTGGCTGCCAAATGCTCAGTTTGCTCATTTTGAATCCTGACTCCAATATTGAAAAAAAAAAAAAAAAAGGTGGGGGAAGATAAATAGAATGTCCTTTTGTCAAGATGTTCTTTGTTTTTGGCATTCTCATGTATTAGTCAAGCACTTCATTTTTAAAAATACACAAACTGAGGGTTTTGGGGTGGAAGGGAGTGCGGGGTTGCGTGAGCCTGGTGGTGGGTATTAAGGAGGGCACGTATTGCATGGAGCACTGGGTGTGGTGCATAAACAATGAATCTTGGAATACTGAAAAAAAATTAAATTAAAAAAAAGTTCAAAGGAAGGCAAAAAAAAAAAAAAACATATAAAGGAAATAGACTTTGGCTTAACCAGTTCCTGGTAAAATCTCATTGGTTCCTAGAGGTCATCTTTTTTAAGTGCTCACTAGCTGCCTGCTTAGCTATCCAATATAGAACTTTGCTGGGGATTAATGGTAAATTTATCAGTCTGTAATTTCCAGAATCTACAATTACTGGGACATTTGTTTGAGTCCTTAGGTTGGTCCCCATCCTACTTTCCGAAAGTTCTCACAGCTGCTCACAGTGGTTTTACCCTTACATCTGCATGTGTGTTCAGTTCTCTGGGATGGAAGTGAGATGGGGGAGGAGTCTGTCCTCATTTAAAGTAGCTAAGTGCTTTCACACTACATTCCTTTGTCTTATTCTTTGGTTTCCTCTCAGTAATGTTATTTCTTCCACTTCCAATCTGTAGGTAAGAAGCAGAGTTCTCTCTCTTAATGGAAGGATTAATGGAAAAGATACACTTAATGAAGTTCCCTGTGATTTCTCCTAAGTGAACTCTAAAGTGAATTCCTAAGGGACTTAACAACAGAAGACTGAATGTACTTCCCCAAAAGTCTACCTTGTATTATAAGTCAATGAAAGGCATTTGGGAACCATCGACTCCTTCAGATGATCTGTGCTAGGACATTTCTCCATTAATAAAAATAATAGAGCCAAATATAAGTATTAATAGGTACGTATTAAGTAACGTATTAATTAACTCCCTAATTATGTCCCAACTTGATCTAAGAGTAAATATATTATAAAAGCTTAATTAAAAGTTTCTAGCCTCTGACGTAGACTGACACCCATACAGAAGTCATAGATTAGATCATAAGACTGCACAAATTAACATAACTGCACCAGGACCCTTTGTGAGAGACGTGTGTTGTTAACACAGAGTTTTACCTGGGTAAGAGTTGTGAAACTGCACTCCATAAAGCTAAAGCCTACTCTTGGTTTTCATGGTTCTTAGGGCTAAAAAGAGAGCTTGTCTATGAAACGGCAGTAGTTGCTTTTGTTGGTGTGCAGAGACACTGAAAGATTTGATAAACTACTAGGAGCACCAAGCTCCCTTTATAAACCTGACCTCGCCTGGATTAGCAACGGAGGGCTTCAGTTTCCAAGTGTTCCCGCCTCTTTGTAGTCCTCAAAAGCAAATCCTGACAAAGCCTACCTCCCCCCTTCTATCCAACTCCCTATCAGGGAGCCCCCGTGGTCTTTCTAATCCTTTTAGAGGCTTTGATACCCCAGACTCGGAGCACAAGGCAGTCTTGAATATTCATCTGGGGGCGTGGTCCCTTTGCATGCGCTGCTCCAGGCAGCTGGGACCAGCTGAAAGGGCGCGCCAGCTGCGCGCAGGGAAACAGTTCGCATTTTGTGTGCTGGGCTGACGAGATGTCCTGCCTCGAGACCGCGCATTGTGAGTGTGTGGGAGGGGCTCTGCCAAGACGAATGGACTTTTCTGAGGCTGGGCCCAGGAGCTGTAATTCGAGGGGCTCAAATCTCCCTGGCTCCCACCTGCCACGCATGTGAAATTCCATTGATAAAAATTCAGGCATTATCCTCTTCAGGAGTTTGTCCCTTTTAAAGAAGACAAACACCCCTTGTGTGAATAATTGTAGGCTTTCTATCCTCTGGTGGCACCTCCTCCTTTGCAATTCTCTCCAATGGAGACTCTTTCTTCTGCCTTCTCAGGCTAATCACAACTGCTCCTCACATTCATTCATTCATTCATTCATTCATTTTTAGCATCATCAAGTCATCTTCTTTCTATCTCCCCTCCTCTCCATCATCCTTTGGTTAGTAGCATAGTAGAGTGGTGAAAAGCCAGGCATCCTGAATTAAAATTCCAGTTTGATCAATTAAAATCTGCACGAACGTAGAAAGTTAACTAACTTCTTTTGCCTCAGTTTCTTCATCTGCATAATGGAGGTGATACCACCTGTCTCATGGCCTTGGTTTGAGAATGAAATGATCTACATACACTGTGTATATTGACATATGTATATATAATGTGATATTATAACATTATATAGTAATTAATAATATATAATATGTATTAATGGATGGTGATCACATGTATTTTTATATATGTGTATGTCTGTGTGTGTATCATATGTATATAAAATGCTTGAACAGTGCCAGGCATATATTAAAGACTCAGTAAATGTTACTGTTTTTATTTTGTCTTTTGACTAGACAAGACTGACAGATAACAGCTGAGTTTATTTTTTTTTTTTTATTTTATTTTTTTTTTTTTTAAAGATTTTATTTATTTATTTGACAGAGAGAAATCACAAGTAGGCAGAGAGGCAGGCAGAGAGAGAGGAGGAAGCAGGCTCCCTGCTGAGCAGAAAGCCCGATGTGGGGCTTGAACCAGGACCCTGGGATCATGACCTGAGCCCAAGGCAGATGCTTAACAATTGAGCCACCCAGGCGCCCCCACATTTTGCTCTTAACCCATACTCTGTTGTCTTATCAAGAGGATGCATACTCCATTTGCAAATAAGATTATGAAGTCTTTGAGGACAGGGGCTAAGTATGTAAGTTTTCTGAAATCCCCTTTTTTTTAAAGATTTTATTTATTTATTTGACAGAGAGAAATCACAAGTAGGCAGAGAGGCAGGCAGAGAGAGAGGAGGAAGCAGGCTCCCTGCTGAGCAGAAAGCCCGATGTGGGGCTTGAACCCAGGACCTGGGATCAT